>NC_137859.1:5492500-6105000 GCF_948465745.1 Chenopodium album
ATTCTATTCATCTTATCTTTACTTATTGTATGAACTTTAGTTTAGTTAAAAATTAAGGGTCTGTTCACTTCAGCTTAATTTCAGATCAGATCAGTTCAGTTCAGCTCCTAATTTCCTTCTCTCATAAAATATTCATTTCAGCTCTATTCAGTTCAGTTCAAATACAATCAGTTCAGTTTAGTTCAGTTCAGCTCCAATCAGTTCAGTTCTATAAATGTGAACAGGCCCTAACTTGAGTTATTTTTATAAACTTTACCAAAACTTATGTAAACTTATTTTACCACCTTAGTCTATTTTACAATCTAAGTTATTTATACCATTATATTAGATTAGACCAAATTAAACGAGATCAAAACAAAATCAAATTAGTAAATTTTGTTCAGAACACCTTTCCTTAATTAGCTTATTTCTTCAAATGAAGATAACGAGTTTTTTTTTTTGTTTTTTTTTTTCTCTTTATGAGTCGTATGCTAATATTCTACAATGCTACTATAAATCATACAATACAAGTACTACAAATTAAAGTTAATTAATGATGGAAATGAAATGATGTTTATCTTTAGGATGTATTTGTCCCATCTAACACCCTCCAATAATTAACATTCCTAGTCAAGTCTGTCTGTCGTCTAGAATATGCATTTCTTTGATTTTAATTTCTTCTAAAATCATTCACTAAATTATTTTAATTTCTATTTTATATACACATAAGGAGTATCAAACGCATATAATATAGATTAGAATAGGATAAAGATTTGATTTAGGGAGAGAGAAAGAGGAGAAGATTTGATTTGATGACTCATTTGGTGAAAGATCGAGTTCTTTATTAGTTAATAATAATGGATGGATGTTTCTTTCTACTTATTATTTCTGATTATTGCATGTTACCAATAGTCCAATACCATACATCTTGCATGTATTCACAAAAAGAGTTTTTGTTTTGTAGGATAAGGAAACATGAATAACGACATCACTATTGCTCTTTCTAGGAAGTGTATGGCATATTATCTTTTCAATGCCTTTATCGACTTATTGAAAAAAAAAAAAAAAAAAAAAAAAAAAAGGTATATATATCCATATCTTTTATACTTGGACAAAATTTGAGCTTCCAAATTTAAATGCTACAGTACTTGACTAGTCTAAATAATACGAACTGAAGACTCGAAGTACCTACTTAGCTTATGTTGTTTGAACTTATTGTATCTAAACTTAGCTTATGTTGTTTGAACTTATTGTATCTAAAACTTATTTTGTATGAACTTAACTTATTTTTGTTTGAACTAATCTTATCCAAACTCTAACATAAGTAGAATTGATATAAATTGCCCAAATATTGTTTGAGGAATTTTTCCCTGCTGTTTACAAAAAAAAAAGTTCAAAGATTAAAAATTTCATTGCAATTTTCGGCTAAAAAAACTTATACTAGTATACTCAGCTACGTAGTACTAATGAGAGTGAGGGATAGCTCAAGTGGTTAGAGCTTCCCTCCCGGTTCCAGGAGATCCTTGGATTGATTCTCACTTTTGCCCTTGTGGCTCTCTAAACACACAAAAAAAAAAAAAAAAAAAAAAAAAAAAAAAAAAAAAAAAAAAAGCTATGGAGCCATTAATATTGGGAGTATAAACAAAAATATTTTTTTCAAATTCCGATTTATAGGACAAGAATTTTTAGTGAACGTATTTTATTCATTAAACTATACTAATACTTTCAAACACAATTGCCAAAACTTCAGATTGCAGACAAAAATTATACAGCCAAGCATGAATGAAATACTGATATCACATTGCACTGAAGCATGCTTTGCTACAAATGACTCTCGTCAGATTAAACTCACTCTTGTTATTGTATGTGGTTAGGAGTCATGAGTCTCACGACTCTTAACAAAAAGCTGAAGGTCGCGTAGTCTCTCTGGGTTTCTGCTGAGGTGCATCATTCTCTTGTCCAAACATGCAGTACTTGATGCATCCCATAGCCATTAATCAGTATTTTGACTTACCTTGGATATTAAGTTGTTAGTACCATTATTTACAATGTAGTTTCCTGATTCTGCATACGTAGTTGCCCAAAAATGCAGAATACATGCATTGCCTCTCATAAAACTACTCCAGTTCCTTCGTTATAATGGCTACCTTCAGAAGAGACATTCTCAAATTCCCTGATGAGTTTTTCTATCTGCCTTCGGTATAAGGGCATCAAGTGATCGCTAATCATGCTATGCGAAAGCCTCAATTTACTATACAATGCCCTTGGAGTGAGGAATATCCCAACTTTACCCTCCATGGACTGCCTACTTCCACTATCACTTGATGTAACACTGCCTTCATCCTCAGCTACTTCTTGAAGACTGATTAAGTGCATTATTTTTCCTGGTGGGAAAAATCTATGTATTTCTTTAGCTTCAGGGGCTGAGCATTCAGGTTCAGTAGCTCCAACCTCTTCCATTGCAGCTTGTTCTTCTTCTCTTATTTCCTTCTCCACATCAACATCCCCTTCAGCTCGATCATAAAGCTCATGCTCAAGTTGCTGCCACAACTCAACTTCGGTCATGAGATCTTCATTTCTTGGGCTCTCCAAGAGGTCCTCACCATCTGCAACATCAACATTTAATTCACTCTGCACATGTCTTGCCTCAGAATAAGAGCATCCAGTTTCCGAATTCCACTGTAATCCCTCAGATGAAGATAAAGGAAGATCCACAGTCTCAGAGGTGGATTCACGTGAACATCCAATGAGAGGTTCGGATGTTTCAGTGATTATAGGAGCAAAATCAGATGATTGCTCTTGCCCGTCTGATGCCACTGTGTTGGCACGTCTCCGAGGTCCAATGCATGACCATGAAGAAAGCACTGCAGGGCGTCTCAGAGCTGCATGAGCCATGCTCTGGGCTCTTTTCATGACAGCCTATATAATAATATTAGAAAAGGCATTCAAGCATCAGTACAAGATAAGGGTTCCTTGGAGTAAATGGAGGATCCACATCAAAAAAATTATCCAAAAATTAGTCCCATAGAAATAAAGAATATAATAACAATAAGCTAATTACAAGCATACCAAAAAAAAAAAAAAAATGCCCATCAAGGATTCTCAACACAATACATATAAACACAGGCAGATCAAAAGGCCCAAGTATTTCCATTTGGTTAAGATCTAGATAATTTTCATATGTTGTATTGTGAACCCTCAATCTGAAATTAAAAATAATATAAAATCATACTACAATACTTGATGGAGGTGCATAGGGAGAAAGGGAGCACTGATATAGATGTTAGGTCTTTCAAGGGGAATTGAATTTAGCACACCATTAATTGATTTTGGCACACCCCTACGTGAGAGAGCATAGAAAACTGTGCTCTCACATAAAAGGTGTGCCAAAATCAATTGTGGTGTGCCGAAACCATTTCCCCTTTCAAGAGCTTTAGATATATCTATTACTTTCATCCCCCCCCCCCCCCCAAAACAAGAGCATCAGAACATTTCATAAGGAACTCTGCAATTCCGTCAGAGAGAATGAAAAAGAAATGACGGGGCATAAAAGAAAAATATAGTCCACATGTAAGACAGATTACCTGAGTACCACTAGAAACAGGTCGAAGTACAGCGCCAGCGCCAGCAACTTTTGCTCTAGCGCTAGCACCCAATGCTGAAGCAGAACGGTACACAGTGCTGAGAATCCTGGTCTGCTCAATTTGATTCCTCAAATCGTTCAGCCATGCAGAGGCTGTCACCTGAATAAAAAATTTGTACAGATGTTACAGATTAACGTATTGTCACTTAACCCTAAAGGCCTAAGTCCTGAAGATAGTTCTTGGTTGAACCAAGTAACTTAATATAGAACCCAAAAAACTTTAAAGATATTTAGAGAAAAGACCTCCGCTCGCAAATCATCTACTGATGCCGCTGAGAAGGTTGGGACTAAATCAGCCCCATTTATGATGGAAGTAATTACATCCACACCTGATTCTGCCAATTCCCATGTCATGCAAGCCGCTGTTTTCAAATAACCAGTTAGTACAAGAAAGGTTTGCAACAAAATAACAGTACCGTACAAAATTAGCATGCCTTATTCACAAAATAAAAATCCAATAAACTACAGAGCTCTAGAAAATAAATCTTATGACGACACACCTGGAGCAAATGTGACACATGACGTGGAAGATAGTTCCTTCTGCTCACGTAATATAAAAGTTAAAAGAGCTGCAGTGCCCCCACCAAGAGAGTGCCCAACAATCTGCAAGCCAAGTGTAAGCACATTCAGATAAGCATAATAACCCTAGAACATGAGACTAGTATACCCAACAATTTGCTGGGCATGAACACAGATAACAAAAGTAGAATACTACCATATAACTAGCAAAATTCCGAGATCAACAAATTCAGAAACATTGAAATAAACTTTAGTTGAGTAATGATGATTCAGCATACTATAAGCATTAATGCACATATGTAGAGCATTATATGCAGATTAGATAACAGGCAGCAAGTGCAGAACACAGCATTTCACACAGGGCATGTCAAGCAGCAAAGATGCATGATCAATCAATCAATCAATCAAAGCCTTAATAATTGTTTTACTCGTGCTTCTTTATTGCTTAATCCCATAAGCAGTAAAGAAGCATGAGTAAAACAATTCTTTTGTCAACCTGTTTCACCGTGAGCAGAACAAATAGGGGAACCAATATTTTGTCCACTTGATGTCAAATAACTAATTCACAATTCAAATTATGAATTCACAATAATGAAGCCAAAAACCGCAGTGGCATAGTGTTCTTTTTAAGCAAGGTAGAGGAAATTACAAGATCTTACACTCCATACATAAAACTTCATGCTGAAGAATATATGCCCAGGGATTAGAGTCCTCCATAGTAAATAAAATGGTGTGAACTACAATTGCCCATCAGCCGAATGCATGAAGGTGCGTATAACAAAACCAGTGAAGTGAACTAGATAAACAAATTTTCATTTCAAGACGCAATGCACCAAACATAATCTCACAATGGCACAAACCATTCCCAGAGACAAATAATTAATTTAAACAAGTCTTCACCTTCAATTTATAATCAGGATGCTCATCGAGAGCTTTAATAATACATGGTGATGCTATCTTAGCAATCCATCGAGCAGCTGCAACCATTCCACAGTGCGCATATCCTAAAACTAAATCACTTACACCTCCTTCCTGGACAACAGTGTGATGAAATGGTACAACCGCTCCAGTGACAGCAGTCAGAGTATCCTTGATACTGTGAGTTCCACGAATCAGTAACAGTAAACACTTATCTTTGTGATCTATAAGAACTGTAAATGCAGGCTTCAAAATCTGCACAGCACGACAAACAAGTTAGTTCCATTCAGTGCTCCCTCCAGACCAGAACCGCAGATATTATAATCAAATTAGAATTCCGATCTTACAAACATCACCCATGAACTTTTAATAGCTCACTTCCTCAATTCACTCCCTTTCCTCTGAACCTTACCCAGGGAAAATAAGGATTTGAAAAGCCAAACAATCCTTATGAAGAAGCTTTGTCTAGCTTCACAAGCTACTGGAGGTCTGGCATAGTTCTCAACTCCTCCCTAGTTCCTTTCCCCAACTCCAATTATACAATCTATTAAATGCCAGTGTTGGCTTAAAAATAGAAATTTTCTTTACAGAAGCATGTAAATTTCTTTGAGCATACAGTTGGATCATTTTAAGCAGCTTTCCAAGGTTTGACACATTACTAGTTTACTACAATTCAATTTTCTCATTTTTCTTTGTTATAGTTATTTGCCTATTCCATGCAAAGTATAATTTATCCAAAATTTAATTTTTCAACTTGAATTCCTAACATTAAATCTCTACAGGCACATCAATCCTCTTTAGTCATTTCACTAATTCAAGTTCATACAAATCCTATATATTTGACAGTTAAACAGCTTGAGAGGAATAAAAAAAAAAAAAAGTTTTGCAATGCTCAACAAGTGAGATCTTTTGTCATAACTCAATAAAAAGAAAATTTTGGTTGTTATGAGCAAGTGACTAAAGTAGAAGGTTAAATTTTTTCCATGGAAAACAATAACATTCTTTTTGATAGTTATCTCTGACCCTCATATTATTAAAATTTACCATTATACATGGGATCCCAAAGATTCTTTCTGATGTGTATCTTCAATAAATATCAACTATTTACAGATATCATTATCTTATAACATTGTTGTCAAAGGTGTGTCCTCGGAAACAGTAAAAGCTTAAGTTCCTACGATAAAAGATGTAGGAAGTGATATTTATAATTACTATGTCCATCATATAACTTAAGTAACCTAACCACAGGCCCTAACATCAGAATCCAAACTTCACCCCTGCACAGCACATGCAACAGAGAAAAAAAAACCACACAAAATGCAAAAAGATGCACCAGAATAATCCTTGATTTACAAGATTAAGGAAATGCACCATCATTTACCCCAGCTTTAGGTTCCTGAAGAAGAACATCATCTAAAGTATAGCCTGTCTCCTCCAAAAACAGTGGGAAAGGCTTCTTTGAAAAATGCCAGCAAAGAGTTAACAACTTCAGGAGATATTTAAGTTCCACAGCTATTTCTGGCCCCTTTAACTGTACACTGTCGTTTCCTCCAAATACATCTTGGACACATAAGTTTCCCTGGAAAGAAGTATTACATTAGATAATTAGCCAAGCAACACCCAAAGCCTTGTACATTTAGGCACCCAAGTAATAAACAGTAGCACTAGTATAGCTGATAGACAGCTGAAAACTATGAATAAGTTAGCACACCAAATTTAGTCAACATTTAAGCAACAAATTCAGATTAAAAGGTCCTGGATAAAAGGGATCAAAACAACCTAAGAAGACTAAGGACTGGAAATGGAACATTTATGACTCACCACTCACACGGAAGCATAAAAAGTGATGAAAAAACACATAAATATCTAATTCAAGTGATGAATAAAAAGTAGCCCAGAGCAACATTGACTTCCAAAATTATACAAAACACTAAAGTCGTGAATCCTTATGCCACTGTACACCAGAATACCAGATTATTGGCTTGATCACAACTTACAAAACCCTTAAGACAATCCTAAGAGAAAATTACTGAATAAGTGTAATAGAGCAAGAGTATAACTATTTATTATTTGCAAATAAATAGCAAATGGATACTTGTCATTTTAGATAGAAAAAATTCATATCACTAATCCCAAGATTTCCAACTATGAGTGTATTTATTTCCAAGAATCAGAACTACAGTTTCTTCTAGTAAATCCAAGCTATTGGATGTACCTTCCCAAAATGAACAGGTTACAACCGATCTTGCATTTGTGACTGGCTATTTTTTGAAAAAAAAAATTCACTAGAACAATCAGCCCCTGATTCCTGACTCCTTTCTGCCCCTTCCCATGCACCACAACAAACTCCTCTGTCCTCTCCCACCAAAACTCCAACACACGCCTAGGAGCCTACTCTTCTCCCTCTGCCATCTGAAATTAAGGCTTTCTCCCTCTGCCAAAAAGCCTGATTTTCGTTGTCAGTCTCATCTCTCTCACTGCTCCCTCATCGGTATGGTGTACTCACCTTCTCTCTCTTTTTTCACTCATTGTATAAGAATGTGTTAGCATTGACTATTTTGGGGTTTTGATATTATTTTTTTTTTAAATGGTAGTGGTGTTTAGAAGAAGGCTACCTAGAAACAGGCAGCTGTGGCAGTGAATGATGAAGTAGGCAATACCAACCCATTTTACATGGATGTACGATCTTTGCCTAACAGGCCTAGAAAACTTGGTGATGAAATAATTAATAAGCAATGGTGTTGGCTCACGAGTGATGCAAGAGTTGGTAGTGGATGGGGTGTGTGATGGTGGTTGGGCTGGCTAGGTTAGTCAAAAAAAGGGAGTGGTGGTTGGCTGGGAAAGACGTGACAGTCAAGACAAGGTTTACCTGGGGATTGGATTAGCTAAGACACGGAAGGAAGAGGATTAGAGGGAAAGGAAGAAAAAGAGTGAAAAAAAAACATAATAACTAATTAACAGGAAACAGGTAACATAGATGCATTTTGGGAAGGTACCCTCTAAAGTTAGAAGAATTCGAGAATAACCAACAATTGTGATCAATCTAGAAAGAACCTCCATAGTTGGGATTATTATTGTGGTTTTTTCCTTTTAGATATGCAAAATAAAAGCTCCAAATGTTATATAGTCAATCTTTGGCTCCCTATCCCTTAAGAACATACTTCTCTACGGGGGTGTTTGGTTCATCAAATAAGAATGGATTGGTATGAAATCTCATACTAGATAGGTATGCATTCTAAAACCCATACTAGTCCAAAGTTGTTTGGTTTAATTGTTGGAATGAATTATATACTTTGTTAATAGAACGGAATGTGATCTTAGGGAGAGAGGTGGGTATGGGGGAGAGTTAGAACCCCTTCGGTATGAGATTTCATTACTAAAAAAACCCAACCAAACAAAAAATTAGATGGAATGGATTCTAACTCCATTCCAAATCATCCAACTAACGACCCCTAAGATCATCAGCTTCGAAACTATTTTGAGCTCACAATAGTGCATCAACTATGTCCCAATAAAATGAAATCAATGTTGACTCGTAAACCTCAAGTGTACAGGACAAGTGAGCTAACTAATCAAGTAATCATCCATGTTCTGTATACTATAACTAACTCGGCCATACATAGGCAGTTTTGTTCCTAATTTGCAAATTCCTCAATAGACTTCCCCATCAAACCAATGATCAATCTTAATGTAGCTACAATTAGCAAGACAATAATTTATATGACACAAAACTCTAGAAACACTCAAGATGATCCAATGAAACAACAGCTAATCATGACTAGCAAAAGGCTGCGATATACAGTGATAAGGGTTGCTAAGGGGCGATGACAGACTTCCACAACACCTCCCCCCCCCCCCCCCCCACAACAAAACCTAACCAACTAGACAAACTAAATGTATATACAAGATATATCAATCGTAACTAATCCCTGCTTTCCCTTAATTAGCTCAACCATTGGCAGCAAGAAGTTGCCAACTTTCCAAAGAGGCAACAGGTTCTAATCCATAAAAAACACCACATGCAATATCATTGGTACTATATATTAGCTAGAACAAAACTTACAGACTTCAATGGTTATGAGACACAAACAAAGTTCAAACACTAAGCAGTAGCATACTAATACAACACAATCAAAGTGAACAAAAATAAACAAACAAAGGCATACCTGCCTCTTCAAAAGAAAACTAATGCCAAAGGCCAAGTCCCCAATAGGCCACTTCCCCAAAGTCTCAGAATAAGTAAACCGGAGCGTCTCCGATAAGGTTGAAATAGTCTCCAACCACGTCGCAGGCGCTCGAATTAGTCTAGTAGAAACCCTCTCAATCCCTAAAGGACCATTATTTCCGGTGACAACCGCAACATTTTCCTCTTCATCAATCTCAACCGTACCCGATTGCAACTTCTTGTTTAAGGTATAATACAATAGTGCAGCTGCACCAGCAGCTGATGCCATTGTTACTGTTGCCATTAGCTTTGAATAATCACTACAAATTAAATTTCACAAAAAATCAATAAAATTACACAGAATTAATCACTTTTCACATCACAAATTGCACCCAAATTCAAATTCCTAATAATAAAAGCAATTACTATCAAACTAATTCAACATAAACCGAATTCAACTAAAAACAATAACAGTATTTAGCATCAGAGCTTCACCTGAACATAATAGTTCAACAAATACGAGATAATTAAATCGCAAAAACCCTAAAAAAAAATCCAAAATTTAAATTTTCTATTTTAACAAAAAAATCACGATGAAACTAAAATCAAAAACTGAAAAAGGAGAGAGAAATTGATAAGATAGAGCAAATTAAAGCAACGAAAAAGAAGGAATAAGAGGAAACCTGGCACAAAAATTCCGGGAAAATTGGAAAATTGAAAAAAAGAATATGCGATTTGGGGGAAGATCTCTTGCTTTCTCTCTCCTAAAAACTGCAAATAAGGGTTAAGGTTTTTGGATCAAAGCAAAGAAGTTTAAAGATTGGAGGAAATTGAGAGGTTAACGTTACTTGTTTTTTTGTGTGAATTTTATTTTATGTTTGGGTTTTTTATTTTGTGTATGAGATTGTAATTTTTTCTTTTTTTGAAAGATTGTGTATGAAATTGTAATACGAGCAAGAAGTTTTGGTTTATTGGGTGTTTCCTTTATTAGTAAGACAGGTACTGAATGTTGTGAATAGTAGTAACCGACTTCTACCGGCTAAACAACGTCGTATGAAAGTTTGCCTAATTTGGTACTATCACAAAAAAAGCGGGTTCTTATTTTATTCTCTTCTTCTTTCCCTTAATCCCTTATGTTTGTTGAATTGAACTTCTATGATGATGTTTTTGTGTGCTTGTGAGGTTAATCTAAAATCTTGTTGTGTAATCGTAATTACGGGGGATAATTTTGTTGCGTAATCGTAAATTCGTAATACGCAATTGAGTACTTGTGTTGGTCAAAAAAACATCGATGTGGTTTGGTTTTATTTAAATATATGCAGTTTTTGCCAACTTGGATAAAGAAACTCTATTGACTAGTAGATATAAAATATGGCTTAGTAAAAAAGTTAAAAATTTACATATTTTGGGAGATTTTTTTTAGTTTTGATCGTATCGAGTTGAAGTGTTTTGAGAGAAATAATATAGAGCCTAAACAAATAACTTTCACAAAACCATATAAGTAATGATGGAAATTCACGAGATATCACAAGAAAAAAATCACAACAAGAGAGAAAAAATGAGAAAAGGTATTATTTCACTCCTACATTCTTTCCGAGGTAAAGAAAATTATTCTACCAACTGCACAAGTCAATTTAGTATGAGTTAGTTTTTTTTTTTTTTTTTTTTTTTTTTTTTGGGTATTAGAGTGGCACAAGGGTATGTGCCAGGTGATAAGAATCGATCATAGAATTCATTAAATCGGAAGGGAAGCTTTAACCACGTGATATTATGATTCACTCTCATTTAATACGGGTTAGTGAACTATATGTTTTAAGAGTGAGGGTAGAATATGGTGTCTCTCGCCTCAAAGTACAATAAGGTTTAACCTCAAAATTGAAAGGTATAAGTATTATATGTATCATTAAGTCAAGTTTGATTTTATAACTCATCGTTCAGCGTGAATCGGAGTGTAGTTTATGCTTGTTTATACATGGGTGTATAGAAGTGTACTTTTATATGTTTGGATTTTAGCTAAAAGGATTAGAGGGCCACTCCTGTAACCCAATTGTATTGTGGGCTTGCGTTTTCATATATGGCCCAATCTTCGTGGCCTTACCGTAAAGCACCCATTGATAATTGTAGGTTCATTATTGTGCGTTTTGTCAGTTTCTCCCAATAATTGGATTCACAACTAAGGATGGCAATTTTATATGGATATCCAGTAATCCGCTCCACCCGCTCTAATTAAATGGATGAAAACCCGACTTATATGGATGAAGGGCGGGTGGTGGATGAAACGGATGACGGATCGGGTCGGATTCGGGTGGAACTTTTAGTCATCCGTCACCCGATCCGTCACCCGTTTATCATCCACCCGTTTAATTTTTATAATAAAAAAAAAATGCCCTGAAATTAAATAAACCCTAATCTAAATTTCAAGCAGCCACCTTCTTTCATTTTCAATCTCTCTCTACAGTCTACTCTCTCTCTCTACCTTTCATTCTTTAGGCTCCACCCTCAGTCCCTCACCGACGACTCCACCCTCACTGGCGGCGACTCAACCCTCACCGGTGGCGACTCAACCCTCACCGGCGACTCCACCTCCACCTGCGACTCCATCTCACCTTAGTCACCTACAACGTCCAGCGATTAAGGTATAATTTTATACCCTTTTTTTTTTTTTAATTTCCCTATTTTAATTTGTTCTTTTGACACACCATCTATAAATCTATAATCCAAGAATCAATTCTATGTTTGTGTGTTTCGATTTAACCATTTTTTTATTAAAGATTGTTAGTTTTTTGATATGTATTTAATTTGTACATAGTTGCATTCAAAATTTTCAAATAAGTAGTAGCTCTGAAATTTGTTTTATTTTTTCTTCTGTATTAACGTTTCTGATGTTTTCAACTTTAGATCTAAAAACTTCAACTTTTATGCCTAATTTTAAATTTGAATAGCATTGTAAATGTTAAATATATATCGTGTAGATATTTTTGTATGTATTTTTTATACTTAGGTATTTAGGCTAGTATCACGCCTAATGAACGGCATTCTCTTGTATATATTCTGACTTGCTTATTGTGAATAATCAAGGAAAATATTCCCCAATTCTTTCAGTAAATAATAAAAGATAATTAAAAAAGTTGGTGAGATTATGCATGTTGTACTCTTGCTAAAGCTGCTAGTTTGAACTTGATATTAATCCTATTTTTTATACTTTTGTTATAGGATAATGGGTGATAATAATGATCTTGATTGTGGGTATGATTATGATAACTATGATTCTTCATGCCCCTCATCAAATCCTTCTACTGTACCTACTGCATCACCTACTCCACCACCACCTCCACCTCGTCAACCAAACACTAATCCCTCACAATCTGTACACATGTCTTCTCAACCCGATGAAAGTGAGACATCCACAAGAAAAGCAAGAAAACAGACTTCAATGGTTTGGGAACATTTTCAAAAGATTACAATAAATGGTATGCCAAAAGCAAAGTGTCTCCATTGTGATCATATCTTGTCGGCAATAACCAAAAATGGAACATCACACCTTAAGGACCACATAAATTTAAGGTGTACTAGAAAGAATTCAAAGGTCGATATTCGACAAAAGCTTTTGAGTGTCAACCGCAAATCTGATGGGTCAGCTAGAGTTGAAAATGATAACTTCAGCCAAGAAGTTTCAAGGAGGGAATTAGCTAACATGGTAATTATGCATGAGTATCCGTTGTCTATAGTGGATCACATTGGTTTTAGGAGGTTTGTGACTAGTTTAAATGCCCATTTTAAGATAATATCGCGTAATACATTACGGGCTGATATAATGAAGATGTTTATGAGTGAAAAGGCGAGTCTAAAGAAAGCATTAGAGAGCAATGGGTCGAGAATAGCTATCACTACTGACATGTGGACAGCTTCAAATCAAAGAAAAGGTTACATGGCTGTAACATGTCACTATATTGATGACTTTTGGGTATTGCGCAACAAAACATTGAGGTAATTCACTCTTACTTTTGATAAGATGCTGATTTGTGTGTTTTTTTTAATGCTGAATTGCTGATTATTGTGATTAATATGGCTAGCTTGTGTTTTTATCTTGCTTAGTTTGGTGCTGTTTTTACTGTTTTATAAGGCTAATTTAGGCTTGTTTTGGGGCTTATTTATTGTGTTTTATATGGATTATTTAGGTTTGCTTATGTGCCTTGTCCACATACAAAAGACACTCTTGCTCAAGTCTTGTTGGACACTTTGAACATGTACAATATTGCTGAAAAAGTTTCATCTATTGTGGTTGATAATTGTACTACAAATGATGCTATGCTTGATGTTTTGAGCCCTCGTTTTAATGAACAATCTCTTATGTTGAAGGGTAAATTTTTGCATTTAAGGTGTAGTGCACATATATTAAATCTAATTGTACAAGATGGTTTAGATGTAATTGGTGATGGAATTAAGAGGATACGTGATTGTGTTTCCTTTTGGGCAGCAACTCCAAAACGAGTTGAAATGTTTGAGGATAAGGTGAAATCTTTTAAAGGAGAAGAGGGTAGAAAGTTGGTTTTAGATTGCAAAACAAGATGGAACTCAACTTTTTTAATGCTTACTAGTGCTTTACCTTATAAGGATGTGTTTAGTAATATCAAGCGTCAAAATCCTCGTTTAAAGTTTATACTTCCTACTGAAATGGATTGGGAATTTGCTGAAAAGGTTTGTGAAAAGTTAAAAATGTTTCACAAAATGACTGAAATTTTTTCTGGCCGAAAATATCCTACTTCTAATTTGTTCTTTCGCCAAGTTTGTGAAATTAAACTTGCATTGAGGTCTTGGTTGTTAAGTGATAGTCAACTTATCAGGGATATGACTAAAAATATGAATGATAAATTTGAAAAGTATTGGTCTAATATTAATGGGATATTGGCCATTGCTGCCATTTTAGACCCTAGGAACAAATTAGAGTGTGTAGAGTTTTATTTCAATGACATATATTATGATAAGGCTGGAGATGAAATTGATAGGGTAAAAAACTTGTTGTATGACTTGTTGTATGAGTATCAAGAGAAGGAAGCTAGGAGTATGGCAACTTCTAATCTAAATAATGTGAATGGAAAACGGCCTATTTCTTCAATTAACTCTAATGATGATGATGGTGGAGATAAATGGAGTAAGGCTAAGAAAACCAAAACAAGGAAAGTAAATGTGAGGTCTGAGTTAGACCATTATTTAGAGGAGGATGCTTATCCGGAGAGTGAGGGTTTTGATATTTTGAAATTTTGGCATATTGAACTCAAATATCCGACATTACAAAAAATTGCCAAAGACATTCTAGCCATACCTGCATCTACCGTTGCATCTGAGAGCGCATTTAGTATGGGTGGTAGAGTAATCAGTCCTCATCGTTCAAGACTTCATGCAAACACCGTAGAGGCTTTGATGTGCTTGCAAAATTGGATTCAAGGAGAGTATTCAGGTAACAAGATGTTTAATTGTTTTTTTTATTTTTTATTATTAATAATATTTTACTCCCATTAAAGTAGTATGTACTAAATTGTATATTTTCGATTATGAACTTATGATGAAGGTCTTGCTTTGGAAAATGCTCAAGCTTGTGCTACCATTTTAGAAGATGAAGATTCTTTAGATATGAGCAGTGGCGGTGGTGGACTTAGTGGTAGCGAGGTCGTTGACTTGGATTCGGTAATAATCAAAACTTATTAAAAAAAATTCTGTGTTAATATTCATTATATGGTCTTAATTACATTTTTTGTACTCTTGTAGGATGATGACGATTTCATGGATATTTGAAGAAAAAAAAGGGACTTGATGACAAATCTAACCTCTTTGGCTCATTGCAAATTCATTGCTAATTTGCTACTGTAATTGTGTTCTAGTCATTAGTTCATTTTTATGTTATTGACATATTTGAGTAATTTGACACCTAGTTGGTGTACTACTGTAATATTATACATTTATTGAAGGTTGTAGTGCTTTTGTTTTCCGATAATAAATTATGATTTCGGTAAATTATAATTTCATTGCAAGTTTAATAGCTTTCATCCGTTTAGCATCCGATCCACCCGTTTCACCCGCGGATGATGGGTGGATCGGATATGGATGATGGGGTAAGCGGGTGGTGGGTGGAGCGGATGGAGCGGATGGCGGGTGCGGATGGATGCGGGTGAAGGTCCATCCGATCCAAATCCGACCCGTTGCCATCCCTATTCACAACATCTAATCTTCTTGTGTCGTTTAGACGTTTACTTACGTCTTCTCTTTATCACGGGAGCGGATGATGAGAATTAATCCCTAAATCTCTTATAACCGGAAGAGATGCTCTAACCACTTGAGTTATCACTCCCTCTCATCGTTTAGATGTTTACCACGGAATTTGGAGTACGTATTAACTTAATATTCTACCTCATCTAATCTTTAATTTCCTTACACTTTTTCACATATAGTCTTTACATTATTGTTCTATTACACTTTTGTTTATATGAGTAATTGAGTAGTTTGTTGAAGGATCTGACCGAACCTCAACCCTCATGGTTTTTTTTCCCGGTATGTGCGAATTAGACACTTTGAAAGTGGGGGGGGGGGGGGGGGAGGGTAAGGGATCCCTCCACCCTCAAAGTGCCTCTAGTGAGGATTGAACCCTCAACCTCAAAGTTGGAAAGTACAATCCTTAACACTAGACCAAGTTTACCTTGGTAAAAAAAAATAAAGTATCTCTTAACTTCTTAGTTAGTGTGAAAAAGTCATACTTCCTCCGTTCTTTTTTACTTGACCTGTTTCTTTTATCACGTTTGTCAATGCAAAACTTCAACGATCAATAACTTTAATCCTACATAAGGAAAAATTATAAAAGTTATATATTATGATAGTGCTTATTGAGATGAACTCAAAAAGATCCTACATGAATATTTTTTTCTTCACATATTATTCACAAAAGATGGTCAAAGGAAAGGTGATGAATAGCGTAAAGTCAAAGCGGGTCAAGTAAAAAAGAACGGAGGAAGTATATAAACTCTATTGTACTATTACTAGTATTTCTGTAAAAAAAAAAAATATATATATATATACACTATTGTAAGGAAAATTGTTTGTATTATTGTACTCTGAAGTTAACTAGTTTGATATCAGCTTATGAGCCTTATATATTCTTGCATTGTTGATGCCAATTACCCAAAATCCGACTCTTAAATTGGCTGACTTAGGGCCTGTTTTCTTCAGCTTCAGTTCAGTTCAGTTCAGCTCCAATTAATTCAGTTTAGTTCAATCCAGCTCTTACTTTCTTTCTCTCATAAACAATTCAGTTTAGTCTAGTTCAATTCAATTCAGCAAATCAGAACAGACCGTACTAGATTGGCATCAGTTTTTTAGGTGTGTCATTGAGACACTATTCGTAAGACCTATTTTGACTAATGTTTATGAATTATACAAAAGAAAAAAATATAGTTATGTGGGTATTTGTTAGAATCATCTCAAAATCAAGATTATTAATATTCAATTGTTATAATTTACAGTTATTGATAATTTAAGGCATTATTGATTAAAGTTTTGCATTAACATATAAGTCAGGTAAAAAAAAAAAAAAAAAGAAAAGAAAAGAAAAGAAAAGGAGGGAGTATTATAAAAGGCATTTTGGTATGATAATGTGATTTTAATCATTTTATGAATATTGTTAAAATGATCTTCCAACCATTACTATCGTACTCCACTATCTTTATATTTAACGTATATAGTATTTTCAATATATACGTAAATATGTAGTCCGTAAAGTGTTTCATTTAAAAAACAAAGGAAATGGATGGATCCTTTAGATACTTTGCCACAAAATGCTTCTATTAGGATCCACTCAGACTAAACTAATAAATTATGTCATGTGTCATTGTATCAACTTAACTACTTAAGCATATTACATTAACATTAATAATATATTATAATGTCATGTCTCATGTGTCTTTGGATCAACATAATAATAAATTACTTTAGTACAATTTAACCCCAAAATGATGGCATGTATTCGTATCTTTTTTATTTTTTTTTCCTTGCCTCGTGAAAAAGTAAAGAGACTAATGTGGTTTCCTTGTCTTTATTCTGCTGTTCTCATTCATTTGGTTTCAAATCTCAGTGCAAAGCTACGCACATGATCATCATTAGCCAACACCAATACGGCAAGATATGCATTATTCCCATTCCTTTACTAGATTAAAAGCATGATTAACGTAGATTAGGCCCCATTAACTGCATAATTACTTATTATTTTAAGGTTAACTTTATTGATTTTGCTTTAAAATTGTTATTTGTCGTGGGTTGTGGTCCTTGCTCCTGTTCAATCTTGAATGATATCAGACACATTATACTATCGATTGTCCTACCTGATTTTGTTTAAAATAAAATTAAAATTGTCTTTCTGGAAGGTTCAACAAATAATGGAGTAGTGCAAACCAAGAATTATATTTCTACTTCGCCATATTTAGGGCCTATTCATATTTACTTAATTTCAATTCACTTCAGCTCCAATCAGTTCAGTTCAGCTTTTAATTTCCTTCTCTCATAAAATATTCATTTCAGCTCAATTCATTTCAGTTCAGTTCAGTTATTCAACTCCAATTAGTTCAGTTCCAATCAGTTCAGTTCAGCTCAGTTCAATAAATGTGAACAAGCCCTTAGTTATTTACCCATATTTATTACTCCGTATATTCAAACAAATCAAAATATAATAAAAGCATTTTTCTTGTTTATTTTGGGCTTATTTTTGCTAATTCATATTTTCTTCGTTTCTTTATAGTTGCAACATACACTTTATCATGGTATTTAAGAAAAGTGAACTTCACATGTTATAATACATTTTAAAATGAGGTTAAAAAGTTGTTAGAAGTATAATCAAGTGAGTCATGTGCTTTAATTAGCGGTAATAATACAATTTTCACCATAAAAACCTTCCTTTTATGGTATGTTGCAACTATTGTGAGATTTTCATTTTAGGGAAATGTTGCAACTATAAAGAAACGGAGGAAATATCTTATAATAATAAAGTAGAATTATATTTCTAGCTCAAAACAAGATTTATAATTCTAGCTCAAATATAGTTCCTAATTTCCATTCTCTCATAAACAATTCATTGTAGCTCTATTCAGTTCAATACAGTTCAGTTGTTTTCAATAAATCGGAACATGCCCTAAATCAAATACTCCATAATTATTTTTCGAAAAAGAATTAAATCAATTAATTAATCCAGTTTGGCCGGTGAACTTCCCATTCCATACTTCCATATTTCAACGTGTCAAATACCAAGTGGTCCAATTCCCTAACTAAGCAACAATAAGTCAATAACAATAAACACATTTGCAAAATTGCAACACTCCTGAAAACAACACTAAATTTTTTAATTCAAAATTTTCTCCCCCTTATAAAAAAAAAACCCTCAAAATAACCAAAAGTCAAGAATAATAAAAAACGGTCCCAAATTCCCCTCACATAAATTCACCAACCAAAGACCACCTCCTCTTCTTCCCTCCTTCTCAGAATCCAATTCCTTCTCTTCAAACTCCACTACCAAAAACTCTCTCTCTCCTCAAGCTCAAGCTCCAACAATGGCGGACGACTTCCACAAATCAGTTCAACTCGGCTTAAAGCTCTCTAAACGCATTTACTACGGCAAAGACCCGTCGATGAAGCCGCCGCAAATTCCGTTGTCAATGGAGAAATCTTCTTCGTCGGAAGATCAGCTTCTTCTTCCGACTTCTCCGATGGTTTATGCGGTGGTTTCTAACCCTGCGATGATCGATAATCCTGACATTAAGAGTTATCAGCCGTATGTTCATGGCCGCTGTAAACCTCCGGCGTTGGTTCCGCTTCATATGTACGGCGTTGAAGCTGAGATTGATTGTTATTTGGATATGGCGTTTGTGAATTTGAGTGGTTCTTGGCGATTGCACTGTGTCGATGCAACTCAGAAGTGTGATTGTCTTCTTGCTATTCCTATGGGAGAGCAGGTAGTTTGCTACTCTCATGCCTTTTGTTTTATTGCATTTGGATTTTTCGTACTATTAATTGTTTTTTTTTTTTTAATGGTTGTTCTGCTTAAGGAAAATGATATACGCAATCTTTTAGGTGGAACTATGGAAGTAACGGTAATTTTTGAGGATTTTGGTGTCCATTTTATGAACAATGACTTGAAATACGGAGTTTTTTAATCGTGACCTTTGGCATCATAAATAATGCATTACTAGCTAACATTGCGTGCATACAACACTAGTTAAGCTAGAGTATATCAATCGGGGGTGACTGAACAAGGGTTCGGTTGAGTTGGGTATTGTGACTGGTGAGTGTAATTTAAATTCGAGTCATACTAAATTATTGTGCCCAATTGAAAAGTCAATAAGGTTACTTTGGGTTAGGGTCTCGTCTTGTCTAACGTAAGTTTGTGTCATCGTAAATCATTCCATTCAAGCTGAAATCTAAATTGGGTTACTTTTAGGGCGTCATTTTTTTACATTTCTTAGCTAGCATTAACTATATAATAAAATACTGATCGATAACTAATTTTGTCTAAAACATCCTAAACTAAGGTCTTGTTAACTACACCTTAAATTACTTTTTGCTAAACTTAATTACTTTTACAATAAAAAATATTTTTTTCTAAAGTGATTCTCCACAAAATTTGTTTAAAAATTTACTAATTTTAATTGGTTAAAAAATAATTTTCAAAAAAAAAAAAAAAAAAGGTTACTAATGTTTAGTGATTAAAAAATATTGTTCGCGAACATAATTTATTTTTTCTGAATTGAAATTATCTTCATTGCGTCTTCTGTGTGGCTTACTATACTATGTGGCCACTTATAAAAGAACAAAGTTATCCCTATAACAATGACCCGATAACCCCTGTAATACTAACCAAGTAATCCTTGTGGCCAGCCACATATAAGACTTTCTGAATTACGGCCTAATTATCCCCAAGTTTCATCTGTCTCTAAACTTATTTAAGCTTGACATCGTTAACTATGAAGAGAATAAATTGTTGAAACTCTCATTAAGAGAGAATCTTCACTTTTATTTGAAAGATAATTCCTTGTTTAAGGATAATTTATTAGACTCTTCACTTTGCCGGTTGAGTTTCTAGTAAAAGTGAGTGACTAGATGAACTAGCATTAATTGTTGAATGCTTAAAATGATGACACATTTATATGTTTAATTGTTGTGGGATACTGGATTAACTTGTCATTATTTAATGAGCCAACTTTCTCGGGTACAAATGGGCAGTGGTATATGATCGTTCCATGTACCGGTGATGGCGGATTGGCACATGGGTGGATAATGTAGTGGGCAGTGGCGAGAGCTTGGGGATGTCCTGGAGATTTATTGAGCAAATAGTGACAGAGTACTTGACATCAAAAATTTAGGTTGTGAATGGTACATAATTAGTCTAATTACCAATTGTCAACTCAAACTAATTGGTACCTAGTATTATTTAGCGATGGGAAATTGGGAAGGTAATAGCCATTCATCTTCAAAATTATTAGCCTTGAAAAGACTATAGGGTCCTACATTGGATAACATTAATATTATGTCGATGTATTAATGGTGATTCAACTTTACTGAACAATTATGATGGCTTTTGATAACAAAACTTTTTAGGTTTTAATCTTTTGATTAGACAAAAGATTAATACCCTTTTTGGAATAGTAGAAAAATATGAAATTTTTTCAATGAAGTCATTGAGTGTAGAAGAGTAATTATTGTGTTAATTGTCATTGAAAAAAAAGTCCAATGTTTAGGTGAGGCTTTTGATTGTAATAAAGGATCTGTTACTAGTACATAATTTCTCTCATATCAAAAGTGGTACATTATTTTTGCTGGTATGGACTATGGGGTATGACCATATGAGCTATTCTACTGAGTACTTTATTTTGTTGGTACGGAATGTTGACAGTTAAAATGTGCAGCTGCAATTTTGGCATAAGGTGCTACTTTGTGGAGTATTTATCAGAGAATCTAGCTGATTGCATTAGTGCCCTTAGTGATAATGTAAGTAAAGAAGGCAGCAAAATATTGTCTATAATTAAAAAGGAAAAAAAGAAGGTAGCTAAATGCCGAATTTTTATGCAATATTTTGGATCTTCCTTTTGCCTTTTATTTGAATCATTAGATAATCCATTATGGGACCGAATAATGACCAATATTATTGTCTAGACTTTAGAGAATAGTACGTGGGCCTCTTAGGACCTAGCAATTATGGCATTTACAGGCCTTCTTGTACAATTATTTACTAATGGTCCCTGGTATGGATCATTAGGCGCAGCAAAGTTTTCAAACTTTTTGGCTAATAAAGATATATTTGTGGCACAATTTTTCTAGTGAGCAAATTCTGGGCCAAATTGGTAGCGTTGTGAGTAATACTTTGCTTTATATTTCAGCATACTAAAAGTGAATTAGTTATAATATTGTCGGTTTGGACAAGAATAAAAGTTATATATGTCATCCTTAACTAGGATAAAGCCTTAGTAGTAATTTTTTGCCGAGACATGACTTGGCACAAAGTGATCATAGCCAGATTTTTCCCTATAGGGTGCCACTGTGATATGAGTGGATGATTTACCAGAGAAGTTAGCAAGCACACCCAATATAGGGAGTAATGATTTTTGGAAGAAGGTAGCACTATAGCAGAATGTGCAGAATGTCTATATTTTGGACTGTCATTTTGTTATCAGTGAATCTATTCTGGGACCCCAATTCCTTGAATGGAGCCTAGTATTTGGGATATTGCTCATCTTACTGCCAAGCAATTTATGCAGGGCATATGGGCCTTTCAACACAAAGTTGTCAGAAAACCATGATGTGTTTTGTCAGTGGCCCCTGCTTAGGATTTTTATGTACAGTTGTCAAACTTTGTGGCTCATGAACATATTTGCGACATACTTCCTCCTGAACAAATTTTAGTGCCTGATTCTTTCTGTGGCTCTTCTGTATTCTGTTAATATTCCTCCCATGTGGCTGTTTAGTACATGTGTATTCTCTGAATTGTATGGGAGTTATGAAATTGGAGTTAACTGGCGCTTATGGTCCTAGTTGGGTGTGAAAAATCAACAAAACAAGAAAACACCCCCCCCCCCCTTCTCTCCCTCTCTCTCTCTCTCAAACATAGAATACAGAATTCATATTATTGCAACAGTTTTGCATAGGCTTTGATGATTAATGTAATAGAAGTGTGATAACATGAAAATGTGTTACCAGATATGCTTGGACTTATAATTTGTAATTTTAAAAATCACAACAAAATTGCATGTGTATTATACATGCATTTAAGCAGTCCTCATATAGTCATATGTCTATGTTTTGATTAAGATTCATTTTCAAACTTGGCTATACAACAGGCTAATTGAACCAGATTTTATAGTTAAATCATTTGTCCATTGAATTTTGAAATAGTCAATTCATAAATATATATGTTCATGTGAGAGTCATGCCTATGATGAAAACTTATCTTGTGGTGAGAACCACTACATTTCATGAAGGTTTTAGGTATCTTACATAAACACACGTAAACACGCACACATATCCCTTGCAATTGTTGCTATTTTGTTTTTTTTAAAGGTTTAATTTTTTGTTTGGGCTCTCAAGAAAACCATAATTTGGCTAACAGGGTTCAGTTCTAGGTTTTGAAATCGATGCATCTGGAGGTTCATATCTTTCACAGCTAGTCAAGGTAGAAGATGCAGCAGATCTGGATGGTTCAGACAAACTTGAGTATGCAGGCTTCCTGAAGCCCAATATTTTCACTCTGAAGATCCCTAAGGTTTTACGTTCTTTACTTATTGTGGTTTTCATGTGGCTTATACGAGTGATAACATATCGTATCCTTCTTATTTTGTACTGCGTTGTAAGAGTAGATCAATATCCTTCTTATTTGTGTACTGGATTGTGGGAGTTGATCCGTATCCTTCTTATTTTTGTCCTGGATTGTGGGAGTTGATCTTTTCTATAGGGGAGAGAGTGCTAGAAAGGATAAAGTGTTGGACTATATGCTGGCAGCTGGCTGTTCTTAGATAGCTATTCTCTGATTGATTTGTTGAATTTAGAAACATTAAAAGGAGTTTTGAATTTGGAACAATCACATTTTCCTTAAGACATACAAGTATTTAAGTTTTGTCAAAGCAAAAAGCTTTTGCAGGCAATAACTCTGGTCAAGCCATATTAACATTAACTGAGGTGAATGCTGAAGTTCCAAAAGGAGTTAACGGATATTTATAGAGTTTTGTATCTTAAAGAGCCTCACGCAAAAATTTCTTTTATCTGCAAATTCTCATTTTTCTTGGCAATGCAAAGTATCATGAGCGAAGTAATTCTGAAGGCTGAAGGCATTTGTGGAGGGATTTTAAATAGTATGAAAGATGACTGGAAAAAAAATATATGTTCCACTTTTCACGTACCAAAAAAAAAAAAGTAAAAGGTCGATAGATGTGTACTTGTATGCATTACATTTAATTCTTAGTGTTTCTTAGCAATGACAGATTTAATTTGCTATTCAAGGTTGAAGGAGGATCTAAGATTCTGATTAAAGCTAAGTGGTCCCAGAGGTTAATATACGAGAATGGTTGGTTCTTGCTGAAATTGCCATTTAGTTTTCCAGTGTATGTCACTCCAGGTGGGAAAATTTCTAAAAAACAGAAGATACTTTTGAATGTCAATTCTGGTACTAATGCAGAAGTTCAGTGCAAATCTGCCACTCACCCGTTGAAGGTACTTGTCTTGCCCAATGCTGACGTTTTCATTTCTTGATAAGTTTATTCTTTACTACTGTATTTTTTTTGTTTTTTTTTTTTTTTTTTAATTGTTACTAACATTTTCTGTATGTTATATAATTATTTCGCTCTTCTAGGAACTGAAGCGTCAGGTTGGCAAATTTGGTTTCTTGTATGAGGAAGAAATTAATACCTGGTCGCAGACTGACTTTGAATTTTCATATTCTGTAAGACATTATACCCTGGTTCTTGTATAAAATAGTATTACTAGTGTATAATCATATGCATATTAAGATGCTGTACACATCTTGAATTACGGGACTCCTGGGTTTCATGCTTACTCAAGTTGTGGATTTCTTTCCCTCCAGGTCTTTTTCAGTGACATACATGGTGGATTTCTATTGCATTCTCCTTCTTCAAATGATATTGATCAAAGGGAAATGTTTGCCTTTTATCTTTTCCCTGGGGAAACTCAGAATAGAAAGGTGACTTCACTCTTCATCACAGATAATTACCTCCTCCAACTTGTATTTTCTTGTCAGTTTCATCATCGGTTTTGTTAATCTCTTACCATTGTGGTTGTCTTGCACCTTTTGCAGTGTTTCATTTCCTTTAGTGATTTAAGAACAAATGATTCTGTCTATTTATTCATTCCCTTTTACATACATTTATATTAGGTGTTTAAGAAGAGAGTCATATTCCTTGTAGACATAAGTGGTAGCATGAAAGGTGCTCCTATTGAAAACGTCAAGAAGGAAGTCTTGGCATTTCTATTTAAGTTAAATCAAGATGATCTCTTCAACATCATAGCATTTAATGGGGATAGTCACTCATTTTCTTCATCAATGGAACTGGCAACCCATGAAGCACTACACCGAGTCAGTGAGTGGATCAGCATAAAGTTAATTCCAGAGGGAGACACAAACCTTTTGCTCCCAATGAAGCAGGTTTTTAGTTTTTCTCTTGATTTCAAACAGTCTGTGATACTTTCAGCCTGGTGTGTATTTTTATTTACATTGTGTATGGTGATGATGTCCATGCATATAATCTCCCTGTGAAACATATTCTTAATTTTCGTGTGAATTTTGATTGTCTTAAAACACTTATCTCTGCCTTATTTTCACTCTACTATGTAGCTCTATTGACAATGTACTGTGGTGATCATGTTTATACATGTATGTGACCGTTCATTTTTTTCCCATGACCTGCTTAAGTAGATTTCTTTTTGCAATAAATGCTGTTCTATCTCTCAATATGTCCTGTTGAAAAGTAGCAGGTTAGGTGTTGTTTCTGAATGAAAGTGTTGCTTTTATTATAATACTTGCCTTGTTGATCTATTATACACCTGTTCATGTAATATTTCCTTACTTTTTCACTGGAAATGTTGTGTATCTGTATCAGCGTATGTAATTTGATTTATAAAATTCTGCATTCTTGTGTTTGTCTTGTCTCATTTGCTGCTTGTACAGGCTCTAGAAATGGTGTCACATGACAGCAGCTCAATGGCTCATATATTTCTTATTACTGATGGTGCTGTTGAAAATGAAAGAGACATTTGCAATGTTGTGCAAGATTACTGTACAACAAAGGAAAAATTACCTTTTCTCCGTATTTCTACCTTTGGCATAGGTAAGCATGTAATGTTTATAATATTTGTTGGAAAATGGTACTGAGCAATGTATTTTGTCATATTTATAGGGGGGTTGGGGGAGGGGCTTAAGCATTCCAATATATGTTTCAGGTTCATTATTTTGAGGATTTCTTTACAGGTTCATATTGTAATCACTACTTCCTGCAAACGTTGGCACAGAAAGCTAAAGGCCATTATGATGCTGCTTATGATGCTGGTAAATTCTATTAATTCGAGCTTTGCTTCTTTGTTGTGTTAGTTGTGTTTTACTTATTGCCTTCTGTATGTTATTGCTCTAGCCTTGAATATGCAATCATGTGTGTCCATGTTTACAACTGATTAACTAATCAAGAATAAATATATATTTGCTGGAGAAAAATGTTTATTATTCTAAGTTTGGAAATAACTTCCGTTAATAAATCTCTATTTGCACTTCAATAAGCTTGTATTTCATGACACTGATGAGTAAAGAAGAAATTGCAGACTGAGTGACTTGACTAATATCTACTACTACATACAATTTGAATTACTGCTGCATATGTAAGTAATGTAATACTCTATTTGCTCTTTACTATGCATGCAATCTATGACTTTGATGGGTGAATGGGAAAATGGCATCATGGCAGAAATTTCGTGATGCAAGGGGAAAAAAATAGAGCATCTGCATCATTTCATGCATTTACTAGAGTGAACAGGTTCTTATAGACGTTATAGTTATATGAAATAGGGAATATGGTACTTTCCCACACCAGGTTCCTAAGAAGCACCAAGGTAAAATTTGACCTTCTGATATGTTTTCCATAGGACTATTTAGCACAAGACTGCCCTCTTCTTCCTTTGCTCTAGGTTCTAAAATGTAATGGTTTCATATGAATGCATTTTCTAGTATGTAATTGTTAGAAAGATTAAGGCATTGAACATGGATCAGCTGTATAGCATTTTCAAGTTAATGATGATGGCAATACTGTATAAATAAAGCCCTTCCTGTTTCCCCAGGATCTATTGCTCCTCGACTGCAGAGACTTTGCACAGTGTCTTCGCAAGTGATTCTTTCAAATATTGAAGTTGATGGCTTGAGCTATGTTCAATCACTCACGGTGAGATATTTGTTTAAAGTAATATTTGGCAACTGATTTGGGAATGCCTTGCTGCATTTTTTTTTTCTTCATAAGATAAGAAAAATTTGCTTAGAATGAGGTTGACTAATGAAGTTGTCAGTCAGACTCTTCTTTTGCATATACTTGTGCTTGGCCCATTGAAGATTTATCATAGTGGTTGATACATGATATGAGTAGTAGTTTATTGGATGGAATGTTTTTTTTATTGTTAAATTTTCTTGTGCTTAATTTGTGCAGCTGTATCCATCCATGATTCAAGACCTTTCATGTGAATGCCCAATTATAATATCAGGAAGATACGAAGGCAAGCTACCAGAATCTCTTATGGTTCGTGGTACCTTGGCAGATATGAGTAATTTTGTGATAGACCTTAAGATATGGAAGGAAAAAGATATACCTCTGGACAAGGTAATTTTACTTTACTTAATTTTAAATAAATCGATCATTAGTTTCTTATTTTTCACTTTTCTGCTTCAGCTGTTGAATTGTCTCCTAGTATAGGTTAATTATTGCATTGGATAAGACATGTTTGCCAATAACCAGGAATCCTTTGTTCATATTTGAAGCATTTGATTTTATTTAGCACGTTAGAGAAGGACTGGAGAATGAGGGTAAAGGGTTTTGCATCCATGTTGTGTTTCCCTGCTTCTCTGTCTTGTTCTTAATTGTTACAACTTTGCCCTCTCGACTTTTTTTTAGATCTCTGCTTTGCTATCCTTTTATTCTTCTTTCTTCTAAACTTAGGCTCAGGCAATAGATTATCTTGCCAAAATCTCCTCAAAAAAAAAAAAAAAAACAATTATGCATATCTTTTTATGCCGGTGTTTTGTTTCCATAATAATTCCATATTTTTTTCTATCCATTCTATGCTTGTGACACTCCCAAAAGGACGCTATGATTCTTTGCTTGTTGGATGTGAACCTCATTGTACTTGCATTGGTCATCACCACTAAGCTATTTGTTCGTTATCTGAATGTACTAAATTTATCAATTTGGGCCTAATGTACTAAGCTATCTATTTAGTGAATTAAAATTAGGGAACTGTATTTGGTCCTAATGTCAATATTTATGCTAATGTGGCCTTTTAGTTTGAGATCGGCATACATGGGAGGTTTTTTTTGGTATGATGTTCAATCTTAACATTTCTTTTTTCTTGGGTAGGTATTTGCAAAGGCACAGGTTGATGCACTAACAGCAAAAGCTTGGTTTATGGAAAGCAAGGAAGTAGAGAGGCAGGTTGGAGTTTTAATCTATCTGAATCTGAATATCTATTTTGTATTGATATTCGATACATTTATGCATAATAGCTGATTGTTTACTCATCTTGTTCTTGTTTATTTCTGAGTTTTTTCTGTAGGTTGCAGAGATTAGTATGCAAACAGGAGTCCTATCAGAATACACTCGCATAATTCTTTTCCAGACAGATGCATGGAATCAAGGACCGGATGCCATTACAGTACAAGGGGTATGTATTTGGAGATTGTGTCTTCAAAGTTTGGATCCACCTTTACAATGCAATTATTCTTGACAAGTCTCTTTTATCACACAGCATATTTACTTGAAAATTGAGTATTACCTTCTTATAGGCTTTATAATTTTAGCCTATATTTTCATTGAAAGATTTTTGTCCTTGTTTGAGTAAAATACTACATTTTCTAAGCTGATGCCGATTTAACCCTTTCCTGTTTATGACATAATTTGACACTCTTACTCACACTAACCCTTATATAAAATGAAGCATATGACTCTGCAGTAACCTATAACCTTATTATCATGTCTCACATCTTTTATTGAGTGTAAGGTTGCTCATGAATTTTTCCATTTGGCCTTACCACAGTTTGACCATGATTCAATTTTTTCATACAACTCTTGGTTCCTTTTATCATCTATGCAGAAAGAAGCATATGACAAAAGTAGTCTGCAGAAGATGGTTAGAAGTCAGAAGATAATTCTATTGCAGAGTCTGGGTGTTGGCTTTGGGGATCTGGAAAAGACTGCTGAAAATTTGCCTCCAGGGGTGATCGTGAAAGTTCCTGATACAACAGAGTTTTTAGTCAATGCTGCGACTGGTTACTGTGGCAAGTTGCTTGATCGATTCTGTTGCATGTGTTTTATACAGACACTCTCTAAGGTGAATGATCGATGTATAATCATTTTCTCCCAAGTATGTGCTGCCCTCGCATGTTGTCAGTGCTTCGATTGTTGTTTTGATCTTTGCGACAATTGTTGCTAGCTCTAGACCAAAGCAAAATGTATTGTTATGATATATGTATGAATATATGTATATGTATAAATTGTGAGTTGTGAGATCCTCTTCGAGACAGTTTGTTGTTACTCTACATGAATCCTGGACCTAGCTATATTAAGTGATGGTCTTGGGATTCTTAGCTTAGTTGTTAAGGGTGGCAATGGAAACAAAAGAAGTTATGGAATCCTATTATTTGGTCCTAGCCGAGTAAACCTAAGAAGTGGGTTAATGGGGGATGCAATTATAATGTTATGCATTTCTTATGAGGGAATTGAAATTACAGGCAAGGACATTGCTTGCTTGTGATTTTTTTTGGTCAAAAGACACAACATAAACTCGATCATTAACCATGATGATCATCAGTACTAATTGAAACCATGTTACAAGACTTACAACTATAGTGTATCTGAATCTATTGGTGCTTTCATATTACTTGAGGGCTTGAATATAGCTAAGTTGGTTAATGTGTTGGATGGTTATTTTCAATTGTGGATTTGAATTTTATTTACATGATATGTTCTTTATGACTATAAAATAGACGAGTTACAATGTAAAAAGCAGATCATAAACGCTGAAATTTTCTCATCTCATGTCCTCACATCTATATTGCCCCAACCCCCAAGGCAAGCCATGGGTCATAGCCGTCATACATTGATATATATGTGGCGCATGTCAAAGGAAACAATTCGATCGTATGTAATCTTTACTTAATATTCAAGATTCTGAAAAGTTAAATTTAACCGACAATGATAACAAGTAACAGGTCAATGTTGGTTCCCAAATAATTATGCACTTTGCCACGTCATACTTGCAAGTCCCTTATGATTGAAGTTTTATCGCCAAGTCAGCAAACATGTCCTTCACGTTTGTCCTACTCAGCAATTGAACCACCCATAGTGGTGGTTGATGGACTAAATTCAACCATTTGAAACTATAGGACTAAATCCAAACTAACCCCAAACATAACGGAGTAATCTTATACTTTAACGTAGGGCTGAGCAAAACTACCCGAAAAACCGAAAACCCGAAAAACCGATCCATAACCGTTTCGAAAATTAGGGTACCCGATCCGAAAACCATAATGGTTCGGGTACCCGTTCCGATAATTTGTTATCAGATATGGTTATGGGTATCATTTTAAAATTAACGGTTACCCGATCCGATTCGATAAGCATTTTTTTTTGCTTTTTTCCCTACTTAAATCTATTAATATAAATCTAAACTTTTATTTTACTTCATAATCACTTTATAATATCAATGATTAGTAATATTATTAATAATTTGGTCAAGATCATATGGTATTGTTGTTAATTAATTGTAAATTATATTATAATAACTACATAATTAAGTATAATTATCATTATTGGATATCTTATTGGGTACCCGATAACCGATCTGAAAATCCGGGTACCCGAAGTCCGGGTACCCAAACTTATCGATTCCGGTTATGGGTATCACTTTTAGTGTTTTTGGTTATCGGGTCCCCGAACCGTTAGTACTAACGGTACGGCCGTACGGGTCACCCCTACTAGTTTAACATCCGCTCACCGGGTGTGGCCCACTGCATAATCTTCCCTTGGACCATTTGGTACCAAAAAAGTTTATTCCCCCTTTCTCTTTTTCCCGCTCTTAAATCCTCTCATCTACGTATCCCCTTTTTCTGCAAATATAACCCTTAATCTTCAAAATTCTGCAGTATTAACCTTTTCACTCCCAAATTTTTCTGCAAATCTCCAATTATTTCATCAATGGCTTCGCAATTTCACAGATTTCTCTCCATCTTCATCATATCAGCCGCCTTTTGTCTGAGCAGGTAATTTTTTTTCAATTTCTCTCTCCTGTTTTCTCCTGTTAATGCTAAATTATTGCTGCATTTTATTTCTTCAAATTATATAGTGTGTTTGATGTTTAGTCGTTTAATTTTATGCTAGTTGAATCGCTGAAATCAACAATGTTTTTCGCGCAATTTTATTTATTTTCCAAATGTTGTGAATTTTCATATTCATTGCTGATTTCTGAGATTAATTGCAAATGCTGAGGTATAAGAAATTTGTCTTCGATGATTTGGTTCAATTGTATGATTGCGATGATCATTGGTCTTGATTTTGTTGTTCATCGATTTGCGTCTGTTTTTTTTATTAGTTAATTTTTGATGATTGACATTAGTGTCAAACATAGGGTTTCGTATGATTGCAATTACATTCATTATTCGAGGCGTCCGTTGCATTTGCAATTACGGCGGTTTTCGTGTCACTTCCACTTTCCATGTTGATACTATGATTTGATGTCCTGCACTCAATTTTTTCCATAGTGAAATTTTAATGTGAAATTTTAATTTCAGGATGAATTGAATACTTGAACTATTCATTTTTGGTATCTGAAAAGCCTTTATATTCATAACTATTCAAAAGGTCGGTAGTTTGAGAGGTGAAAATCTTAAGGGGCAAACAAAAGAGTTAAAATAATTATACAAGGTGGAATTTAAGAAAAAACTTTTAATATGGAAGGAGATATTTTTCAGGATGCTTCAATTAAAGATCATACATTATTGTTAGGATGGATGGAGTGCTTGATAAGAACTACCTTTATTAGATAAATGGATGATTGATCATCTTGTGCTTTTAATCCTTGATTCTACAGTATATATGAATCACATACTTTGACAATAATATTCTCCTCCAGTCCCACACATAATCGATTCTTGAAAATTTAGATCTCTTTGTCCCTTTTCTTGTCTAACTCTTGTCCAAGGGCTTTGTTACATCATAATTCATCTAGATGGTTAGGAAAGTGGTTGAAAATATTCAGTTGTGAGTTCTAAATCACGGAAGTATTTTCTAATGTCAATATCTCCTGATGGAAAATGAGACACCAGCAAGTGCTCCTACATGCATGTTGTAGATGCTTGTAGCATTCATGTAGCTGAGAGCCAAATGAGTATGGAACTTTTTATGACATGCTCTCCTACATTGTTGATCTATATCATTGCTTGAGGTTTTTTTGCTGATATCATAGTATGCTTGATGGACCAAATAAGACTATGTTGAGCCCTTAGCAGCGGATTTTGCTTGAACTGTTTTGGAGTGGAATCTGGATTGTGGGAAGTTATTACTATGTAAATAACTATCATGTTATCACTGCATCGATGTGGTAGATTATTCTTTATCAGTTGATAATTAATCTCACCTACGGAGATAACTTATCTATTGAATTAATTGCTTTAAGTTTTCATTTTTCTATTTTTATTTCTGCTAGTAATAGTCAGAATCATTTTACTGCTCATGTGTGCAGTAGATGCAGTTTCAACTTCTGAGATTTTCTCCCCTGAACAAATAATGCAACTGTCCAATTTTTTCGGTTAGACTATATTAAACATATGAATTACGCAGATTTTCTTCTTGTGGAGAAATGGAGAAGGAGAAAACATTTGCTATGATAAAGCCAGATGGAGTCCATGGTAATTACAGTGATAAAATAAAAGCTATAATCATGGATTCTGGGTTTAGTATTAAGAGGGAGATGAAGATTCAGCTTGATGAGGATACTGTGAGAAGCTTCTATGCTGAGCATTCTTCTAAAACCTTTTTTCCAAGTCTTATCAAATACATGACAAGGTATGCGATCAGGCATTCTTTAACTTAGTCATTAATGTACAGTTCAATAAATAGTTTATCTATATATATATATATATTTTTATCTTTCTTCCTTGTTATCTGTCCAAATAACCTTTTTTATCTTTTATAATACCAATGTGATTTTTCGAATTTTGGGAAGCTTGCCTATGCCGTCTTAGTGGTGGGGATTGGCTCTCTGTCATGTTAGAAAACTCTGAATTGTTTCAAGAAGCCTAAAGTTACACTAATTTAGCATTTTACCATGCATTAATGGCAAAGGCCAAAAAGATATGTTATCTATTTCTCGCATATTATGTCTTTGCTATGTAAATGGGGTAAGGGTGGTGGAGTAGTGCCTGTGGAGCCTGCTAAAGTTTCATTTTCTTGCTTATGTGTATTTTCTTATACCCACAGCTATATGTCATAAAGATTTTACTATGAATTCTTCTCTAATGTGACTAGTGCATGTCAATTATGTTTTTGTTTCATGGCAATGCTGTAAAGCCCAAATATTATGTATGTATGGAAAATATATAAGAAGAAGTTTTCTTCAAAGGGGTTGGGTGGGGAGGTTACTAAATTGTCCATTTAATTATCCATCTTTAAGCATGAATTACATTCTTAACTTGTCTTCTATATCTCTTGCCAATCTGACATTTGTTGTCCAGTGGTCCAATCTTGGTGATGATCCTGGAGAAGGACAATGCTGTTGCTGATTGGCGTAAGCTGATTGGACCCACTGATGCGGAGAAGGCTAAAGTCACTCATCCTCAAAGGTTGTTTGCATCTGCAGAATCCTTACACTTGAAGCTTTCTTTTAGTTATTATTTCCATTTGGCTCCATGCTTTTCTTTTGGGCTTAAAGTTGGCCTACTATTTGGTGTTTACTCAGGCACTTGTTTTAATGAGAGAACTTTTTATCTTGCCAAAATTTGCTTGTCGTTTTGAACCTTATCCATTTTGCTTTCAGCATCAGAGCAATGTGTGGATTAAACACAGAGAGGAATTGTGTCCATGGTTCTGATTCTATCCAGTCTGCTTCAAGGGAGATGTCATTTTTCTTTGGTATGTTTTATGAACACATTTTTTTTATACAATATCTTTCATTTATTAATGCAAACCAAACTGTTGCGTGAGGTGTTTGAGAAAAATGCCAACATGACCCTTCTCTATTAGATATTGTCGTATTTGGGAACAGCATGAAATACTGAACAAAAAATAGAAATAATATAATGTACAACCTCTGGTTTTCTTTTATTTTTATTTTTATTTTTATTTTTATTTTTAATTTATTTTTATTTTTTTTTTAATTTGGTTTTGTTTTGAAAGACTCACCCATGTGGGCTATGTTACACAAAGTCAGGGTACACTTCTTGGACATGGGTACTTGTTCAAGTGTTCTACTTGATGAAGTGTCCAAGTGTGCTACTCATGTTGGAGTGTCAAAGACCAGACACGGGTACTTGAGGTGCAACGAAGAGGCTGAGTAACATAGCATGAGGGTACTTTACTTTTAGGAGGAGAGATATAGGTTAAGGAATATTACAAGCCTACAAGGTTGGGCAAGAGATGACAACAAATGTATAAAAGGTTGACATAAAGGGATTAAAGTAAAAGTGTGTAGAACTCAAGAAAATGGAGGAAGTACATGATTTAGTAGGTCATATGATAGATGTTTTACATTACCACTGAATAGCGCCAATTCAAGTATTCTTTAATTGGTTAAGTTGTACTCTTATTAGTGGTTGGCAAGTTAAGACTTTAAAGTCTAAACATTCACATTTTGAACTAAGATGTTTGAAATGCTTGTAAAAAGTCAGAATACCTGAAATTCTTGTTTAGGACTGCTTTTGTTATTATATAGTTCTAAGTTTAAGAGAGTACCTATATTACTGAACTTAATTGAACTGCGATATTCTTTGAGAGTTATTTTTTTAACAGTGAAAGAAAGGTAAAAGTCTGATAAGTCTCTGCTCAGTTTTGGCTCATAGATTATGGGCCAGCAATTAGAGATTGGCATGCTTGATCTTTTATAACTAAGAAAAAGCCTATTGTGTAACTCTTATTATTAAAACAAAATTTGACAGTTAATCATTTACTAATTGATTTTTCCTTTGTTCACGTAATTGCAGATGCACTAGACATAAGGCATGATGAGTTATGATTAGTGAAGGTACACCATAGCCCGATAATTATCTTTTTTATTTTATTTTATTATTTTTTACATTACATCCCCTCTTTGTATTCATGAATATATGATGTAATATTAAATGATGCCAGAATCTAGATTTACGATTGAGGTCTAGCTCCCTTTCCTTCCTTTAGGGGTCTTTACTAATAGCCAAATTTTTGTTTTGGAAAATGAGGTAGTTAGGCATAAATTGATTATGCTTCTCATGGGTTGCATAAGTTAATTTAGGGGTACTCTGCTCATTTTGTGTCAGTTATTGGTTGAGGACTTAAGTTTTGATGATCTTTTTGTGAATAGTTTATCTGGTAAATATTCTGTTATAGTCTTGATTCTAGGTTGAAGTGCTATTAATTTAGGCAAATAAGAAGAGGTAGGATAGTTGAATGATAGGTGGTTTTGGCTTGTAATGTGCTATTTTCATCTGGTAAATATTCTATTATAGTTTTGTTACTAGGTAAGTTGATAAGATATTTCTTGCAGAGGGTTGCAGGTTCTTAACCTTTTCTAGTCGGAAATGTTATCTCTAGACCAGATGTGAAATGGTTGTAGGATCTGTGCATCTGTCTTAGTCTTTGTCAAACTTAGGCATGCTCTTAGGCTAGTGTCATTTATAATTATGTGTCATATGCTTACTATTATCAAATTACCCAAGTCCATTATTGCTTTGGGACCCTAACCATAACTTTTGGTAGCATAAACAAAAATAGACTAAGTGTTAGAATCCGCCTCTTTCTCTATGTATCCCCTTCCCTTTTTATTGTATTTTCCCTTATGTAATGTCTCTTATGTCTTTCTTTTTACTTTTTAGGCTCTAGGGAGAATTATTGTGTTACTGTCATTCCAACGTTCACTTGTAATTCTCTACTAATACTATATAAAGCTCTTTAGGGAGCGAATGGTTATTGAATCTAAGCTCCCTACCCCTTTGCCTTGCTTTAAGACTTGTGTTGTTGTTTAAGCCTTTATAGATATTGTGCTTGCCTTGTCTTGAAGCATCCCCCCACCAAACTAAGAAACCTTCAAGAGACGCCTTTCCTCGTCGGTTCCGCTTGTGCCCGCTTTGAAGCATCGACCGTCACAAGCCCCGACTCCGCACCCGTGGTTAACGAGTGCTTCCTTGAGATACCCTTGGTCCGTGTTGCTGTGTGCTCACGAACCTCTTCCGTTCTAGGCTTGCGTCCTTGTCCTCAATAGACGAGGGCGCGCCGCACGACCCGGTGTCAAAACATCCGGACCAGAAGATTCACGAGCATATTCTGGACTGAATTGTTTAAGCTAATGGGATCAGACCTGAACATGTCTTCGAGCCACCATCCGCAATCTGATGGGCAAACAGAGAGATTCAACGGTCTTTTAGAGGAATACTTGAGACATTTTGTCAGCGCCAACCAGAAGGATTGGGTGAAACTCCTTGATGTTGCACAACTTTGCTTCAACGCCCAGAAGAGTACGGCATCCAACAGAAGCCCTTTTGAACTGGTGATGGGCCAACAACCTCTCCTGCCACACACCATAGCAACGTCCGAAGAGGGGAGGAGCCGCGAAGCACGAGAGTTCAAGCGAGAATGGCAACAAAACATGGAAGTTGCTCGTGCTTACTTAGAGTGAGCATCGAAAAGAATGAAGAAGTGGGCCGACCAGAATAGAAGGCCGTTGGAGTTTAGTGTAGGGGACATGGTGATGGTGAAAGTTCTGCCAGAACAACTCAAGTTTCTTCGAGGAAGGGATCGTCGACTGATCAGGAAATATGAAGGCCCCATCCGCATCATCAAACGGATTGGGAAGAGTGCTTACAAGGTTGAACCACCTACGTGGATGAGGATACACCCAGTCTTCCACGTTAGTCGACTCAAACCATATCACCCAGATGCAGAAGATGACAGCCGCAACAGCAGCAGTCGCGCCAACATCAGATTCAGGATGAGAACCTCCTCAGCAACCGAAGATTGAAGCTGCTATTTCTTTTTCTTTTTGTGTAAGTTTGTTTGTAAGTCGATGAGGTCGTCGACGGCTTAAGTGGGGGAGGATGTTAGAATCCGCCTCTTTCTCTATGTATCCCCTTCCCTTTTTATTGTATTTTCCCTTATGTAATGTCTCTTATGTCTTTCTTTTTACTTTTTAGGCTCTAGGGAGAATTATTGTGTTACTGTCATTCCAACGTTCACTTGTAATTCTCTACTAATACTATATAAAGCTCTTTAGGGAGCGAATGGTTTATTGAATCTAAGCTCCCTACCCCTTTGCCTTGCTTTAAGACTTGTGTTGTTGTTTAATCCTTTATAGATATTGTGCTTGCCTTGTCTTGAAGCATCCCCCCACCAAACTAAGAAACCTTCAAGAGACGCCTTTCCTCGTCGGTTCCGCTTGTGCCCGCTTTGAAGCATCGGCCGTCACAAGCCCCGACTCCGCACCCGTGGTTAACGAGTGCTTCCTTGAGATACCCTTGGTCCGTGTTGCTGTGTGCTCACGAACCTCTTCCGTTCTAGGCTTGCGTCCTTGTCCTCAATAGACGAGGGCGCGCCGCACGACCCGGTGTCAAAACATCCGGACCGTGACACTAAGTCTGACGAGATCTTTGCCTCTTTGTTGCATCTTTCCTTGAGACAGTCTCCTATGCATCTCTGAAGTGAGTAGTCTGAGATCTATTACTTCCTCCATTCTGGATTAACTTCCTTTTTTGTGGAATAGGCTCTTTGCTGTTGAATCAGTTGTGTTTGCAATCCTCTTGGTGAACTGGTAGAGTTAAGAAGGAAAGGGAACTTTTATGACCCGTAGTATGCTTTGTTGTTGGAAAGGAATGAACACTTTTTTGGAGCAATATTCTTGAGAAAATTTGGAGCAATATTTCTTGAGAAAATTTGGAGCAATATTTCTAGTTAGGTGGCTTGCTGAAATAATGTATCTTGCCTCTTTATGGCATTTTTATGTAGGAATGTTTCCCAAGTTCCAACAAAGATCTACTGAACAACATGTATTGATACTTAATGAGACTGGCGTAGTGCCATATTTTATAAATTTACTAATTTGATTTTTGAGGACTCTTGTTCCTATTCTTTGTATTCTCTTTGATTGTTGTTAAAAGAATTTTATCCTTCAAAAAATTAAAGGAAAAATATTGAAGCTCCATGTATGTCTGTACCTAACAGAAATAAGCTCAAGTCACAGACTCACCATCAACAAGGTGTAGTTAAGCAATGTCCAATAAAAAATTTCCTGCAGAACACACAGATAATTTCAATGGCATGCCCAGAGATGACAACTATCCATAACTACATCCCTTCATATTTCACATGATTGTCAATAATAGGTAGTACTTTCTTTTGAAATATCCCAAGCCAAAAACATTGATAGCTATAAGGAGTTTAGAACGCCAAATACCCTTCCGAGGCTCCAAATACAAACATATGGATACTGGAACAGAAAGCAGAAGCCACCGACACTGTAGCGTAGGAGGTCCACACAGTGAAAGCCCAATCTTTTGAAATTGGTTAAGAAAGCTTGTATGTTGAAACTATTCATTAAGAGTCTTCTGCCTGTTGTCTACCGTAAGAGTTGTAGGAGTAGCCTAACAGAAGGGTTCTTTTGCTACATAACCGAAAGAGTTGTAGCCTTGTAGGGTTGGGCCATACAATGTTTTAAGATTAAAGATATGTACTTATAGGAAGTTCTTATATTCTTAAGAAAACTTTTGCTTTGGCTTTGAACTGATGTAGCTTTTGGACCTGGGAACCTAATCTCGTTAGCTTTACAGTTGAGTACTAATGACAAATCATTATTCTTGAGAAGCTTGGAGCTGATGAATCATGTGTCTGAATCTCCATCTATAGACCTGTAAATGCAAGATGTTAGAAAGTATTATTGCTTACTTTGTTTCTGTGGTGGGAGATGGTAATGGGTATTTATGCCTCCCTAGGTGAGTTTTCAAGAACCTGAAGATAACAAAGCTCTCTGTTTAATTAGGTTGAGAACTTTGAGGATACTAGTGGTGCAAAAGAGAAGGGAAGTTTTTTAGCAGGACAGCTTTGTCCAGCAGTTAGTTAGCATATTAAAAGTTTTGATTATAGAGAGGTTGGAGGTAAAACTGGTTGATTACCGCCTTCCAAGGCAAAGAAAATAAGACTTATTACTAAAATTTATTCAAGGATGGATTTGAGAATATGAGACTATAAAATCAGGATCATGCAATGAAAGTCAAAGCCTCACAATAGGAATTTGGTGTAATAATGTTTCCTCTTTCCCTCTTTCTCTATTGAGGACTGCTTGCTCTCTATTTTTGCTCTTTATGTTCTCTCTGGAAATAAAAAAGCTTGTATATCTTATCTAGAGAAAAAAATAGTCCATGACTTTCCACTTTCATTCAGAAGATCAACTGCAGTCTAAGCTTAACTTTGTCTGTTCAAAGTTTATTGTATCTGTTATTTTGTTGAACGAAGGCATAGTAGAGAACTAGAGATGTATTCTTGCAAAAATTTTGACAAGGGCTTTTTGTAGCAAATGCTGTTAGCTACAAAACAATTGATTATGTCTGAACTTTAAATTTGAAGACAACTGATTCATTATTTATGTGTTGAGTTTTTTAGCTTTGAAAGGTTCTGGCATACGAAGTATTAATCTACCTATGCAGTTGGACAGTTTGTGAGATGAGCTATTGAGATAGAATTTTCCTACAATTTTGAGAGGTACTTTGTAAATAAACCTTTTCTCTAAAAAGACTGTCTAATTAGATGGTAAAACCTTTTGTTAGAAGTCTGAGGAATGTCCGGTGCGATGCAAGGTCTGTATATAACAAAATTGAGTTCAGGTTTATTTTCAAAAGTGAAATAACCAAAAAAATGATTAAAATTGTGGCAACAGGAGGAACTTCACAGGTGGATGTACCATTAATACATCTAGTAATATATCATTACCTAACAAATTCCTAAATCTGTTAAATTCACTTATTCCATTTATTATCATCGGTTCACTTTTTGTTTTCTAATGTTCTTTTAAACTACTGAATCAAAAGTGAAGAGGGAAGAAAGAGAATCGAGAACTGAATTTAAATAATCAAGCGGATGTACTTGAAAGTTTAGCAAATTTAAGGATTAGGAAGCAATGTACGTTGAAGTTTTGGAGGGAGAAAACGAAGGGGAAGAAACGAGGAGACTAGGTAAAAACATAAAGAGGAGTATAAAATTCTTGGTATAGAGGTAGACTAGGTATATATTAGTTTTTGGCCCACTTTACATGGTACATATGCATTTCTTATGCTTTAAACTTCATTGTTTGCCTTTGTTTTGCATTTATAAATATGGATATTGCTCTTTTTTCCCTAGCCTTAAGACTGACTAATACTCTTGACTTCTTGAGTCAATGTACCTGATTTGACCGGCACCTGAATGAATACTAATACAAATGAATTGATGTTAAAGTCAAACATTTCAGGTTCCACTACACTTGAAGCTAGGATTGGCTATGACTTGACTTGCTACAAATTCGGATAGACTTATCTCAGCTTTGATGTGCTGATTCCTTTGTGTAAATCTTGCTTTAGTCAACCAAATAATTAAGAGTTTAGACTTGAGTGAGGCAAGCTTAGCAATTTGATTAGACCCTCACTTATTGCTTGGATTACTATTTACAACTTGGTTAAGTTATTGTTTGGATATGTATGAAGTCAAGGATCAATAAAAGTTGTCACCTATGTTAGCAAAGTTATTATACTAGTCTTTAATGCCAATTGCTATAAGACGTTTGATATATTGTCCAAGATGTCCATATTTGGGAATTTAGTGGTTAATGTAGGAAAGGTTGTTATCCAAATTGTCATTGATAAAAGTTTAGAAAGTAAGCATTATTGACATACTGTAGTTGATTAGCTTATTGCAAGTGTGTGCTCTCAACAAATAGCTTGTAGAATGTACCTGTAGGGGCTTATACTGCAATTTATTATTTGACCAATGTTTGGTGATTTTAAGGTTGACAACCCATGAAAGAGATTTAGAGAAAACTTTGATAAAAACAACAATGATGAGGGATGAAATACATTTTGTGGGTGATTTTGTATTTCTCTCATGGGAATTGTCAACCTAAAGAGTTAATAATTCTTTGGCGTATTAATTTTTTTGAGAGAAATTTCTAGACGAATGACTTGTTATTTATGAGTCTTTAGATAGTAAATTTATTTATTTATTTATTTTTTTTTTTTTATTCTCTTCAATTTCAAGATTCATTAATTGAATATGTGTTTGAGAATAGTTGCCTCAAGCAGTTTAACCAATTTAGTTCAAGCTTATTAAGTCTGTTTAGCTTATCTTGTGTCTACTCTTCTTTCAAGTGAGAGGGCTTCTCTAGAGTAAATAACCCCACCTCATGATTTTTTCACTAATACCTTGTGCATACTAAGATAAAAGCAGTTTTCGTATGAGAAGAGACTATAAATGACATAGAACATTTATTTCAAAAGGGCATGGCTGATTGTTGATAAAATAGAGAAGTTTTGGCGTTCCTAATTACTATGCATACACTCATCTTATTCTAATATTTATGTGCTTCTATTGGTTCTTATGAATATAAAAATATGTAGAGTTTGATGTAAATTTATAAAGTGTCAAACCCACTCCCCCTAATTCATGTAAGAAATGTTCTGATGCTGAGTTACCAAATTTTACAGCTCTTACCAGTACTAAATATGGAACTACGTTTTCCATCAAATCCGGTCTATGATCATCAAAGGCCCCCACAAGGTGCACACCTTATCTCTACATTTTACTCCTTTTTAGGACCTCTCTTGGCAAAGTGGAAGTTAACAACATATTCTAAGCTTTTGTCTACATGATGTACTGGTTGCCACGTAACTTGATTTTACTTTAATTATATTTGATTAGCAAACTAGTTGCAGTAATTTTTACTATATTCTTTTAACTATGAAAGATCCAATGGAAGTATGGTCAAAGTTTTTAGGCTTATAATTACAGCCACTTCCATGGAGGATAAAGTTCCACATCATGGTCTTTCATTGTGCTAGTGGAGATTCCGTTTCAGGAAAGTTTGGCTCATTATTTGCTGTTTTTAGTTATAAGTTGGGTTTCCCAAATTCCTTATACAATAATACATACGTACATCTAGTAATTTTCACATGCATTTGATTTCCCATTTGCCTAAGAAAAGTCTACATATTTCTTTCTTGGTGGGTGTAATTTTTGTTTTAAAATTTTCTTCCTTTTTCTTGCCCTTTCCATCTCTTGCATCTCGAGATCGAGTTTTCGGAGTTTTGAAGGGAAGTCCCAGGGAAATCGGGTCTCGAGTTTCGGAACAATCCATGGTTTTAAATAATTCTGAGAATTTATTTTTAATACTTGTTTCTCTTCTTGCTTAATCTGATTGGTTATGTTCTAATTAATCTGTGATTAGGCTCTGTTTTTAAAACCTTTCTGTAAACCACAGAATGTCTTACACATAGCTTAATGGTGGGTTTTAAGATTATAAAATACATTGCATTCTTAAACATGAGTGCCTTTTCTTTTTCCTGAATTTTTTAAAAGTTGACAATTTTCGCAGTCACGACACGTGGATACTTAGGTTGCTCGTGCAGCTGAGATTTGTGTCTGCCAATTGAATAATCTAGTTGGAGGCAGCTCTGTAAAACCTAGGGTTGGCTATCATCGATGCATCTTCTTCCAACTTCTGATTGGTTAATACAATTAGGGGTAGAGGATCAGAACTCAGAACATAATATTTGCACTTGCTGGCTAGTCAAATTAGATCGATTGAGGGTAGAACATAAAAATTTCTGTGGTGGCCTTGTTCTCGGTGGAACATTTTACTTGAGCCTGAAGTGCCTAAATTAGATATTTATCAAATTTAATGATTAGCTTAACTGTCGTGGCTGCTTTTGATTGGTGACCTTTCAAGAAGTGGAAAGGTTATTGACAAATTTGTGGCTTAAAATGCTTTTTAAAGGGAAAAAAATGATTGAGTCTATTGGTAACTTTGCTTAATGCATGTTACATAGGATAACTTTGAGGGTGTTTGGTAGACTGTATATGATATTAGGAAGGAAAAAAAAATTGTTAATGGTATAGTAATTTTAAAGGTAAGGCTATCAAGGGTGTTTTTAGTTTGGATATGGTTTTTTTGATTTATTTTATTTTATTTTTAAAGTGAAGTAAATGTGGTTGATGGTAAGTTTGGAAATTTTAGATATTACAAAGAAATTTTAGGTAAAAAGGTTGCACCTTTATCTACTGAAGTCTAGAGAGGGGTGTTTTTTTGCTTGACATTGAGTCTCACTTGCATCATCGGTCAAATCCTGTGCTCTCTTTTCCTATTCTAAACACCTTTATATGCTGTGTCGTTTTCTATTCTAAACAACTTGTGAATGTAAGGTGTTTACAGTTTACTAGATAGAAAATAGAAAATCATGTGTTCTGTATTACTCGTAACAATGGCGGGGGAAGGTTTTGGGAGAGAAGAGATGGATTAAGAGAGGACGCATGTGATGGGAAAGAGAATTATTATTGCAAATAAAGTAATTCTACAATTAAAAAAATATAGGAAGTAAACTTTAAATCCTCTTTGATATGCTTTTCTTATGACTTGTTTGAGACATTGTGATCAATATACATATGTTGCATTCATTGATTCATGCTACCAAACCCCTTGCCAACTAACCTCCTTGTTTTAACATACTCTATATCACTCTCTTCCCTTGTATACTAATCTCAATTGAGGTTGTTTTCTTCCCGTCTTCCTTTACATATTGAAGTTGAGGGCAAAAGCAAGATCTTAAATGCAGAATTGCTATTGTTACATCATTCCACCACATTATTGGTTCATTTTAATTGCCATATGATGTTCAGATCTATACTCTTCTACCTCAGCTGTGTTTATCTAAGCGATTTCCATATCTAATAGCTCTGAAATGTGGTTGAGTTAATGCATTGAAATTTACTATACTATTCCTGTCAATCACCACCTATTATGCCCTTTCTTCTTATACAAACAGTGCATCTATCTTCCCATGGTTGAGAACCAAGTGCTTGGCCTTGTTTGGAAAATGGGCGTCTGAACTAAATAAAGCCAGAACTTGTTGGTGCCTTATAACCTCTGCCTACCCAAATAACTTATAGAGTGGGCTGCTTTCACAATGCACAACTTCCTTAATGAGGAGAGAGTGTATTTGGGCAAGCATGCATTACTAGTATTAATATCAAGGATGCTCTAACAGCTAATATTTTGGAGTATGATTTCACTTTTCATTACTAGTTAGTTATAATATCACTACCTTCGTTCATTGAAAATGTACCCATTTGGAGTTTTTTTTTTTCTTCCCTTGGCTTAATGTATATACTATTGGTTCGTCCTTTAGTTTGGACAATCATATGACTTTCACAAGGTAGGGTGAGACTGTGAGAGTGAGAAGGATAGTTATTGGAGAGGGTCACTTCACATGTGCTGATCAAAAAAAAAATTTCTTTTACTCTGTAAATTACCGGTATATTTATTGTGGATTTCTACCGAGAAATATAGAAAATTGTTTGTGGACATTGGCCAACACTCATTATCTCCAGTACTTTTCAATTTTTCATTGTAAATTCACAGTATTTTCTCTTTAATACTCAATAAATAAATGAGGCAAGTGGTCTCCAAAACCTACATTCTGTTTTATCTTGCCAAAAACAGATTCATAGTAGTGGGGTATGTTGGGATTATTACCATTTTAGGTACCGAGACTTAGTAATTGTTTCATTTCACTATTTTGGCTGTTTCCATCCATGCAAAGTTGACTTTTATTAATTCTTAATTGCAAGTATGTATATGTAGCACATGTAAGGCAGATGGGTTAACAACGATTTGAATTAAGTGTGATTTACATCTGACGGTCAAAATCGTTAAAAAAATCCACTTTATAAAAATAAATTTTTTTGACAGGGATATGCAAAGTTTTTACGATTCTATATACTCCCTCCGTTTCATAATGATATTTCTGTTTCGTAAATCGATTTTTCTGAACAAACTACTTAAAAATGCCCGAGCCCAAATTGACTTAATCTAAATAATTTCATTGTCACCTCAACTGATAATGGTTGTTCTAGCATAAGTTAAGCTTTATTATAAATAATATTATGTGTTACAAATTTGCTAAAATAAGTTGCGTATTTGGAAATAGATTGATTTTAATCTTTAAGTAGGTGTCATTTGTTAGGCAGTTTCTAGCCTATAACATATGCCATAAGTACAAAGGAAGTAATTATAACTCAAAACAGTATATGCTTGTTTTTGGATTGTAGTAATAAATTTCTCAAGTAACCCTAAATAAAATGGAGTATAGTATATACAAAGTATATACTATTATTGGGAAGATATTAGCTCTTTGTCCTTTGTTTTAACAGGTCAACGCCTTGCCTGCCAATAGAAGGAAGGCAATGTGACCAGTGTCAAGCATGGGTTAACTTACATTATTAGATACTCCTCGGCTCCTAAATATATTTAACACTTACGTTGGGTGTAGTTTTAGGAGATTAAGGGCTTGTTCTCTTACGTTGAAATTCAGTTCAGTTCAGCTGAGTTCAGTTCAGCTCAGCTCCTAATTTCCTTCTCTTATAAAATATTCAGTTCAGTTCAGTTCAGTTCAGCTGAGTTCAGTCAATGAGAACAGGCCCTAAGTGGGTAGTATATATAAATTATAAAGTGATTATTTTAATGTGCAAATAGGGTTGATGGGAAATATTTTTGACGGTTTGTAGGAGAGAGAAACGATAAAAGGTTAGTGCAATTATTGAGGTTAATGGTAAAGAAAAACGACAAATATTAATTGTTTCATGTCAAAATAATAAGTGTTGTAAGTATTTTCAAAAAGCTGAAAGAGGTAAGATTTTTTTTTGAATAGTGGACCTCGACCTTGTTGTTTCCATTCTTTTCAACTTAATTTGACTTGTGACAAAACGAAGTTTAATCAATCAATATAAGATAAAAGTCAACCAATATACGTTCATCATAGTAATTGAATAGGAAGGGGAAAATATGCACAAGCTAAGGGAGAAAAGGTAGTAATACAATTGTTAATTAAAATATTTATCAACTAAAATATGCAAGAGTTTCTCCATTTTGTCAATAATTTTTTTACTAATATCTCCATTACTCTCATCCCTTGATCTTCCCCCAATTCTGTTTGATTGATCAATTTCTCACTATGAGTTTCTCCATTTGATTATGTGAAAATATAAGTGATTCTTTTTTGCCTATAAACGGGCGCTTCAGTTTGCATGCAACAAGTAATGAACTAATTTCTCTATTGGAAATTTGGAATGAAGTAATCTAGTCAGCAATAGTATGAATTTTCTCATTTGTATTAATATTGTTTAGCCATTCTTTCAATGTTACGTAAGTTTCTATAAATAAAATAGAATGTGTTTTGAGTTTGTAGCTACATTATCTTATGTGTAAATCTTCATGACATTCTTAATGACTTGCTGAAACCAAGTGAATTATCTGAAAAAAATATTATAAATTATATAATTTGAGTGATTGCATGAATCAAAAAGTCCCGAATATATTCTAGCATTCATTGGCATTATTTTGTTGGAACTTGGGATATTATGGAAACTACTAACTGGTAAGGCATTAGAAGATCAGGTGCAATGGTCACCCTCCCGACGGCAAAATGTTCTATCCTTTTTATTTTAATACATATCCATGTGGCTTGTGGTTATTAAATATTTTTTATAATTAATCAATCAATTATATTGGTCAAACAAAGGCTAGTGAACTGCCATATTCAGCAATTACGGTCTATAATTTTATATGTGACCTACTGACTTGTCCTTTTTTCTATTGTCTTTTTGTAACAAATCTTCTTATATACTAATTCCATGCTTATTTGGCAAATGGCAAATATGCACTCTTTTTTGTTCTGTTTACATGTGATTGTTTGTGTAAATAAGCTTTAATATGATGCAGTCATTAAGTTGGCTCATATAATTGTAGGAATTTGTGTGTGTTTTTTTCCTTCTTGTTTATGAAGTTTAAAGAAGGGTTAGGAATTGCATGTGTTTTAGGAAGGTTGGCCCTTAGATTTGGGGTGATGATAAGGCAAAAGAAAATACAAGAGAAGACAGGAGAGATGGGGTAGCCTCATATTATTGAGCTAGAAAATGAGTCATTGCTACAAGTGTAGGAAGTTACTGTTGACTAGGGCTTTGGACATGAACCGTGTTTAAAGTTTAAAGTATCTTGTATCTAGCTAATTAGAACTAGAGTATCATAATTATCGTTCACTATTGAATCTTAAAGTCTCCACCATATGAATAATGTCTATTATTCAATTCTTAGTTATATACTCATCCTTTATCTAATTATTTAGTACTATCTTTTTTCTACGCATACCAAGGAAAAAGGGTCAACCACGAGGCTATTGGAGTCACATAGTGGTTTTTTGAGGGAAATACAAAAGGGGTGAAATAATAACAATACATCTAAAAAAGGAAAGAGTCATTAGGAAACTTAAAATGTAGAATGTGATATATTGTTATTATTTCTAGCATGCATTCACCGGTGGCCATTTTATAATCGAGACTAATATTTTGTTGATTGGCTAATTTTTAGCTATGTACTTACTCTGTATCTTATTTAGGAAATTTGGCATTGTGAGCTTTTGGCAAATGATTTCATAGTCTCATTTCAGTATACTTTTTAATATTGCTTTACTGATTGATTTCATAAGTTTCTAGTTATGTTTCACATTCCAAGATATTCACATTTTGAACTTTTGGCAATTGATCTCACATCGTTTATGGTGGTTTCCATTACTTAGAGATTGGACTTGTATGCATTATTCAATTAAATGAAAATTATCTTGCATAGATGCATGATAATTTGATCTATCCTAAGAGACAAGAGGAACATTGTTATTTGTTAGTACTAAAAGCGTTGTAGTAAACAAGGCTTCCTTGAAATATACTTGGTCATTATATCTTTTTGGTCATTATATTTGTCAATTGGAAAATAATTATAGCAGTATTAGTTGTAGTCCTTGAATCAAATACTGAATCAAAAATTCATATACCGACTGAGAATTCACCCTTGTTAATAAGCTTCATTACTGATGTCATGCATGATTTCTACCTTTAAATGGTAAATCTTGTGGGGATTGCGCTTGTACATTTTTGCTGAAAGCAATGTTTTTTGGGGATAGGTTATTATAGTGATCTAAGGACCAATGTTTAGACACGAAGGCTTAGTAAGAATTGCTAGGGAAGCATGCCTGCGACAAATCCTCACACTCACACAGACCAATATTAAAATATTACCCTTTACTATTAAACAATATTATAAGAGAATGTTTCTTAGCATAGATATCCTTGCTAGTTGGAGAGGTATGGGAGTATAATAGCTGAAAACAAGGTTAAGAGAACATAGTAGAAAAGGTTGAGATCCATGTGAAAAGGAGAGGAAGAGAGAGAACGTTTGTTAGGAAAAGCTAATTGAGAAAAAGAGGCCCTCTGTTTAGGAACTTGCACCAATAGAGAGCTCCTAAGCTGTAGCACTGACCTTATAATTGCTCATTTGCGTTGTCTTGTTACTGCTCAAAGCTTATTGGCTTATTAAAAATAACTCACTCTACGAAGGTTTTTCTATCTCCCCAAGTCGACGTTCTTACGAAGTTCTTAATCTAGAGAATAAATACTTTGGTGACAATGAAGGTGAGGAGAGAGATATATGTGCATGATGTAGCTGTAGTAAACTTTTTTATTGTAGTTATATCATTGTTTGCTAAAGAAAGACTATCTGGTTTGTGAATATTGCAGTTCTTCAACTGGATGCAGAACAAGCTTAATGGAAGACCAGGGAACCAAACCCCGAATACAGTCCCACCAAGTAGTAAGCTTCTTTTTCCTTGTTATCTTTCTTTACGGTCGACTTTTCAGTGGTATAACTACATTACCTCCACCAATATATACTTGCACAAATCACATCTTTCATGCAACTTGCATGAGTTGCATGAGAAATGCGTTCATGTTTATAGTAGGATTTCATGGCTCCAAGTTTCTTCCTTCTTACTCCGTATAATTCAGATCCTCGTTGGCTCTTCATATATATTACGTTTTGGAGATGTACGTTGCCCTTCTAAGGTCATTGTATGGGGATACCTTTTTTGTGTAATATTTATGTAATGGAGAGGCTTACCTCAACCATGTAGGCTTGTAGACTTGTAGTATAGTATAAGGAGTTCTGATCTCTTTAATTTGTTAAAACACTAGAAAGGGAAAAAGGGAATAAAGGAAAGACAAAAGATCTGAAAACCATATAGCATGCACATGCATAGATGTAGTCTTTATTTCTGCCTAACTAATATCCGTTTTGCATTGCCTTACATAGTTACATGTATGGTTCTTTGAGGTCGATAAGCAAGAATACATATTGCTACAAATGTATGCGTCTCCTTTCATGTTTCCTGATTTTGTGCTTGCTATTTTTTTTATTTGTTTGAGTACTATCTCTCTTCTGATATCCTAGGTATCCTCGGTTTCCTGTGTTCATCTCTATTGTACTTCCTAATTATGCATAAGCAATAAGAAATATGGTCTCCAATTACAAAAGATGTTTCAGCAGGTTAGCTATTCAGATCCGTGCTTCAATTATAAGGCTTTCTTGAAGGCTTCCAACTCTTTTATCCCTATGTTGGTGACAGATCATTAGCTAATTGGTGGATGCTGAGGATTTTTTTATAAAAATTAAAAAAATAAAAAAAATTCAACAGCTTAAAATTCAAAATTAGGATAATCTTCTCTTAAAGCTTCATCCCATACATCCCATAACCACATGTCTAGCTAGAAGCACAACCAAAATTTTTTGGGTAGTTTGGGCCTGGGGTTTTAATTAGCTTTTTTTTTTTTTTAATCACCTTTCTAACCCTGCCATATCCTTAACGACTCAAAGAATACTGATGCTATAAATTATGCCGGTACTAGCAATATGGAGTTTTGAACTTTTGACTTTAGAGTCTTATCAATATTTTTTATAAAATAAATCAAAAAAAGTTTTGTATCTTTAGGGAAGTACTTGGATTAATTTTAATTAAGTCGCTTGAGTTGTGTACTACGTATATATTTTGTGATTTGTACGGCTCTGCGTTCTAATTTTTTTTAAAATGACCAGCGTAGATTGTCTAACTTAGTCGTAGAATTGCCAAGCATGGTGATTAGTGGATATGTCCTTACTCAGTTTCTAGGCTATGCTCTGACTAGAAAACTGGTATCTTTCCTCTTCTGGTTATAGACAAGGTGGCAGACTTGGTTGGTTGTGTAGGGAGCTTCACCCTACAGTTATCTGGAAATGTGTATTTTATGCTTAGATTTTTCTGGTACTAAACATTGTTTAGATGGTGCAAGGTACAATAGCAATTTACTGGGGAAATCAACCTATTAGGGAAATCAACCCGTTAGGACCACAAGTACGAATAATTGTCTATAGCCTACTACTAGCTAAGCTAATGAGTTGGGTGTTAAGATCCTACATCTAGATTCTACACAATTGCTTATGCCCTATTGGCTCATTGCCTCATTATCACCTTTTTCTAAGATGAAACCAGTTTAGGTTCGCGTGTATATTGTCTAGCACTGCTTGCCACAAACAATATTTTTTTGTTGTAGAGAAAACCACGTAAATGATGAAAATTCATGTTATGGAACTCGTTTATCTTTGCAAATGCTATTCTTAGATTTTAAGAGAAGCAAACCCCTAGCTAATTCTAGACAACACAGTGTGTTTTTCTTCAAGTGTTAAGGAAAATTTCATTGTCAATGTCTTGACCAATTTCTTTTCCGGATTTCAGGGATAACATATCTTTAGACAAATTCAAGTATATTATGACCATAGAAAATCATGACCTCGCACGGATGTTATATCCAACGCCTGCCTTAAAATTCATAAATTGATCCGCAATACTTATAAAATTATGAATCTGGTGTAGGGGTTTGAACCATGAAACTTATTTCTCTGATAGAGAAATAGAATATTGTATGCAGCTCCTTCTAAACTAGGTTTGCTAGGACCTATGTATCAGGGGCTAGCTTTATATTAATAAAATTAATGGGTTTTTATGTTGCCTATAATCTTAAAATTTTGCTGCATTTCCTAAGTTTCTCATTGTCTAATACTCTAATGTTAACTGGCTCCTAATTCCTCTTGTTAATTTGACAGATCTTCCAAAACAATCTTCCCAGAGAGAAGAGTTCAATGACTGGCCTCATGGACTGTTAACAATCGGGACATTTGGTATCAAGGATCTCAAAGAAGAAGCTGCTAGCTCTGAGATTCAGACTGCCACCCATGATCAAGAACTAGAACAGAATCCCACCTCTGCTCCATCCCCAGACTTATCAGAGTTTTCACCAGAAGAGTTTGGTCAATTACAAAAGGAATTGACAAAGCTCTTAAAACGAAAATCTGCTAAACAAGAGGAAAGCTCTGACCTTCCTCTGGACAGATTCCTAAACTGCCCTTCAAGTTTGGAGGTCAGCAGGAGGATTTCAAATGCTGTTTGCACTGATCCTGATTATAAGGAAGATGATATTGAACGCACAATTAGTGTAATAATTGGTAAATGCAAAGAGGTCCGGGCAGAGAAGACTCAGAATGCGATTGGGAAAAAATCTATTTCTTTTCTTCTTAAGAAGATGTTCGTTTGTGCAAATGGGTTCACACCGGCTCCTAGTTTGAGGGACACACTACAAGAGACCAGAATGGAGAAGGTACATTGTTTATCAGTTCTAAGAATATTACTAAATCCTTAATATATTCTACTGGATTTGTGTGTGTAGTGATAGGCTTATGCTTTTTGATTTGGCTATGCACCAGCTACTGCGAACCATTATTCATAAGAAGATGTACCCTAAAAATGCTTCTCGGACATCTTCGATGAAGAGATATATTGAAGATAAGCACAATACTACAGAAAAGAAAGTTAACGAAGAGGAAGATGACAAACCAAGGCCAAGCGAGGGATGTAAATGGGACAAGACAGATTCAGATTGTGAGTTTATTTGCACTGTTATGCTTATTTATGAAAATAATTTCAATGTTAAGGTTACTAGTATCTTATGAGCTTACCGCTGATCTTTTAAATTTTTTGCTTGCTGCAGATATTGTTCTAGAGATTTGATATTTTATCACCCCTATACAGATATATTATACCAAAGGTATGATTACCTGTTACATGCTCATCTTAAAAGAAAAGGTTTAAGTTAATAAGATTTTCCTTGAATTATCGCTTCAATTGGTTTATCTAACTTACTGCTCTACTTTCTTGGCAGATTTAAGTTTATGTATGCATCGTCTTCTTGTTCAATAACTTGGATTTGTCAGAGGAATGAGTTCATAAAACTGATGGAGGAAATAACAGAAGAAATCGTTGGCACTTCAAGGAATCCTGATATCTTTTGTGAAACGGGGAAACTTGCCCCCTTTTTTTCATGGTTGTATCTGATGATGTTCAGATCAACTCATGTTATGTAACATTCTGTATTTTAAGCCGTCGAAGCCAGACGCTTAAAATTTTTTCCTCCCCTTTTTTCTTTCCCTTTGATATTCTTCTTCCATTTTCCAAATGGAAGCCTCTTTTCCTCTCTTCTTTTTTGTGTTATTCTGCTTGTTAAAATTTGCATAGGACGAGAGTTTGACACATAAAACAATGTATGATTCATACTAATTAAGAATAGATGAAGTAGATTAATAGTCCTATAAGACAGTTATTTTCTTTTTTGTCATGTGGAGTTACAAATTTAACATTGCTTATTTTAGCACGTTAGATACTGTTACTGTATGCATATATGTAGCCAATAAGGAGAGAGGTTGAAATGCCATTTTTAGGGCCTGTTCTCATTTACTGCATTGAGCTAAGCTGAACTGAACTGAATATTTTATGTGAGAGGGAAATTAAGATAAGATCAGAACTGAATATTTTATGTGAGAGGGAAATTAAGATAAGAACTGAACTGATTAAAGCGTATGTCACCCTGATGCGCCGCTGATCAGCCATCGCCTTTGTCACCTCCTTCAATTGGTGGCTGTCGGTGGTTGTTGGTGGTGTGTGTTTTGGTTTTTTTATTTTTCAGATTTTAATTAAATTAATTTTTTTTTAATTTTTTGAGAGATAAAATGAGAGTGAATGAGAGTTTGGAAGTGAGGTTAAAGAGTGAAAAAAAGTTGTGAGTGTCGTGGAGTGAGTCGTGAGTATTTATATGCTAGGGGTAAAAATGAAAATCCCTTGAAAAAATGCGAGCATTCCCTTGTAAAATGAGAGGGACGTTTAACAACCCCGATTTAAAATGCAAGAAAATTGACATAGGAATTCCCATAATTGGGAAACCATACGGAGGGGTGATATATATGCAAGTAGAAATTAAACAAAATTATAAATACAAATTATACCAAAATGCTCAATGCGATCTCAATTAGAAGAAGTGATTATAAGATAAGGCAATATAAATCTTTCTACTTCGTATTTTATTTAGGAGAAATTGTCAAGAATAAGTTATTATTGCCTGGTTTTCTAAAAATAAATGATGTTAGAGATATGAGATATCTGAAAATATATAGTAATGGCATAACATGAGAAAACAATTGTTCATGCCATTCAAGTACTTAATACTACCACTTATTACATGTTTATAGCTCAAAGTACACATAATCTACACTAATCTATTAAAAGGGGTTCCTAAGAACGTCCATGTGTCACGACCCTCCCGCCCCCCCCCCCCCCCCACTACGCCATATTATCCACTTAACTACTCATTACGCCACGTGGCTCTTCCTTCCATTTGTTTTTCATTACATATCACGCATTTATAATTTTATTTTTTTTAAAAAAAAAAAAAAAGATTTGAACACACAACCTATACTTTTACAACTAAATATCTTACCACTAAGCTACGTGATTGAGAGTGATGAATAGTTCAAGTGGTTAGAGCTTCCCTCCCGATTTCAGGAGAGCTAATCTTTTAAATACAAAATATTAAATATTACTATTTAGCAAAAGACTATAACTCGAATATCGTCCGGCCTAAAAACTAATAAAACACTCAAAAGGTGTGTGTTGTTTGAGGATTGACCATTGTACATTCAAGTGTATAATATTTTTTCTCAATTTCTCAAAGAGAGAATTAATTTAAAGAAATTTTGACTTATTTCAAATAAATTCTAATAAGCTTTATAAAAAATTTTTAAAAAAAACTTTGAATAAATTTTCCCAAACCCTCAACCACCACTCCCCCTTTTCTTCAAAAAAAAAAAAAAAAAAAAAAAAAAAAAAAAAAAAAAAAAAAAAAAAAAAGGAGTGTAGAGACGAAGAAAGCTTTGAGCTTTCAGTTCTAATTGTATTGTCTTGAAAGAAGAAAATTGAATTTCTGGGTTGAATTTGATTTCTGGGTTCAAACTAATTCTAGATTCAAATGTCGTGGGCCGGTCCTGAAGATCTGTATCTTTCAACTTCTCTCGCCAGTTATCTTGACAGTTTGTTCTCTTTCTCTCTCCTCATCTTTTAATCTTCTGTTGCAAAAGATCTCATTTCATTTGTAATTCTATCCAAATTTTTAATCTTTTTGTTTTCTAATTCATGCATTTTTCACTTTAAATCCCTTTACTTTCTGTGACATTGGGATTCTGAGTTTGTACTCTTGTTTGTTGATTATTGGATGTTTAGTTTGAGTTGAATTATTGGGCTTGAATTATTTTTATTTTTTATTTTAATTATTTGATGTGGGGTTGATTATGCTTGATTTGAGTTAAATTATTGGGCATCATCTTTTTATGTGCTTTGTTAGTGTATGTTATAGCTTCTTGTTGGTGGGTGCTGATTTTTTGAGGTTGGAATTTGATTAGGTTTATGATTCTTGAGTTGGTTTGATGGGATATTTGATAGACTGAAGGTGGGATTGGAGAATATGAATGGGGAAAAATATGGTTTCTGACTCAAGAGTACAATCAATGGAGTTGCCAAAGAAATTGAATTCATTCTTTGACAATTTGTTTTCCACATGTTGCCCGTGAGCCGTGACCCGTGGATTGTAAAGCTGATGGAACTCTTTAATTCAGCCCTGAGTTCTAGCTACAAATACTCAGTAGTTGAGGATTTTGTCATATTCGGACTGTTAATTCAAAACTTGCATCAATGGACCTTGTCGAAATAACTAGGGTTTTCACTTGATTTCTTTTCCATTGCTAATGAATTTAATGTTGTTTAGTGGGAAGTGCAAATTTATGTTAGGGTTTGGTTGTTTTCAAATTAATGATGAAGGTTTTAGTGAGTTGACTTTGCCAAGGAGCTCTGATTTCATGCTGTGCCAATTCATGGAAGTTTGTTCATTTACGAATATGTGTGTGTTAGTTGCAAAAGGGCATGTGTCTTCTATTCTGATTTTTTGTGTAAATGTTGGACAATTGGAGAACCAAAGCCTTATTTCCCCCCTTTTGTGAGTTATCTTCTCGGAGTCTTTCCCAGAATCTACAAGTCATGTCTTTGAAGGTGCATCATATGAGATTGTACAGTGTTAAAACAAGCCAAGTTTGCTCAATCCTTCTGTTGTAAATATCTGTTTTCTTTTCATTCACTAGGTGAGAGAGGGATGAGAACTAGATGGTTGCATCCCTATGTGGTGGTATCTGTTTATGCTACTGTTCTTTAGTAACAGGCTATCATATGGTATCCTATCAAAGAAAATGTATGTGATAAAGAGATTTTGGCCAAAAGACTTCATGTATCATTTGGATGATGCTATATCATGTTGGTCAGTTTTCAAGAGTAACCTTTTATGTATACAAAATATATCATTTCGGTGGAGTGTGAACATAAAATACCTGTTGGTAGTTGCCTTCTTATTGTCAACCTGTTTGGGTTGCAGACCTTCGTAACTATAGTTGTTTTTGTAGTAATATGTACTTTCCTATATGTCATACAGGAAAGATTCTTGTTTTACTACGAGATGGAAGGAAACTCTTAGGGACACTTTGTTCATTTGATCAATTCGGTACATTTCTGGCCTAGTTTTGTATATTATTGATGAGTTCAGTTTCATTCCCTGATATCTAGCTGAGTACATTGTTATGACTTGATCGCAGCAAATGCTGTTCTTGAAGGTGCATGTGAAAGAGTCATTGTTGGTGACCTTTATTGCGACATCCCATTAGGTTTGTATGTAATCCGTGGGGAGAATGTGGTCTTGATTGGTGAGCTGGTATGTTGTACAATGGTCGTTCTTATGCCTTGTCATGTGTCCTTAATGTGCCTGATTTCCTGCTTGATATAATATCAACAATGAATTTGTAGGATGCGGAAAAAGAGGATCTCCCCCCTCATATGTCACGTGTATCAGTTGCTGAGATCAGAAAGGTGGGTGCTTATGATGAAATGCTTACTGCTTGTTCTTCTTTCACTAAAATCACTTGTTTTGTGCATATATCAAGCATTTTTTAACAAACACAGTACTGCCAGTCCATGCTGTGCACTTATGCAGCATGGTGTTTTCTATTCTTATACTGCATCTGTATCTGCATATCTTTTTAATCATCTTTAAGACTATTAGTGTCTCCTGAAGTTTCTGAATAATCAATCCTGCTTTCCTCTTCATTTTTCTTTTCTTTTTTTTTTTTATCCTCATTTTCCAACTTCCTGAACCATTACGTAGTAGCTTTGGTGCATTGGATTTTTATGAGTGAGCAACTTTTTCCTAGGCCGCGAAATTTAATCCTGCTTTGAAACAATGAAAGAACTAATGTTAGCTTGGGAGCAACTTTATTTCTTAGAAGAATGAATTACATGTTTGCAGAAGAATATGCCTGCAGATTTGTCCGTAAAATATGAGCCTTATGTACATGGTTCTGTTGTCATTGGATAATTTTGATTAAGTAGACTTCTGAAGTTTCTACTAAAAAAAAATTCAAAAATGCTCATCATGTCATCATGCCATAATATTTGCATATTTGAGATGTTGAGTGGTTAATTGCACCAGCTGTTTTTGTACATTGCCATTGAGTAAACCTTTTTGTTTTTGGTCTTGTGGAGAACCTTTTCAATAAATCTGTGTTCAACTTTTTCATTTGCAGGCACAAAAAGCAGAGAGGGATGCCTCTGATCTTAAAGGCCTAATAAGAAAGAGGATGGAGTTTCTCGATATGGACTGAAACGTGTGTATTTGTTGGTGTTCAGAGTTGTTTTTCCTTGTCAACACCATGCCACATCGTCTGCTAGTCGGTCTGAATATTCAAAAGACCAAGATTTTGCAATGGATGATGTGCCACGGTATTAGCAAGCATTGTTGCTTAGATGCTAATCTGTACAAGATTGTGTAGAATTAACAATTATTAGTTGATGGCTGCTTTATATGGTCCTAAATTACATCCTGGGAGTGTTTAAACTCCTGTTTTATTTCCCTGTTGGTTCATTTCTTCGATTTAACGCGCACAGATGAGTGCCTGAACCTTTGTTTAACCTTTTAGTATACTGGAATAGGCTCTTATTTACTACATTATACAATGTTGAATCGATCCGACTTTGTGAAGAATAAGCTTATGCAGATATCAGTGCTTTCAGTAGGTTCAGCCAATTGATGTGCAGAAAAATTAAGTCATTCTAATTTAATTTTAGGGAGACTTGGGCCTGGGCCCGGATTCGAGAATACTGTCGAACTAACAAGATCATACAAATTATAAAGCCCATCAAGGATCCAGGCCCAATATGTTATCTGACAGCACCGACAGTGCAAGGATAATACGAGTGAATTAGTGCAAATTCACCCTTTCACATATTTGACTTTCCTCTTGGCTTTATTTTCTTTTTTGACGCTCTTGGCTTTATTTTCATCACTGAAAAGTAGTGAAAACTAAAGTCAAAGTAGATTAATTTTATTAATCATGGTTAATTGTGATCTTCGATCCCAAGATAAACCAACGACCGTCTTTATTTTTATGTTTTAGCCTTTTAGGTAGAACTTACCCAACACTTTTGGTTATAATAACTTGAGTTCGGGTAAAACTTGTTTGTGTTCGTTTTATCCATTGATTTGATCTATTTAAAGATATGAATCTCATTTAACAAACAAAATTGAAAATGAATAGAGTTATGCTCTTCAAGCTCATGAATCATAATGTTATGTAAATCCTAAAAAAAAAATTAAAAAAAAAAAAAAATTACTCTATACTCCGTAATTGACTAATACGACTTTTTTTCTAGTGTGAAATTTTAAATTCTTTCACTTAAATTCCTATATTGTATACGAGTACCTAAAATCCAGAATGCATACAAGGAAAGGTTTATTCAAGAGAATTTATTTTCATTTTATATCTTTGAATGCACTTAACTCTAGGTACACCCGAGTGTATGTAAGAATTCTTAATGTGTAGTTATCAATGATTTGATATTTACATTATACAAAGCATGAAATTCGATTACAAACAAGAAGCTCAATTAAAAACAAGTCATCGGTTATAATTCTTATGAACATTGTATACTCCACAAGTAAAGCTTTAGCAAATTATCGAAGTTTATTGAAAAGCTCAATCTTGTTCAAGTTAAAGCGAACATGAACACAACATGATTTAGCTTAACTCTTTTACATCTCTAGTGTCGATATCGATCTTTCTACTTGTGCTAGGTAAACATTAGAAAAAAAAAAAAAAAAAAAAAACACACACACACACACATAATCACATGCTGTTTAGTACCCTAAAACAAAAATTCTGGATTCTTCATTGACCTCAATTATTACTCCATCCATTATTTTCTTTCTTAAACCCCAAAATTGTTTATTTTTGCCTTTTTTTTTTTTTTTTTTTTTCTTCTCATCATCATTAATTAATTAATTAATCAAATTAATTAAAAAAAAAAAAAACTAACACCAGTCTTACTACTACTGCTACTAGTGTACTGTCAAAGTTCCTTCTTCCTCCATTCTTCTTCTTCAGTAGATCCACTCCATCTTCTAGTATCTTCTTCTCCACTTTCTCTCTCCTCTCCTCAACAATGGAGACGATGAAGTTCTTCGCAGCTTCATCAATGGCGATTTTGCTCATTTTATGCTTCCTTGCCGACATTGAAGCGTCGGTGCACGAATACAGAAGTCAGAAATTCGTTTCCAAAGGTAACTCATTCGTTGTTTATGGCGGAAGTGAAGGAATCTACGCTCCTTCCAGTAGGTATCCTGGTGATTCCTTTATTCGGTGAGTGATTCGTTTCATTTCTACGTCTTCTTCGATTTTTTTTTTGGTGGTTTATGCTCAATTTAGCTGCTGATTTTTGCGGAATTTGTCGGTTTAAGTTGTTGATTTTTGTTTAAATTGATGATGATTCGATGGTGTGTTTACTTGTGTGAAAAGTTTGGGATCTGATTTTATGAAATGTGCTTGTTTGAATTGTAAATCTGCAAACTAGGTTTCGGAATTGCTGGAAATGTATGAAATGTGCTAGTTTGAATTCTAAATCTGCAAACTAGGTTTCGGAATTGCTGAAATATGAAGCTCGTTTACTTTAATTGGTAACTTATGCTTTGAATGAAGTACTTTTGGGAGAAAAGTTTGTGATTGATGGAATTGCCAGTATTCACCGTTTTCGAGGAAGTGGAATTGGAGGACATTAGTTAATTTTATGCAGGTTATGGTTGCTCAGTGGTGAAATTTGACTAATAAAAACCCTGAGATAGACGAAAAGGTTGGAGTTGTTGGTATGGTATACTCAGGAGTGAGGCCTGCAGGAAGCAATGTATGGGAAGGCTTATGTACTGTATCGATTAATTGGTAATCTTGTGGGTGAACTAGAAATAAGCTCACTGCTTTTGTAGGAATTACGATCATGTATAAATTAGATCTAACTACCAAAAGGTATCATAGTTTGTGTCATGCCAATTCATAGGATGAAATGAAGTAATTGTTTACTTTTCATGACTTGGACTCGATTGATTGATTACAAGGAAACAATAGTTTAAGGATTTTTTTAAGGATTTGAATGCTTCAATAGTTCAATATCTTGGATGAACCATTAGTTCAATGATAAATGGTGTCAGCTCGTGATATAGCCCTGTTTTGTTATTATGTTATTGTATTGTATCTTTGTTTGATTGTAGACGACTAAGGTTAGAGTTTTTTGTGTTGGCATTTAGTTGCTTTCTTATAGGTTGATTGATATTCGCTTTCTGTTTGTGGTTTCTGGATCCAGATTTGAGAAGATTACACTTCAAAGGCCCAAGTCATCCTCTAATTTTAGCTCAAGGGTCCATGCCATACTTTTTGAGGTGGAAGACAGAGAAACAATTGGTGGTTCTGCATACGGAGGCCAGAGAGCTGTATGCTGCACCCAGGACCTTGCAAAACTTGGTGTTTGTAAACAGGGAGATCTAATTCATCGACAATCCACAAAAAATCCTGGCTGGCCACAAGTTTCTGGTGTCTCATTTGAGGTTGATGAACATGAAGCAACATTCACATCTAGATCAATTCAGGTTACTAAATCTGGGATGTACAACTTGTATTTTATCCATTGTGATCCGAGTCTTCAGGATGTGGTTGTAGAGGGGAAAACTATTTGGAAAAATCCTACTGGTTATCTACCAGGTCGAATGGCGCCACTCATGAAATTCTATGGGTATATGTCGCTTGCATTTGTAATTCTTGGGATCTTTTGGTTCAGTCAATATGCAAGATCTTGGAAAGAAATTATTCCCCTACAGAATTGTGTAACATTAGTCATAACATTGGGCATGTTTGAGATGGCCTTCTGGTACTATGACTATGCTGAATTCAACAAAAGTGGAATAAGGCCTGTTGGGATGACTGTGTGGGCTGTAACCTTTGGCACAGTCAAACGTACTGTTTCACGTCTACTCATCCTGATGGTTTCGATGGGCTACGGAGTTGTTAGACCTACTCTTGGTGGCATCTCATCCAAAGTTACTATGCTTGGAGCAACTTTCTTTCTTGCATCTGAGGTTCTGGAATTGGTGGAAAATGTTGGTACCATCAGCGATCTGTCAGGAAAAACTAGACTGTTTTTGGTTCTGCCAGTAGCTTTGTTGGATGCTTTCTTCATTTTATGGATATTCAAAGCCCTATCTGCTACTTTAAATAAGCTTCAGGTACTTTCTCCTTATAATTTGTTCATTTTTTGTCGATTCAAATGAGTATTTGTTTCAAGATCGAGACATAAGCATATTACCCGCATTTTCCCAGATTGAATAATGCAGTATCTTGGACATGAGTACTCTGAAAATAACCATGTCCTTTTGACTTTATATGACATTTCAACTCTCTACAGATGAGATTTACCATTCTATTCTTTTGTCTGGCCTACACAAAATATTCACCACACCTTTATTTGGGTATAAAACATTGGATATACTTGAAGCATAGTAGATGCATGATTTAGTTGCTAGTAACACTGAGATCTTGATTGATATTGATGATCCTAATACTATTATAAGTATGTGGAAGTTGCAAGTGCATAATCGCAACGTCATCAACAAGTTTCACAGTACACAAACCTATTTAGACATGAATTCAGCTTACTGTATTCACAAGAAGTTATTCCCCTGAATCTGCTTCCTCATTTAGTAGGAACTTTCTAAACGAAAGATTCTAGGTCAAGAAACGCTGGCCATTCTCCATCTTCCTCTGATATATCAAATTCTAGCTAGGCGCTTTCTCCCTTCTGTGGATGTTTAAGTGCTGTTAGCATGGATTTTGCGGGTGAGATCAGATGGGTTGAAATGCAGGGTGTGCATTGTGAAATATTCATCCATTTTTCAAAAGGTGTGAGATCAGACAGAGAAACAGACTAACATTGAACAAATCCACTAATCTATCTTGTGCTTTGTTGCTCCTGCTTTTTTCTAAAGAGCCCAACAGGAGCTGCCAATGGTGAACACTTCTTTGAGGTGATTGGTATCAGATCTACAATATAAAGATGCAACTTCTTTTATGATGACATTTTGAGCACTGCTCAATGTAAAGTCAAAATATCCTGAGCCATTTTTTCCTTCTTGCTTAGGAGAGATTGCATAGTCAAATGATGACTTGATGAATATAGACTGTGACCCTGTTTGAATCATATGAAGTTTGTTTTATAATTCTGGGCTTGAACTTGTTTTCCCGGCAATCGTTTATGGTAGATACTCTGAATAATATCTAGTATTTTGCTTCTTCATTCAGGCTCGTAGGATGATGGCTAAATTGGATATCTATCGGAAGTTCACTAATGCTTTGGTTGTAGCTGTTATTTTGTCAGTTGGTTGGATATGCTATGAGGTATAGAGCTGTTGTTACTTTTATGTATGCTAAATTGGATATGATTATTATGGCCATTTCTCATTAATTTTCTTCCATTGTATTTAATTGTTCCTTTACAATCCCTTACTCTTTTGTATGCAGTTATATTTTAAGGCAAATGATACACACAATGAGCATTGGCAGAATGCATGGATTATTACAGCATTCTGGCAGGTTCTTTCCTTCTCTGTACTAACTGTGATCTGCATCCTCTGGGCGCCTTCCCAAAACTCAACAAGGTAAAAACCTGACTGTCACTGCATTTCTTTTCTATCTAGCTCAGTCATTTCCTCATGACTTCACTTACTACCCTTTGATGTTGAAACACGTTATTTATTTCTTGAAATGTTGATGCCATACAATTTGAAATCTATATACAACTTGGAGTCTTATACCACTTGAGGCTTTTGGATTGGCTGTGCCTAAAATTTTAGTGGTTTCATTTCTTCATGAATGTGAAGATTGTCTAGGTTGGGTGTAAATTCACAATGAGATTTGACTGAATATTATGAAATGTTATCTTTAAAAATGTATCTCTTGATCTGTGTAGCAAGGCCTTGAAGGAAACTGTTTGAATTCTGTCAAAGCATTCAACAATTTCAATTGATTAGTTGATTATCTCCCCCCCCCCCCCCCCCTCCTTTTTTTTTTTTCCTTTTTTGAGGGAAAGATCAGTCTTGGAAATTTATTATTGCAAATTAATCTGCACTAAAGCAAATAACCTTGCAAAAAAAGGCCGGTCTGTACTGTCATGTTTACCCCAACTTGCCACACTAAGTGAGCTACAGTACTTCCTGCCTGTCTAACATGAGAAAATAACATCATTAATTAGCTTGTTTAATAAGATACTTTTGGGCCATCTTGCCTTATGAGCTACTTGTAGGTAATTAGGGAGGCATGGGCTCTACTCATCTCGTAGAGAACATGATGAAGTAGCTTGCTTCCATTGTTGATATTATGTTTAGTTCAGCCTTCTTATTCTTGTTTGCAACTACCTGTGGTTGGTATGTGTTTCTCTCATTCTCTGGGACTTTGTTCACCTACTTGTGTAAACTGTGTTCTTCCTCCGATCTTTGCTTATTTGTGGGTCTCTTCATTAAAACCATGCTCCTAAGTAGGACTCATAGAATAGTTGTTTCTTCCACAGGTATGCTTACTCAGGAGATGAAGATTTTGATAAAGATGACACTCTGACGCTCATTAAGCCAGCACCAATCCCTTCAAGTGAGATGCGAACTGACCCCCATCCATTGCAAGACAGCAATAAGCTGTCTAACGATGACTCAGAAGAAGAGAAGACTGCCTGATTTGTGTACCCCCATAAAATTCACTACAAAAATTCAGTTTCAGCATCTTGCTATTTGAAGATACCAAATCCTGCCCCTCAAAAGAAATTATTTACACGAGCGAAGCTTCAGAGGAGCATGGGAGCAAGCAAAACAGCCTCATGTTGGGTTATTCTATTATAGTAGTAGTTGTTAGTTTTACTGAAATTCATTAAGGATCAACCCGCATTTCTTTAGTCTGTACTTACTAGTTATAGTTATAGTGATTTGTTCTTTTTGATGCACATAAATTGTGACCATTCATGTCTTTCCTTCTATCTTCATTTAAATTACTTTTACCTGATTATGTTTCATTTGTTCATACCCGTCTGTACTTTGTGGTTAATATTGCCGGTAAACTACTAAACTGTCAATTAATATGTACATCTCGAATAATAAAAACAGAATTTACATCGTTTTAGTTCTAGGCTTCTAGCTTGAACTAGATGCTTTGCTGCAAAAACACCGAAAGTCTGAAGCTCTGAACTACAAAAAATTTACATACAAAAGTATGAATTTGAGTATGTAAAATGCCATAATAATTCTTAACATTAGTCATGACCGAAATTGTATATAAACTTTTAGTAATTTATAAACCGGTGATTAAATTGGAGAACTATTTGATTATTGAGATCTTCAACAAGACAAGAAATCACTTAAAATTGAGAGAAAATATCCTATCAGAAAATCAGATTATTATAAAGTTTTCTTAATATTTACTCATTGTTTTTGTTATTTTTCCCTTAGTTCACGCTATTTTCTCCCCACTGAACAATTAGCAAGATCATCAGATATTAATTATCCTGTAAAGCATCAAATTAATTGCTAATTAGATTAATAATAAGCCAATCAATTATATCAATTAGTAATTAATAATCCAAGAGGCATCTGACGTGGAGCTCACATGTAATCCCATTTTGGCCGTTTGGACGGTATCCAAAATAAGATAAGCAGTCTTCATGTCCCACTTTTGACCTTTTTACGGCTATAAATAATTATTATATTATGTAACCAAAAAACTTTATTAATAACTTTATTAAAAAATAAAGATATCATGTACATAAGCAGAGCTGGATCTCTCTGGTATAGGACAATAGGTAAAGGTTGCTCCACGTCAGTGATAATGTCAGCCTAATTAGCTGGCTTAATTTTTTAATTTCTTCCTAATGATTTAGATTAAGACTCTAACCACAGATTAGGCAATAATATAATTAAAGAGGCCAAATTTATATTAGTGTTGAATACTTATGCTTACAGAAGCAACAAGTATAACACAAATGAATAATAAAATATTAAAATTCAAACCTAAGACGTTTCACATATATTTATTTTATTAATTATAGATGATGAGTAATGATGTAAATTGGACTCGATTTGAAAGATTATGAAATGTATTCTTAACAACTTTATGTTAGGCTTTGTGTATCATCCATTCACCCCCACAATTTTCATGAATTTCAAAAAAATAAAAAATAAATAAAAATGTTAGGCTATGTGTATCACCCATTATAGTTTAAGAAATTATTTTTGTGTAAAATGCCTCAAAAGGCGAAGTGAGGTAGGCCGGATATTGGATTCGTTCTCATATTTTCATGGATATCAGTTCCCAAGACTTTAACCAAAATTATTAGCATCTATATCGTAATGATAAAATAAATGTTTTTTTTTTTTTTTTTTTTTTTTGACGAGGATAAAATGAATGTAAGTGGTTATATTTCTAATTTTCTACACCCGAATGTATATAAAATGAACCCCAATCCATACTACTGATTGTAGTTGGTAAAGCATAAAGAAAAGTTGTAAGCATATTCTTAGCAATTGTTTTGGTTCTGTTAATGAGTGATGTAAGGCTGCTGAGTGCTGACTTATGTTGCATAAGCCATTAAGCAACACGAATACAGGTAGTTAAAGTGACTTAAATCTCCATTGCTTCTTCCATATCTTTCCCAGTTTTGCTCAAATTAAAAGATAGTGCAAAAATAGAATTATATAATCTGAAATTGACACATTCGTTGCATATTATCCAACTTCTAATCATTCTAGAATAATCCAATGTCATGTGGCAATCTCTCAGTTTGCACCCAGATAACCGAACAAGTGTGTTTTTTTGTTTTTTTTTTTTCTTCCTCCTTGATTGTTTTTTCCTTTCATTTTTATTTTTATTTTGAGAAAAAGTTCTTAATAATAATAAGGAATAATACTAACTCTTATAATAATACAAGTAATAATAATAATAATTCAACAAAATCATGCTACTTTTTGTATTTCCTACTTTAATCCTACAAACTCTTACAAAACAGTAAGTAAATAGAATAATAAGACACAGAGAGTAATACTAAGTATTATTATTAATAATTCAACAAAATCATGCTGCTTAAATACAAATTCTTTTTCAATTTAAAAAAAAAAAAAAAACTAAAATCAATAATAATGTAATAAGTATTCAAGTGTACTCTGTATAAAGTTTCTGAAATTCCAATCAATTTGATGGTGTCCTAAAAGAGGGTATAGGAATTCCATATAAATATCATGAAGTTGATATGAAACAACAGTTGGGTAAAAAAATCGAAAAAGATAGGAGTATGAAAGAGTAGTTGGACTTGAAAACCATGAACTTCATTCATATCAAATTGCTGACCCCACCCACATGACAATTTTCTCTTTGTCCAATTTCAACAAAGGTCTATTTTCATTCAGGCAAAAAGACCAAATAGCCCCAATATTACCAGTACATATCTCAGACAGTAGTGCCACACTATAACACCAACTGTCTGAATGGAATAACTGATAACTATGCAACTGAAAAGTACGGAATACTATTTTGGGATGCCCCGAGATCAGGGGAAAATGATTCAAAGATAAAAAGCTCGGTGAATTTTCACCGAAGGCAAATATAGTCAGTTGGAAAGTATAGTTCCTCGACATCTGTCTTGGCTGAATACTGCCTTAGGTTAACAAGTGATGAGGATCCTAGATATTTTCCTACAGTCTCCATCATCAACTATTTTAATCTCATAATTCGTATATTTCTCTAATAATGTGCAATATCTTAAACTACATTCATATTTGTTTTTAAGACAAAGCCTAACCTGAATATAATTATGGGAAGGTGGCAGGCCAAAGCAATCATGTACTCCAGTAATGAAAGTGATGCAGAAGAGACCACTAACCAAAAAATTATGTTAAAGAAAACAAGGGAACCAAATAATAATGCAACCATATTTCAAATCACCAACCATAAGAATGAAATAATAGTCATATTGAAAAAAAAAATCCAATAAAACACCTCATAATATGAACAATACAACATATTGTTTGGCAATCCGGATAAAGTTTTTTTTTTCATCGATTGAAATATGAAAACACATATCCGCAAGAATAAGATAGAACAGAAGCAGATCAGTTTACAGATAAAAACAACCAAAGTATTCCCCTGATCTCATGAGTATACACTATACAGCAGACTAAACAATACAGATGTTAACAAGAAAGCAAACTCAAATACCATATCACAGGTAGCTTCATCTTCAGATTTCAGTCCAAGACAATTCAAATAGACACAATAACACGGTAACCCTATCTTCATTTCTAAGTCCAAGACATTTCGAAAAGATGTTAATAGCACCTTACCCCTGCCATAACTGATAAGCATGTTTATTATTCAAATATTAAGACTTGAGCATGATTTTAAAGAACAAAATCCAACTAAGTCAGTCTTCTGAAAGATTAAAAAACACCAATCAGACAAATGGATAAAAGGGTTCGGCAATCAGCACACCTCCGGCAAAAAGTTAATGTTTATCCAAAACACAGTAACAGTGGCAACTGTGGTAGGCTGGTAGCAAATAAGGAAAACAAAAGAGGTCAAAGGTAATACAACCCCATCGGCACATTCTTACCAATGCAGTCATATACTTCGTATTTGGAATTCATAGTGTAAGACTGAAAGGTATCACGTAGGTGCCAAGACTATAAACATTTAGTTAATCAAAGTCTTAAGGGTTGGTATCCAAGGCCTAGGATAAAATCCCATCTACATCTTTACCCTATGTGGTTCCTGGCTCTCCAAAAAAAAAAAAGAGAGAGAGAGAGAGAAAGATGACATACAGACTAGTCCATGTATGGACAAGTTCAAGATTAGGCTACAGACCTAAAAAGTAGCATCTTTATGTGGGGTTGGAACAAAGAAAAAAAAATGTGGCAAATAATTTAGGGACGGAGAGCATTGGTTTTCAATGCACTGATGTTATTCTACTTCATTACATTTTGTCTTCAGAGACCACACCAACCACTAGTGAAGAATAGTATATTGAAACCTATAGAACTCTAAACCCTTAAGGCAAGAAAATACAATTCAAATGATATGCGAGCACATCCATTTCACGGAAACTCCCTCAGAATTTCTAGCGATGGTCCCGTTACATTTACAATTCTAAGTTATGCTATCAAATCTCACAAGTTAACAAAATAATGAAGAATGAAAGATCCAAACACTTGTGAATGCTTCCTAGCCACAACAAATCATAGTGATGCTCTTTTAAACACTAGGCAGAGGAAAATATGATTCAAATACATCTAAATCAAAGCAACTTCCTGCTGGGTCTCATGTGATGGTCCCCTTACCTATGCAATAATTTAAAGTTATGCTATCAAATCTTCTAGTATAACAACACATAATCAAGAAAAGGAAAACTCTACAATCTTATGAATGCTTCCAATTTCCAAGCAACCTAAAATTATAGAGATAATCGCTGAAAGATTAGCTATATTTTCTGATTTATGTAAAGGGATAACATATAAACTCATTTCCAAAGGACGAAAGGACACGTATAAAAGAATATTGCTTATAGAGATATAAGAGTGTTGAAAACAAAAACACACGTTGAACAGTTTCCATATGAACAAAAATGAACCAAAAATCTAGGTTGTGGTGATACAAACAACATAAATGCTTACAGGACAGAAGCATTCAGACTCTGGCAATCCTGGAGGGCAAATTCTTTGATCTTTACCCACTTGCTTCACTACTATTCCTGATTAATCAACACGCGCTGCTTCAAGGAAAAATATTCTACCGGAATCGCACTGGATCAAACAGAACGCCATCACCCAAAGGCTTCTTCAAAAAATTTAAAGAATGAATTCCTAGTCTTCTAGAGTCATAATTCACAATCATTATCCCTGTGACCTTTTTCTTAAATGCTGTGTAACTGGGTTACCCTCGAACAAATCCAATACAGCTGAATCTAAGTCTTCCCATGAGAACTTGATGTACTGCTCCGGATGCCTGCCACTCTCAATGTGACTCCTAAACCGACCAAGAAAGGATCGATAAGCAGGGAGCAACTTCTCTGCTATCGATATCCTAAGCTCCTCCCGAAGCTGTGTATCAGGCACTAACCATGTGGCTTGTGTCCGATGAACCTCGTCAAATATCGCATTAAATGACTTAAACCGCTCTCTCAACACACTCTTGGACACCCCAGAAGAGAAGCTCCCACTCACATGTAAACCCTCATCTCTCAAACAATGCAACACTTTCACCCAAGTAGCCCTTTGATAACTAGTAGCTGCAAGCCTAAATTTACCAGTTAACCTTTTCAAGTATTCATCCCCAATCAACGCCCTCAATTCGGGTGACCCTTTAATCTTTTGCACAATATAATGAACATTATTCATCATAAACAAATGAGCCAATGATGTATCTCTATAATGTTGTGATTTCCCTTCTAAATTAAATTCCAATATAACAATTATCCATATCAAATGCAAAGCTAAAGGAGTTCTCTCTTCCTCCAACTCCGAAAAATCGAATTCAGGCACAGATAACTCTCCGGGATACCGTGACACACTCGAAGAAGGTCTTGATACAATCAATTCAATTAAAGTCTGCTTATAATCAGATATCAAACTAATGTAATTCATCACATACCTAGTCAATGGATGAATTGTCCCACCAGATACCGGAACCCTAGAAGGTTCCCGAAGCACGGCATTCTCAAACTCCGACAATATCCCCCTCGCCGCCTCGGCCAACCTCGACAATATCTCAGCTGCCTGAACCCTAATTGACTCCGCCGTCTTCGACTCGAACACAACATCTATATCCGGCAGCAGCTCCGCCAATGCATCATGCAAATCAAGTATCTTAAACAACTTCTCCGGCGATCGCCGACTTATACTAATCGCCTCTGCAAAATTGAACAACTGCATTGCAGGACCTTTCACTGTTTCCAGAAAACAAGCTTCGGAATACGAAGACGAAGAAGCTGGTGAAGAACATGGAGCAGTAACAGTAGAAGAATTCAAACTCTCAAAGATCTGCTCACTGAGTCTCTTCTCAGAAGCAAACAGAGTTCGAATACAAACTTTTGCAGCTTTAATCCAACGCCGGATCTTGTTCTCAAGAGCATCCCACTCCAACCGTTGGATATCTCCGATGCTAAGCTTCTCGATTCCGAGGCTTCGGAAGCTCGCATCGACGCTAGACTTTCTCACACTACCGTACACTTGGATACACTCACGGAGGTATCCGGCGGCGATCATTCGCTCCGCAATACTCCGGAGATCGGCGATCGCATCCGAAGGTATGAGATCAACCTCTCGGATGCTAGTCGTCGATCTCATGCTTCTTCTCGAGGAGGAGGAAGTGGAGCCACCGCCACCACCACCTCTTTCTCCACCGCCGCTGCTGCCGCCGCCGTGACCACTGTCGAACCTCAAAATCTCCCTCTCCACCTCCTTATCCACTTCCTCCTCCTCGACCTCGGCAGCAGCGGCGGTGGAGAAACTGTCGAAGTGGTCACGGGAGGATGACTGAGAGTGAGACCGAGGCGTATCGACTAACAAAGAATCAGAATCAACAGCAGACGAATGCGAAAGCAAGATGTTCCGAAACTCGTCCTCTAACCTAGCCATGGCGATTTGGATAGTGTTCGGATTCCGGTCGCCGGCGCCGACGGTGGAAGAAGGAGATGAAATTGCGAGCGAGTGAAGTGAGCGTTGGATCTCGTCAACAGCACGGAGGTAACGGTCAACTTCATGGCGGTCGCCGGAGAAAATCATCTTATCACGCGCTTCTTCGGAAACAGTGGAATCCCATCGGAGAATGATCTTCTCCGCCGTCTCAACCACCTTCTCTTCGCCGGAGCCGCCATCTTCAGCTTCGCTTCGTTGCGGAGACTCCATTAACAAAGCTTCAAATTCTTCAAATCAAATAGATTGGTTGATTGAAGAAGAAATTTGAAGTTGAAGTTGATTTCTGGAGATTTTGGAGAGAGAAAGAGAAGGAGATGAAGAAGAAAGGTTTTTAGTAGTGAGGGGAGGAGAGAGAAAATGAATAAGGGTGACAGTGTTGTAATGGTGGTGATACGTTGGTTTTTTGTCTGAAGTTGTAAAATTTGGGGGTTTAGAAATGAAATTATTTTTAAAAAATAAAGAAAAAGAAAAAGAAAAAGTTTGACAAATAAAAAAATGGTGAATGTTGTGATAAATGACTTTAGGGGGAGGATATTCTGGCGTTGTTGGCGGCCCAAATTTCTAATTGGGTGGTAGAGTAATTATTTTTGTGTTGCATGGTTTCTATTACACTACCATAATTGTATTACTCTACTTTTTTTTTTTTTTTTTTTTTTTTTTTTTTTTTTTTGAAAAAAGAGTTCATGTTTGATTCTTTCTAAGGTCTGTTCTCTTCAGATTATTTTCAGTTCAGTTCAATTCCGATTTTAATTTCCTTCTCTTATAGAATATTCAGTTCAATTCAACTCATTTCAGTCAATCAGAACAGGTCCCAAATCAGTGCTAGAGTTAAATTGAATAAAATCATAATTACTATGTACTCCGTATTATATTAAATCAATGAAGTTTTATAACCCGTGCATAAGTTATATTTTTGAAATCAAGATGGACTATTTAAAACAACAATAGAGCGCATATTGAATGATACTGCAGATGTTACAAAATGCCATACTTAATGATAAATTTTGGTTACAAATAATGTAAGGATTCAAACTTGCTACTCGTATGAGGGTTTCAAAAGAAATGGATTATCAATGCAAACGTGCATCCAAATTCTACAAAATTATGATGATCAGAATGAAGACGGATAATCCTTTCACATTATTAGCAATAGCCATCACAAGATTGGAAAAGTAATGCTATATTTTCGTCGCTATAATAAGGGAAATAGCTAGAGAGGTAGATCACAAGATTAGGTAAGGTAATGGAGAAGAACAATCAAACAAAAGGTACGTATAGTAGTAGGACTAGTACTAGTAAAATGCCATTTACACGCAAGTCTCACAATCAAATTATTAAACGACAATCAAATGGATGTTGGTGTAGTGGTGGTTGGGACTACACTTGATATGAGGAAACCTGTGTTCGATCCCCCGCAACAACAATTGGGAGGGGACTGGAACCTAACCACCCAGAACTAACTACCGAATCCGTATGGCGGTATTTAGTATTTTACTTTTTTTTTTTTTTTTACTAATATCTTCAACCACTTTTGTTACTGATATACATTAGTTTATGAATTTATTGATGGGATATCATTGTAATTTACCTATAATACAGTATTTGATGAATTGAAACTTTAACTCATTGTTTAATTAACTATACTTAGTCGATATTTCAGTAACAAATTCAAGTTGAAAAATTAAAGACACTAATAGTCAATCCATTAGTACAAAATGAACAAAATATTTGAGAATCTTCTCCCTTTAATCCTTTATTTACTTCAGTCGTAAACATGTAGTCTTTTGTGGTCCGGAAAAATGTAAATTAAGCAGTTTGTTTGTTTGTTTTTTTTTTTTTTTTTTTTTTTGACTAATAATTACAATTTTATTTGTGTTTTCTTCTATGTATATAACTAGTTATACATTTATACGGTTATACCTCATGTATGGTACGATACTATGGTACAATCAATACTACTGTATTTATTTGACCATGCAGTCATAACTTTGATTGTACTATGCAGTCATAACTTTGATTATACCATACAAGCCGATTATAAGATAAAGATTCTATTAAATTAAAGCAAATGGCATTGCACCTATAAAGGCTATAATTATAACTACTTCTCAGTTCTTATAACAACCTATAGATCAGTTGTTGGAGGTCGTAATTTAAGCAAGTTGCCTCATCCGAAATGATAAATATTTAATATTTAAAAAAAATTGACTTAAACAACATATTGTTTGGATTAGTTTGGCCAATATGAGTTAATGAATTGAAAAAAAAGGAGCAAACAAGCTAAGACTAAGCTACAAGACAAGGTAAAGTCATACAACCACTATAAATTATTTTGTTGGTCCCAGTTATATCATTATCGTTATAATTAATAACTACCCCTCTAAATAGGTTATTAGTAATAAACACGTACGATTTCTTTGTGAGGGAAGAAAATATTGGTTCATCCATACAATGATTATTCTAAAACCACTAATAAGGTTATAGCATTTCCAAATTTCCAGTTATGCATTAATTGTCTATGTATAGTAATGAAAGAATTGTTATTCAATCAACATGATATATAATGGAGATTTATTATCTTAAAACAAAGAAAGTACTTTGTAATTTGTAAATATGTGCGGGCATGTGTAGTGGAAGCTCTAGCTAGCACTTTGTTGGATGTGTTCTTAAAGTATTTTCGGTTAGACTTGTTTTAGTAAGACAATTACGGGATTATGTTTAAATAGGAATAACCCTTAAAAATTAAGATCAAAGAAATACGTGAATAAATGTGTTATATATAAAAGTTTTTTCGTGAAGTTATTTTGTAGTAAGACAATCACACAATTACCGTTCAAAAAAGATAAACCCTCATAAGTCATAACCAATGAAATATGTTTTTTTTTTTAATTTTTTATATTTTTGTTTTTTTTTTTTTTTTGGTAAGGAGAGAAGGCCCATTCTAAAAGGGGAAATGTAAGGAAAATCCCTTCTAAAATATGCTTGGTGAGATTTGACCTCTGACCTTACACCTTAAAGTCGGAGAACTAGCTAGCCAACTACTCTAGCCTCCTATCTCGATACATATGAATTAACTAATTTGCAGGCACATTGTACAGTGGATAGCTCTAGCTAGCAATTGGTGGAAAATGGTGTAGAGGCAGTAACCGGGTGTGTTGTAGTACGTGTAATGTCCTAAAATCATAAATAAAGAAATCATAAAATTGCAAAGATTAAGAAAATGGGACAAACTTACATAATAGAGAATCATGAGGGAATTATATAAAAATCCTCGAAGAAATGGTTAATTGGGTTAAGCCAGCTAGATTTTGCTGTGGAGCCAGCACTCCCAAGGTGCATTATTTTTTGCGTACTATCATCACTAGACACTAGCTAAGCTCTAGTTCACACACACATCAACTTTAATTATGTATTGTGTTTGGTGATTTACATTATTTTTGGTACTATTTATCTCTTAGGGGATGACAAAAAGATTCTAAATTTGCGCGAGTTATTACTCGTTCGATCAGTAACCTCCAATCGCATTTTTTACATCGAAATTTAGGTGGTCGTTTGTAAAATTTACTGTAAACTTTAATTTTTAATTAGATTATAAAAACGAATTGCTTGAAGTAGGAGATATACGTGGTGAAGAAATGAACGTAGTATATATATATTAATGATTAATCTGCCTTTTTTAGAGACATTACAACAACTTTAACGACTTTTCTATTTTCATAAACTTTTATTTATGTCAACTAAACGACTTACATGTAAGAGGAAAAGGCAGATGGAAAGAATTTAGTTATAGTTGATAAATTTTTTGGTAATTTAGAATATGTGAGACAAATCTAATACAATTAGGCCCTGTTTTCACAAGTCTAAAGAGATTTTATCCCTAAACCATATGATAAAAATGTTCTTAAAAAAAAAAAAATAAATAAAATAAATAAATAAATAAATAAATAACCATATGATAAAAATAAATAAATAAATAAATAAATGTAGCCTTTTAGGGGCCGTTTGGTTCGCACGGGGTAATTGGAATGGAATGAACAAAGGGAATGAAGGAGAATGGAATGAAACCCTTTCCAAATGGTATGTTGTTTGGCTTACAAAAACAAAGGAATCACCACCACCACCCAACAACCCATCTTTCCCACTTCTTTAGCCATTCCACCGCCCAGCCACGACCTCCCCCGCCCCTCACCGCCCGTCGTCAAACTTTCCCCACCCCTCGCTACCACACGAAACTTTCCCCCGCCCACACTAAACCCTAGAAAACATTCTCCTCCCTCTAAAATCGTCGGTCATTCCTTACTCTAGCCACCAAGTTTCGAGAAGTGGGGAAGCTGCGGTGAATGAGAGGCAGCGAGGGGGTACTGGATTGTTGGAGATTGGTGCAGGGGTTGAATTGGATGTTGCGGGTTTTGCTGAAATTGGTGTTCCGTTGGGTTGGTTTGGGTGGCTGAAGGTGAATTGGTGGGCTATGAGCTGCGAATTGGTGGCTGCTGTGAGTCTTGGCGAGGAGTGGGGAAGCTGCGTGACTTTCATCGAGGAGTTGGGAAGTTGCGGCGAATTCCAATGAGGATTTGGGAAGCCGCGGCGAATTCCGGCGAAAAGTGGGGAAGCCACACGAATTCCGACGAGGGATAGGGAGCTGTTGCGAGTTCTGGCAAGGTGGCTGGGCGGTGGGGGTAACTAGTTGCTGGTGTATGTATGGTGGTGTAGTGGTGGCTTAGGAAAGGGAATGAAAAGGCTAGGGGGTGGGGGAATCAATATGGACTGATTTTGGGTAAACTCAAAAATAAAAAAAGGGTAATGGGAATGAAAAAATTGACAAACAAACATTAACAAAGAGAATGAAACATGTTCATTCCCTTTCCCATTGATTATTAACCCCAACCAAATGGCCCCTTAGTCTAAAGTGTCAACTTCTACGGAGTATTTTTTATTACTGCAGTGTACTTACATGTGTTATTCGCTTATTTGAGAATGCTATGACTTCATGACTAAATAAAAAATGAGCTGTGCTAATTTAATACAAGCTCGGCCCATAATATAAAGCTCACCTAGCTATGTGGCCTGACATTGTTATGTGGGCTTGTATCGATCAACCGATGGCTCAATGGCTAGTTCTATGTATCCGCAATATAAGTGGCTAATCTGATTAACCAAATTGAGATTTTGTCTTTGATATGTTACCTCGAAGTCATACAAATAATTAGCTTAGCTTAATGACAAAAACTGAAAGATGTATTTATTGAAGTCAACTACTCGTAATATCCAGCCTAATTAAGCCGACATCCACGTGCATGCATGCATGCTTTGCACGTACCCAAATAATGTCTATCTCCCAACAATTATCATTTTCGATCATAAACATCCACAATGATTGTCCAAGAAAAAGGAGTTTTCACAATTTTTTTGATTTTTTCAAAATCATACTTGTATGATATATATCATACAATAAATAAAATAAAAAATTAGTCAAACTTATTAAAGTTATGATAATTTTGAAAACTGACAAAATAAAAGTAAAAACTCTTTTTTCTTATTTTCTGTTTTTGGTTTTTTGTTTTTTTTATAAAAAAAATGAAAAATAAAAAACGATATCAAACAAGTCCTAAGTTACACAATCTAATTTTCTTAATTATGTAAGTCTGAGAATTTTAAAAAACATATATAGATGAAACTGTATACTACGAAGTATTGTAGTATTATCAACATATTAATAGCTTGGTGCCACATTTAGCTTTTAATGGTAACATACTAACATTGATAAAACTTTAACTAACAATCTATCTTCAATATAATTAATATAACATACCAGAGGAATAAAAATTCAATACTTTCGTCCACACAAATATAAAGATGTTTAATAAAATATTTATTTAGAAGATATAAATAAAGGGAGTGTTAAAATTAACGTACTACTCATGACTTACTCAGTAGGCGTTTTTTTTTTTTCCATGATAAGATAACATTAATTAAACATTAACTATTGGATCTATCATAAAATTAGCAAGTCTTTGTAAGATACAAGAAAATGACAGTTGTATCTTACAAAGTGATAGTGATCAACCTTTATTGAAACCTTAGAATATACGGAGTACATACTTAAAATATCACCCACATTTAATACGGAACATTAGAGTGTGTTATCTTAATATATATTAGAGAAAAAATAAAGGAAAAAAAAAAAAAAAAAAAAAAAAAAAAAAAAAAAAAAAGAAGAAGAAATAAGAAGAAGATGAATCTAGAAGGTGGTATAGTTATTGCTTAATTAAAAATCAATGTTGCACGGGTGGATCATCAGAAGGTGGGCAACATTAAAAATTTAGACGATTGTCTATCCCTAGTAATGCAATATATTTTTAATGGTAGTTTATATTATAAGTTACAACTTACAAGAGTACAAGCTTGTTGTTAGTTGCTCATCTTGAAGAGACAACTTGACATCATACATTAAAATAATATATAGAAATTAGTTATATTGTTTTTATACTATAATTAACAGTTTAGAGCATTTTACAACTCATTAGTGAGCAATTATATTAGCAATTTCCAATTTAATTATGTGTTTGTTATGATATTTGATTTTCTTAGAACAACTGTTTTATGTATGATATGTAGTTGGAGAGTATAAGGTATCCAAACAGCTACTATTTGTTAATTTTGGGTTTTGTATGTTAGTTGATATGATACATACTATTATATCCCTTATCAGTTATTAAAATTATAGAAGTAAGCAATTATAGAGATGTTAGGTAAAAACAGTTGATCAATTTTACATCTATGTGCCTATAATGCCTAAAAGCATAATCGAGTGATTTTTGTTTTATGCAAATCATAATTTGCACATATTCTGATCTTGCAATCCTAATAATTCTTTCATAAAGTTTTGGTTTTAAAAACATTTAAGGTAGTTTATATGAGCATTTTAAGTCATAACTTTGAAGGATTTATAATTTGACGTACTTAAAAAAAAAGTCACATATAAGTATAGGCGGGTAGTTCTTCGTAAAGTCTATCTAAATAAATGGATGGTGCTTTGAAAGTTTGAATAATACTTCATAGAATTCACTCCTTATGTTATGATCTAATTCGTATCAATATCCGCAATCATTCAATTAACTAGTAGCATTATGTATTAATTTTGGTCATTCCTTAAAATGAATGTATGTGAATCTTGTATGTTAATTTTACAATTTTGCTTGGCGTCAAAAAAAAAATTAAGAATTTTGGCCCAATATTCTCAGTAAATTAGTAGGCCTGTTGCCCAGTGTAGCTCCTATTGCCCAAAGCCCATAAAATTCAATAATAAAGCCCATTAGGCGCACAAAGGTTAAAGTTTATTCCTTGAGCACAGGACCATTTCTTTTTTTTTTTGAAGGGAGCACAGGATCATTTCTTTTTTTTTTTTTTAAGGGAGCCCAGGACCATTTCTTGTATCATACATTCACACATGTATCCTAACAAAAATAATTTAAGTTCACATGGCGACGTTTGTATGTAAAAATAAAGACAGTGGAGATAAATCACAAATGCACGTATTTGTTGGTTGAATGACCAAACTTGTATATTAAAATTACAAGTTTTGTAACATGATTGGTGTTACATAAAAATGATGATATCTTGGTATACAAATTATAGATACATATTATCTTGGTATACAAATTACACCTAAATGTTGAGTTGAATTAGAAATCTTCTTAACTGTATGTACCGAGCTTCCCTTTGAACTGTTTTTTGTTACAATCATCTATAGGCCATAAGATATCAATAACTTTACAAGAGATCAATAGTCTTGAGATCTAGACCTCCATCATCTTGAACACATACCCTTTCTATCCTCTCCTTGACTTCTGTCAAACTCAACCTTTTATCGCGATTAGGTTCAGTGCAAGCAACCCCTATGTGAAGCATCTTCACCATGGTCTCCTTACAACTCGTCGAATGTGACACAATATCAGGATCAAGCAATTCAACTTCTCTACCTTCTTCTATGGCCGATGTCACCCATTGCACAACATCAGTGCCACCCTTGGTTGTGCTAAGGTATTGAGAAGGGAATTTGCACGTGAGGATTTCGAGGATGACTACTCCTAGGCAATAGACATCACATGTAGGAGATATTGTTTGGTGTTGTATGGCTTCTGGGGCTCGATAGCCAAATAATGCTTGTGCCGCGACACTAGGGTTAGTCATTGGACTAAAGCCATAATCCGAGAGCAATGGCTCGTTTTGTGTGTCAATCAAAATGTTGCTTGATTTAAGGTTGCCATGAGGCAAGTCATAGGATTGTAGTTGAGAGTGGAGGTAGTATAGGCCTTCTGTTGTTCCTCTGATGATCTTTAGACGTGTTGGCCAATTTAGTTCCTCGTGAGATGTTCCTCGATCACCTAAAGAAGCTCAAAAAAACCAAATAATGCTTACAGTTTAGAAGAAATTATGTGCTAAAAATTAATCCCAACTAAAAAAAAATTATGCACCCAATTATATAAACTTTATGGTTTTTAAAAGAACATAATCTAATATAAGTTTTAAAATTTGTTTTTAGAAAATTTTAGTTCCCTTTGAAAATTGGACAGCCAAACTATTTTATTCAACAACCTACACATACATGTACATTTATCGAAATGTTATAAGAGAAACAAATATGAATAAATATAATAATTTAATTCGTGAAATGTCTTTAAAAAAAGTTATATTTGGTTTGTAATAATTTCTTCATATACCATATACACGTTGGGTTTTTTTACCAAGCTTAGCTTGGTTTAGTGGGAAAAATTACACCTTCCAACCATGAGGTTGGGGGTTCAATCCCCACTAGAGGCCCTTTGAGGGTGGGGATTTCTTATCCTTCCCCCCTCACTCTCAAAGTGTCTGGCCCGCAAATACCGGACCAAAAAAATCGTGAGGATTGAGGTTCGGTCAGGGTCCTTCTCCTTACCATTAAAAAAAAAAAAAATATACGCGTAGGATTTATGAAAGGTGATATTCATAATTAAATACGAAAATTTTGATCAAATTATCTAATAACTTGGTTAAAAGAACCTTACCATGAAGAAGATAATGCAAGCTGCCTTTGGCAACATACTCATAAACAACTAGCTTCTCATCTTTCCTATAATGATAAGCCAAAGGAGGCAAAATATTCCTATGTCTCAAACTAGCCAGCTTCCTAATCTCCACATCAAATGCATCATTCTCCAATCTATTTAGCTCGCGCATCCTCTTAACCACCACCCCTAATCCATTACCCATGATCGCCTTATAGGCCGAGCCTATACCGCCATTTCCTAGCACCTCTGCCGATGCTTTCATCAAATCCGCCAACACAATCACACCCTTTTCATCATTCACCATTGTAAGATCTCCTTGGCCTAATCCACCTACACTATTAGATACACCGCGATTACTACTCCCCTTTCCCGAGCTTTTTCTTGATGATCTTTCCGAGTTGTTGCTCCTCTTACTCGACGTAGAAGAATGAGTAGAAGAATGGCTTGAATTCTTTTGCAAAATGGGTTCCACTAAGCCTACCTCTATCGCCCTTTCACTAACACCGTCTTTGCTTCTCGTGCTAGGTGTGGTGGTGGTTGAGGTCGTGGCAATGGAATTAGTGTCATCATTATTTTGGGTGGTTGTAGGGATATCATCTCTATACACCCTTCTCTTTTTAGTAATAAAAATCGCGATAACCACCAAGGATAAAAGCACCAAAATAATACTCATAACAAGGGCAATCACCCCAACAAAGTTACTATTATTGTGAGGTTGTTTAAGATTACTCAACTCTCCTTGTGGTGCTGTCGAATTTTGGGATGATGATTGATTATTGTTACTAATTATGGTAATGCAATCCACCCCAATAACCTCACCACAAAGCTTGGGATTTCCTTCAAAAGATGAGGCCTTAAAATGTAAAAGACTCATAGGAATTTCGCCTTGTAGTTGGTTGTTAGACAAGTTTAAGGCAACCAAAGGCGGTTGCTTAAGAGGGGGAACCTCACCCGAAAACTGATTGTTTTCGAGGTGTAACTCTAGGAGGTTACGTAGTTGTGTTAACGACGATGGAATATCACCGGAGAATGCATTATTAGCTAGCCAAAGTTTCTTTAATGACTCCATCTTTAAGAAAAAATCCGGAGATATTTGTCCGGTAAAATTGTTGTTATTCAAGTATACCGCCTTTAAGGCTCCTAATCGATTAAGCTCGGGGATGGGGCCGGAAAACTTGTTGTCCTCAAGGCTAATGGTGCGTAACCCTTGTAGGCTAGCCAATGCATCGACGTCGATAATGCCGGATAATCCCTTGGATTTTAAGTGTAGGCCAATGACATTGCCATCTAAACAAACAATGCCATTCCAACGTGCATTTTTGTCTAGGCAAGGGGTGGTGTTGGGATCCCATGTGTTGAGAGCTTCGGGCGTCGATAACGAGTTTTTAAACTTTAACAAGGCTTCTACATCGGATATGGAATGTGTTGTTGAAGAAAATAAGGTGATTAAAAGAAAATATGGTAATAAAAAAAGTGGGTTCAAAATTTTGTATGATGTAATGGCCATTTAACCTTTTAGCCAAAAATATGTACAATGTTGTAGGAGGAAGAGGAAGGTAATAATCTAGGACCTTCAACAATTTTTAGTTTTTGCTCTAATTTGTGTATGTTTTTTGATGATTGTTTATTCATCCATTGCATTTGTTTGATCATGATGATGATTGATTTTTTTTTTTTTTTTTTTGAGATTTGCTTTGTTTTTTCTTCTATTTCTGTTTGATTTTTTTTTTTTGGTTTTTTTTTTTTAAAAAAAAAAAAAAAATTGTGGGAAATTAGAGGGTGAAGGCAGGAGAGCCTCAAATTGAAAGAGGCCTCAAAAATAATAAAAATGCTTTGGAGTAAGAAGAAAAATTGGAATTGAAAGGAAAGAGTTTTTTTTAGTTAGACATAGTCCATTGAATTGCTTGGCGAGATTAAAGGTATTGAGGGAAATTTGCACCATCCAATTGTAGCCCCTATTTGGCTATATGTTGTTTTTTTGGTAACCTTGGTTGTGTTATTTTTAAATGCTCTGTTTTCCCATACACTTGTGGTTGTTTCAAACTATTTTGTACTGTATTCATTTTTTTCCCTTAAAGTTTTAGCGGATTTTATTTTATTTTATTTTATGGGTAAAGGAGAGGGACAACCCCTGATTATAAATAATATGTCTAATGACTTTTCAGTCAGAAAAAAAAAAATTACTTCGTATGTCTTTTCACGATTGCAGATTTATTAATTTAGTCATTAATATCTTTAATTACCAATATGTAAATACTACTACTACAATCATTATATCTATACTTCTATATTAAAAAGTGTTCCTAAAAACATTTATGTTCCACGTAGATCAACACTAATATTGTGCCACATCACTACACTTACGCCACGTCACTGCTAGCATTGTAGCAACGATTTCATGTCACTATTGAGAAAAAAACATCCCACAAGATTCGAACATGTGACCTCATGTACTACCTCCGTTTCATAAAATCTGCAACAAAGGGTCTTGCACATTTCCCAAGGCAAAATTTCTTAAGCAAAGATTAGTAAACAAAAGGGCATGTGTTTAATAGGATGAGAGAGAAAATAACCCCACCACAACCACCCAAAACCCAACCAGCCAACTTATACCACCACCAACACCACAACCAGACCCCCAAATCGCAACCCCACCACCACCACCCAAAATCGCACGAAGCCCCACCACCACCACCCAAAATCACAGATCCCCCAATCGCAGACCCCAAATCGCAGACCCCCAAATCGCACGACCACCAAATCGCCCTCAAATCGCACGACCACGACTTTGAAAAGGGTGAAAAGGGCGGCGAACTGGAGTTGGAGAAATCGGCGACTGTCACCAGTACGAGGGGCGCGCGGCAATCGAGGGTAATTGACACCCGACCTACCTCACCACTACCATCAAATTGAAACCCGACCTCACCACCATCAAGAATCGAAACCCCATCTCGCCACCATGAAATGCGCCCACAACCACGAGAGAAGAGAGGAGAAAGAAGAGATGGTGCGGATCTGCAAGGCGGTGGTGGTGCGGTGGATCTGCGTGGTGGTGGTGCAGTGAGAGAAGAGAGAGGAAGAGGATAAGGATGGTGCTGGTGGTGGTTGAGAGGGAGGAGAGAGAAAAATTGGTGGTGTTGATGGTGGATATGGTTGTGAGGGAGGAGAGAGGATGTTGGTTAGGATTTTAATTAGAGATAAATTAATTTGGGTTAAAGAGTTAATATGTTGTTTATTAAAGTTAAGTAAAATTTAGTAAGGGTATGGTGGTAATTTTATACAAAAAAATTTACTAAAAGAGGTAACTTTTGGTTTGTTGCACATAATGTGTAGTTTCCGTTTTGAGAAATTGTTGCAGATTTTATGAAACGGAGGTAGTATATGAGATCACATTCTTACCATCTTAGCTAATAGTAACTCATGTCATTTATACACATATAAATTACTATATCTTTAAGTAAACACATAAATAATTATACAGCGTAGAGAAAAATTAATAAAAACGAATAGATTCAACAAAATTAAGACAATGTTAAGTCTTTTTTTTTACCAACATTATGTCATTATATATATTTAAAAGTAGTAATCCGGTGCAACGCCCGGGCTACACACTAGTTTTGGTATTAAAATGTGTAAAATCGAGACGGGTCTCACATGACTATATTTTTTTGCTTAGCTATAAGCCTATAAATCATCAATATTAGTCAAAGTGAAGCATATCAATTAATACGAGTAGAATAAAAGTCAAACTGTTACATGTAAAAAATCAGATGATGAATTTATTTTCTTGGTTTACTTTTTGATTAGCTATATAGTTGATACATGAGCTTTCTTTTATCTGATATCAAGTGTAAAGGGACCCAAAACAAGTTGAACCAAAATACAAGTAATTTCCAGTGTGTAAAACCACTTGAAAGTTGAAACAAGTTGACGCAAAATAACTCTGATATGCCGACTTACCAAGTCGACGATGAGGAAACAAGTTAGCAAAAAAATGTGATATTTTGAGACATTCACATTTTATATTGAGTGTGACAGCTAGAGCAAATTTTACGAAGTATTTTATTTGTGATCAAAGATTATTATACGCCAAAAAAGAGACCCACAAACATTAATTTTTATGATTTGAAACAATATTGAATATGACCCTTGCTTCGCTGAATCGGTCCAACCACTTGTCACAATCGTTGCTTAAGCCTATCACTTTACTTTTTATTATCAACATGTGAACAATATGTTGAGGATTCCCTAATTCGTCTCTTTACTTTTATTTTCTTATCAAAAGATGTTATTTTTTGTAGTCCAATTATTTTTTTGCAACGCTAGCCGTTGATATTTTATTGGTTATTGTCATTTCGTGTCAAAATATAAAAAATAGTAACTATAAAAGAAAAGAAATTTAATATTATGTCAATAGAAAAAAATACTCGTAATATTCGTGTATAATTTGTCTAATTTGCAATTTTTAATATTTTTGTAATGTATACAGATCAGTAGTCAAACATATTAAATTATTAATACTCCAAATATGCATTAAAAAGTGGGTAAAATTTTTTTAGACAACTTAATTAACAAACAAAAGTACTCCTAGGCATTCTTTCAAAAAAAAAGTACTCCTAGGCATGTCAATTCTACTTATACATTATGTATGATGAGTACAAAGTATAAATAAAGAAAACTTCTTACATGTACTACTAGAATTCTAAGACATTAAATTATAAAATATCTTTTACAGGCATACAACTGAGGACTGAGGCATTTAATAGCCAAATTATCAATCAATAACTATATACTAAAAGACACACTAGCAATGACACGTGTCATTTCCTGGTGTGTCTCTTAGTTTTTTTTTTTAAAAAAAAATCAAATTAGGAAACAAATCTTTTTTTTTTTTGACAAGAAAAAATCAAGTTAGGAAACAAATCTTAAACATAAATAAAATGTTAGAAAAGATTTAATATATCTTTCCAAATATATTAATACCATAAACATAAGAATCAATAACTATATACTAAAAGATACACCAGCAATGACACGTGTCATTTCCTGGTGTGTCTCTTAGTTTTTTTTTTTTTAAAAAAAAAAATCAAATTAGGAAACAAATCTTTTTTTTTTTTTTTGACAAGAAAAAATCAAGTTAGGAAACAAATCTTAAACATAAATAAAATGTTAGAAAAGATTTAATATATCTTTCCAAATATGTTAATACCATAAACATAAGGAAAAAAAAAACAAATTTTTAGCATAATTTGTGACATATGTAGTGTTACGTACTACTTTACCATTAATAAAACAAGGATTTTTTTAAAAAAAAGATTTAGTATTTAATTATGTATGATTAGCTTGCCAAGAAAGATATGAAAAAATATTTTAAGTCGATTGATTATTCAGACAAAAATACTATGTAAGAAAGAATGAGTAATAGTGTCCAAAAAAGAAACCTATTTACGGGTTAAATACATATTGTTAAGATATTTATTTGGTAAACAAAAAGAAAATTATATAAATTGTTGGTGAAATATATATAAGTATACTTACATATGTATTTTAAAATATCGTATTTTGCTAATAATAGGCTTTCATAATAAATCCATTTTACGAATTGATAACTTAGTCAAATTTATTTTTTATAATTAAATATAATGTTAATTAAAAAAATACTTCGTAGTTATTGCAAGTTACCGTGCATGGCACAGGACCTAACCTAGTTTAATACGAGTATAAGATTTCCAAATCATATGATCTTTGAAAAAATATATTTAATACAAAGTACTATCTTTAGAACTATCTATGAAAGACTAGGTATAATGGTATAAGCGAAAATATTATTTAATTGAGCCATGATTCTGTATTAGGTAAAGTCTTTTGGTTTCATCAAAAAAAAAAAAAAAAAATAATAAATAAATAAACAAGATAAAAAAAAATAAAAATAAAAAACATGTAGAGTATGTTGGAACTTAATTAGAAATTTCCGTATAAAATCCAAAGAATCCAATGTCGGACCTAATTAATTGATGCTTGACGAAGTCTAAAGAAACCCAGTGCCATCCCCCAAACACAGATAAGATAAGTCCAACCTGTAGATTAAGACCCCTTTGCTATTTCAATATGTAATTACGATTAATACCCAAAACACCCATCCAAAATACTATTATTACAATATTGTTATAGTAAGGAGTAATTGTTTATGGGTATTTGTTACTCCGTATAATGGAAAAATTGGTGTAATCATTCTCATAATAATTGTTTGTTTGAGAGAAAGAAACTTTAAATCGATGAGATTATTTAGTTTAATCATTATTATAGGATAATCGAGTATAGATATGAAACATTTTTAGAATTAGATTTTTTTTTTTTTAAATAAGATTATAGTAATGCAAAGAAATAACACGCAAGCATCGCATGCATATACACTATTACGGAATACTAAATAGCATGTATAGTAAATGAATACCTAATACTCCATATTAATAAAAGCTATCGATGCAAAAAATAATAAATTAACTTATAGCTTGAATTACGTTTTCCTTAATCGGCTTCTTTTGATGAAAACTTAATTTAATGCTAGATATTACTTCTACGTCAAAATAGCTAATTTTTGCTATAACAGACAACTAATCTGTTGATATAAGAGATCTGACATGCCTAACTCAAGACTCATACTATTACTCGAGTAATGTTAATTATTGATCTTAATACATACAAGATGTCATATGTGTGTCATATCTTGATTATATAAGAGTTGAGGTCCAGCATGACTAATTCAAGACTCATACTTTAACTCGCCTAATAATAATTAGTACTCCGTAAGTCCGTATTAATCTTAGAATACATACAAGGACATCGTCGTAAATTCACATGAAGAAGTGTTATTTTTTAGAAAAATCTAGGCAGCACGTATTAGTATAGTAAGAGTGTCCAACAAAGTAGGCAAACCGCATACACCGACGACCTTATCTTAAATGAATAATTAAAAATGAATCGACACCATATTCTTAGATCCCAAGCAATAAACACGTGAAATAAAACAATCGATTTTGAGGTGCATATTGAAAAGAGCCAACTAGCATTATTATTAGCCCCACCCTTAACACGAGTTGTATACAATTCCACCTACTTGTCCCCCTTAATCACGTAATTAATTATTCTTAATTAATCATCACCTTTTTTTTTTTATATATCTCTCTCATCAAGACTATATATATATATATATATATATATATATATATATATATATATATATATATATATATATATATATATATATATATATCTTCATTCATTCCCCCTATTATTCTCTCCCTTATTTCCATTATTATTATCTTAAACCTTAGCTTATTAGCTTCTTATTATTTTCATTAACAATAATTCAAGCTTTGAACAAGAAAACATGGGTTCTGAGAAGATTGTTAAGTCTAATTTTACACAAACATGCACTCGTTTTAGCCAGTTTTTGAAAGAGAGGAGGTCTTTTGGTCATCTTGATGCTTTCAAGACTCTTGCTTCGCCCGACATCGATGTCAAAGGTATTTTTTCCATCTCTTTATCATGTTAATAACGTTGTGCTACATCCTTTAATAATCAGATTATAACACGTAAACTAGCAAAAAATTAAGCCCGGCCAGGCCAGGCTAACACCCTGTCCTGGCCTAGGTCTATATGTTTTTCCAAGTGTCTATCTAAAAATACGGAGCAGTGATATATATATATATATATATATATATATATATATATATATATATATATATATATATATGGAAACGCGTATTTGTTTATGGGTCGTGTTTTTAAGATATTTGTTATGATTGTAGGATCTGGAGCCAAAGAGGTATCAAATGCTGCAACAAACAATGTATTTCCAAAGAATATGGAGAAGGAGAAGATGTCTTTGGAGCTCTTTCCTATGATGAGTTCATTGACAGCTGCTAATGGTGTTGAAAACTCTGCCAAAATTATGGCTGATTCCAGGTAATTAAGATGAAATCTCCATTTTATGGAATTTACTTTAAACCGTTGTTATTTATAGTATTTTATGATTCATATAATATATGGTAATTATAATTATGATTATGATTTGTATGATGTATTCTTATTGTTGTTTCAATGATATCTGTTTATTTAAGATCTAAAACATTTGAATAAAACGAATTTTATTTAATGTAAGAAAATGCTATACATTAATAAGAGTTAGATCCAAAGTCAGTCATTTGATATATCAACCACAAAATGAATGTGATTCTTTAGAAAAGTGAACCATAAGTTAGGTGGTCGACTTCTTTTTAAAAGTAGTAAATTTCACAAAGGTTTTTTATATTACTAAAGTTTTGTTTGATCTTTTTGTGCATGCATATTCTAGTGTTAAACTTAATTTGATTCCATGCTTGATTAAGTATTTAATTAATTAGACCAACAATAATTGAATGAATTTAATATATGTTGTACCAAAGCTGACCCCCATAAAATATTTTTTTGTTCAGAGATTCGCCAATTTCAAAGGAGGAGCCTAAGAATTCTACTAGTATACCAAGCATGACCATATTTTATGGTGGAAGAGTACTTGTTTTTAATGATTTGCCTGAGGACAAGGCTCAAGAAATCGTGTCTCTAGCTAAAAATGGAATGATGGGTCCTCGATCCCAAGCTCAGACTCAGACTCGGACTCAGACTCATAATGAACCACAAACTCCTCGTGCTATCAACGATGTGCTAGCACAAGATGTGGTTGCTCAAGGAGTGGGTAACTTGTCCGATTTGCCTATGGCAAGGAGAGTCTCCCTTCACCGGTTCATGGAGAAGAGGAAGCACAGGGTCGCCGCTAGTGCACCTTACCAAATTCGAAACTCAATGGCTGATGATTCTCATCCTAAAAAATTCGACTCAATGAAAAGTTTGTATGATCAGCAACAACTTGAGTTGAAGTTGTAGACTTCGAAAGTTTTGCTCATCCATCATATCTTAAGTAGTTAAAGACCAATATATATGTATAAAAATTTTATTTCTTAATTAGTTTGTCATATGTTAATCTGAAGTGAATTATACTCACTTCATACTCATTAGCTAGGTAGTATTATTTCCATATTCCTTGATCTAAATATAATATTTATTCATATTATTATTTACTCGTATTATTGAAGCAATTATATCGATCATTACATTATAGCAAGTATCAAAGCACATAGTTTTTCGTCTTTCTATAATTCGGGCTTTTACCTATATACCTTAAGATATACAGATGAACACATCATATCTCTCAACATCCACACAATTTTTATTTTGAACTATTATGATGCGGGGTTTTAGAGGGTCGAGTTAATCAACCAATCGATAAAGCTAAGTAAAATCACTAGCATGTCATACAAGTATAGAAGTCGTGTGGGAGATAAAGTAGACTTGAACCTTGCTTGGTTGTGTAACTTGTGTTCCAATGGGAGAATAATGTTGGTGATAAGATTATTACGAGTATCAGTTTAAACTTTAAATACCTCAATATACATGTATGTGTTTTATATCACTTGTATCTTACAGTTTGTTTTGTTTTAAGTTGGTTATTTAAATAATACGTAGTACGGAGTATCTATTAGGCTTTACAATTTGTTATTTGCAATTCATTAAATAAGAGATTAATTTCTAGATGAACTTCAAGAGTATATTCTTGTGCATGAGTTTTCTTTCTTGAAGGCTTACACCTTGAGCTTGTTTCACATTTTAATTTGATCCGTTTGATTGAGTGATCGATTTATAATCTGGGTTGGTTTTATTCCGAAATTTAGTATTGTCATCATTCATGCACCCCTGTATGAGATTAGGCAATATTTAAAAAAATCTCTTAATGTTTGGGTATAAATGCATCACTGCACATTAATGAATAGGCAACTATATCTATAAAATCCTATAATAGTATGTTCAAGTGCAAACTTCCCTATACTATCACCATTTGCTATATATTGTCTATCATACATTTCGTTCATAGTAATACCCATTACCAAACTAAGAACTCTATAAAAGGGATCAAAGCATCAAACTACATCGGTGTAGTTCTAAGATGACTCTTGGTTGTGTTGTGTCTCATAGACTATGGGGTTGGCTATGACAAACTGTAAAAATGGCCCAAAATTTTGACCAAATTACAACTTTAGCTCATATATCAATCGTGTCGTGCCATGTCATGTTTAAGTCAAAAATCACTTACTCGTATTTATTGGGAAGTATGACACAGGAGAAAGATGCAGTGTGATGTAACGTGTTGTGCATTTTTCATGTTATCTGTGTAGTGAAGATATATACGTAGTAGTAATTTGCACAAAATATCCATCGAAAAAAGTACTGTACGATTGAAAATCTATTTTGGTGGAAGTTTGAGGTGTGCTCCGTACGAACAATCAGTCCATCTTTACATATTTAGCTAGCTATAAAATTGATAAGCCTCTACTTCCACTCATCAGTTTACCTTCAAAAGAAGGGCAAAAAAAATCCAGTAGTTTGAAAGATTAGTCTCAAAATAGGCACTAGGCACCAACTTTTTGACAATTGACCCATGACTCTGAGTTATAAATCTGCAAAACTTCTGGCCTGGTTTTCACTTAGTTTATAATTGACCAAACTAAATCAATCTTTTTGCAACATAATAAAAGAAATATTAATCTAAAAGATAAGTGCAAGTCCAATGTGTACGACTAAGACAATATATTAGTTCTAATAATTAAGGTTTGAAACTTATTATGCTGGTTCTAGATCACTTATATAATTGTGTCGACCTTGGAATATTGTAATCTGTCAAGATCTTAAGTAGGTATACACATTTTCCAAATTTCGAATAGATAATACAAGTTCAAATACGATTTCGTCTTTGATTTAGTAGGGAACAAATTGTATATGGAATAATTTACTTATAGTGGGATGACCCTCCCATCAGCATCACAGAACATATAACATGCAATACTATTGAAGGGTTGAAGCCATGTACGGATGTACCGTACCAGAATTACTTGCGTGGACCTGGTCCCAAGGTTTATGCACACACAATTGACATTATATTGAATATAGTGACTCTTGTTTTTAACATAGTAACCTTGTTTTTAACATAATAACCTTTATTAAAAGTTGTATAACGTTTAATACTATTGTGAACTTGAAGTACGACGTTGTGACCCTAACTTTAACATAGTGACCTTTATTATTTATATATATTGACCTTATAAAATATTTCATTAAAAAAATTAACCTCTTATTGCCTATATATTACCAAAATGACTTTTATTTTCAACATAGTGACCTTCATTTTATCATTGTGACTTCTTTTTTTTTTTTAGTAAAACAACCATAGTTTCTCTAATGTTAGTGGTCCACAATAAATGAGTGTGAACCATATCCATTTAAGAATTTGTAGTACCCTACTTGTTGTGTAGTATATAACTATTCCGTATTAAGCATCGTTGATGATAAATAAGCTCTCTTCTTCTCACTTTATCTTCGCTTGTTTTAGGTTTAAATATTTTTAAATTAGGGTTTTTTGTTTACCTTATTTTCACTTATTTTAAGTCAAATAAGTTTAGATATGTTTAATTGAGTTCAAACAAGAGTTATCCAATTCAAATTACAACTAAAATAAATTTTAATAAAAGTCTAGGGAAGTTCTATAATGTGTTATAAATTCAGGTAAATAAAAATTAGGTCAATAAACACCCTAAATAATTTAAGATAAGGACAATATGTTCAAATAATAAAAGTATATAAGGGATAATAAGTTCAAGTAATATAAATTAAGGGTTGATAGGTACAAATTATATCAGATAAGAGGATTAAGAGCTAATAAGGTCTTGTAACGCCCTATATAAAGGCCCAAAGAAATTTAATAAGGTACAATAAAATAAGATAAGATAATGTCATATAAGAGTTGATGATAAGTTCAGATAAAATAAAATAGTGGTTAATAGATTTTAATAAGATAACAGTGGCGTAAACACTACCTTATACTCGTATACATACATGATCATCAATTGATCATTAATTGCTACAAGAAGTGAACTAACATAAGGTCTTTTTTTTTTTAGGGAGGGGGGGGGGGGGGGGGGGAGGGTTAAAGAGAGGGGCAAGCCCCAAACATAGGTGTTAAATCTCCTTGATCCTCGTTGTCTAGTGGACATACTCTATGTTTGTATGGAGTACAATATATAATAATGATAAATTTGAAATATACCTCTAGGCTCAAGTGTATATATTTTCGATTATTAATCATCTAATTTACTTTTTATATTGTTTGTTTGTATCGATGACACTTTTTTCCCTTTATTATATTCAAAAGAATGGTGACATGAAACACCCCCCTAGCCAAAGTTAATTCTATATCAAAACTCATACCTTTGAGGTTTGAACATAATAACACCTAATGGATCTCACTCAAGGCTTGGTTTTCAATGAGCCTAGTTTGATTGATTAGCATTTTTATTGGTAAGACTCATACTAGTATCACTTATATGGTTAATCAATGTGTAAATCTTTGGTTCACTAAGGTATTGTAGATTATTAAAAATACCTTAGTGAACCAAAATAAATACTTGTTTAAAATAAATACTCCTAAAGGTTATAATGTTGATCATGACCTTATTAAAAATTAGTTGTTTAAAAAGAAAGGACAAATGGTTGTAATCCCTTTATTATTTAATAAGTGTTTTTTTTTAAAGGAAATTTTTTAATAAGTGCTTCATTTTTCTTTTACGATCGTTTTATAATCAGTATTCCATTCCTATTTTTGAAAAGTTGTAACAATAATTTAATACGGAGTACTTGCCTCCCCACTAATGATTTCCTTCATTAGGCAGGTAACGCATGCGCCATAGTTAGCTATGTCCGAGAAACACTATTGGTTTGACCTTATGATCGTACCATTAATGAAGAAACAAATCTACATATGTAAACAAAGAAACAAATCTACATATGTAAACAAATTATTCCAGGATATAAATATCCACACACTATTCTTATAATTTTATAAAAACGAGGCAATAATTAGTATTAGTGAGGGTGAATAAGTAACAATTTTCTTTTTAAATAAAAAGTAAGTAAACATTTTAGAGAATTTAATTGTCCAATTACTGACCATAAGAACTATCTCAAACTTGGGGGAAAATATAAATTAATAAACATTAAGGAAATGAGGTTTAAAAAATATTTTAACGGGTATAATTGTCAAACATTATTTATAAAAGTTATTTAAAGCTTTTAAAAGGTATATATAAACATTTTAAAGAGTATAATCATTCTACACAAATTCTTATGTGGCTGACAACACGGTGTGACCAGCCATCATGGGTTACTTCGTTCGTGTTATAGAGTTTACCTGATCAGTGTTACAGGGGTTAATTCGTCAATATTACAGAGGTTACTTAGTTCGTGTCATAAGTATTACATCAATGTTACAGAGGTTAGCCCTGTTCTTTTGAGCTTTTAGGCAGAGCAAGACAGAGTGGAGCAGCTCTAAAGAACAGGGCGTTAGTGCGTTACTCGGTAATACGTAGTTTTTTAGTTTTTTATTTATTTATTTTTATTTAAAAAAACATGTTCCTACTTTTTTTTTAACTTTTATTTATTGTATGTAAATATTTTCATTTCCTGGGAGAGTGGGACAGTTATACTCGTATTTCCCTTGAGGCCTCCCTCTCATTTTCTCTCTCCTCTTTCCCTCAAAATTTTCTTCGAGGGTCTTCTTCTCTCAAGTCGAAACCCCCTCGAACCCTAACACACCCAGAAACCCCAAATATCTATCCATATATCTTAATTTTCCCCCCAAATTGATTTTAATTTCTGGGTTTATTGAGAATGCAGAATCAAAGAATGAAGCAACAACAACAAGCTTTGATGCAACAAGCTCTTCTTCAGCAACAATCTCTTTACCACCCTGGTCTTCTTGCTGCTCCTCAGGTTTTTCATTTTGATCTATTTCAGTTTTAATTTCGCCCGATTTTGAGGTTTTCATTGCTTGTTTTGGTAGCTAGGGATTTGGGTTTGTTTTAGGTTCGGTCATTTTGGATAGGTGAATTTAGGGTTTTTGGAAATTTTTGATTTTGGTGTTTGATTTTTCTGTTTTTGTTTGATTTTTTTACCATTTTGAGCTATGATTTGAAGTTTCGTAACTTTGGATTTTGTAATAATGGGGTCATTTTGATTTATTTTTATTTGCCAGTCTCGTTGATTTTAGCCTGTTCGAGCTTAAGAGTGATGGGTTTTTCTTTAATTCAATTTGAATTCTTTTTGGGATATTTCTGGGGATTATGTTTCTTGGACTTGAAATTATTGCTTTATTAAGAAATGGGGATCAACTTTATGGTTTACTATATAAGCTTGGAAATTTGATTCAAGAATTCTAATGAGTGATATTCACCAAGTGTGAGCCGATTATCTCAATTGTATACGTTTCGTTTCTGTGAGTCATCACTATGTAATGTGATTAAATTTGATTGCTGAGCTTGCTTGAGCTTTATTTGTGGATGGGTGTTTCTAGAGGAGATAGTGTACTGTATGATATTGAAGCATCTTTTTTGCTGACAATAAATCAAAGTGTGAGTTTATGATCTTTGTTCTTGAGTTATAATGTTTCCTGTTAATGCGGAATTGTTTTGATTAGTAAGTTGGTGTGATTTGGGTCTTATTTCATGATATGGCGGCTTAATATTTCAAAATTTTCCGTGCTATCGCACATGGTGTACTTGTCATTTCAATTTAAGGTCCTATATCTCATATGCAGTCAGTCGCCTAGACTTTTCTGCTAAGTTTGAACTTAGCTGCTGAGTAGCTCGTGCTGGGTCTTTTGCTGTCCACCTTTTGTTGGTAGAAGTTATGTCCTGTTTGCTTATAGTTTTTAACGAGACCATAATGCTTTATAAAATGCATTTTAATCATGTCCCCTTTACCTCTCCTGCGCATTTGAAAATGTATATTTTTATCATCCCTCCTTATCCTCTATAAACTTACATATTTACCTGTCTTAAACGTTCAGATAGAGCCATACCCCAGTGGAAACCTTCCTCCAGGCTTTGATCCTTCTACATGCCGCAGTGTGTAAGTGTTGTTGCAAATTTCTTACTGTTTCTTTATGCTGCCTTTTTTTTAGCTTTTTTCTATTATTTATTATTTTTTAATTTTATTATTAAAATAATTCTATGTGCATTTTTGGCTATCTTATTCTGAATGAGGTTCCTTATAGCACTTTTTCCTTGTTTTTTTTTTCTTTTTTTTTTCTTTAATTTTCTAGTTTGTTTATTTTTTGAGAAAATGCAGGTATGTGGGTAATATTCATCCTCAAGTCACTGAACCATTAATCCAAGAGGTTTTTGCTAGTGCTGGCCCTGTTGAAGGTTGCAAGCTTATTAGGAAGGAAAAGGTATTCAATGCGGTTGTTAGGTTACTTAGTAAAAGGTCTATGACTTGTGGATATGAGTGAAAGGATGAGCAAGTATAAGATAAATAAACTACGACCACAGGAAAAATTCCTCACTAAAGGGGGGCAAAGATCAAAAGGGCCATTATGTCTTGAGATTTATAACACGGGAGTAAATTTGACCTCAAAACTAAGAACAACTGCTTAATGAAGCATGTATTTGGGTTCCATTACACTTTTCCTTTTGAGTTATAGATAACTCTTTGCTATCTATCACATTAACTCCTTTGATTTCTCTATCCCAATACTGAATCTATTTAGTTTTCTCCGTACGTTAACTACTATCATTCTTAACCTTTGTGCCAACCGCAGGCGTGAAGAAATTCTTAGAGTTAAAGAGAGTACTAGGGATTTTAGATTTTCTTTATAAATTTTTTTCAGCGGTGATAAAATATTTTCATTGCTTTTGCTAGAAAGAGTGCTGCTATGCCTGCTTAGTTGTGTAGTACAGCCTATTAAGGATTAGCTCTTTGATTATAGTTGGGTGCTAACAAAATTCTTTTGCTACATGCAGTCGTCCTATGGTTTTATTCACTACTATGATCGCAGATTTGCCAGCATGGCTATATTGACACTTAATGGAAGGCATTTGTGAGTGATAACCTGTTCGGTTTTTCTATCCATTCTGCATCTTTTGCTGCTTTTTCTTATGTTAATTATGTGTTATATAGGTTTGGGCAGCCTATAAAGGTTAATTGGGCGTATACTAGTGGTCAGAGAGAAGACACTTCAAGTAAGTTCATCATCATCTTAATTTAGTTCTCTAGTACAATTTATATTTGATGTTTTTCATATAGTGCTTAGTTACTGACACCTGTGAAGATTCTTCAGACCACTTCAATGTATTCGTTGGTGACCTGAGTCCCGAAGTTACTGATGCGATGCTGTTTGCTTGTTTTTCCACGTATCCCAGTTGTTCGTAAGTGTCATTCTTCCTTGTCTTTTTTTGGAAATTTCCTCGCTTAACACTTGTAATGTATGTTACGTATCATTTTTTATAATTGAATTTTGTCGATGCTGAATGGTGATAGCCAAGACCATGTTTGTAGGTGAATTTTGGTGGATTTCCAATTTAATTGACTTGGTTAGTTTCCTATTTTCTCAGAGATGCGAGAGTAATGTGGGATCAGAAAACAGGGCGTTCCAGGGGGTTTGGTTTTGTTTCATTTCGCAACCAGCAGGTGGTTTCATTTTTTTTTTTTCCCCTTTTTCTTCTCCCTCATTGACTTCTTTGTACTTCGTCTTTTAACCTTTTCTTTTGATGCTACAGGATGCCCAGAGTGCTATAAATGATCTTACTGGTAAGTGCTATTCAAATCATGCACATTATTCTCCCTTTCTTTGTTATCGTGCTGCTGTATGTCATGTATCGTTCAGAGCAAGATGTTCATCATATGTTCCTCTCTTCCCCTTTCGTTTAATTTTTCTTTGAGGGATTTGTATAATTTTTGGTAAATTTTTTCGCTTATATTTGTCTCTTATCAAGTCATTATTACATTTTAAAGTGGATATTTCACACCAGGATAAGTGAACTTTGACCTTTTTGCTATAATATTTTTGCTTTTGTCACAGATGTAACTCTTTATTCCTACTTGGTTTAATTTAGATAAACTATGTTTTATTTGGTTGTATATGGTATGTTTAAGACTTGGGGTTCTTATTTAAAGTTTAGAACTGATGGGTACCTCTTAGGACCGGAGATAATATTGTCATTTTGACTCTTATTTGCTTTTCAAGCTGTCTGTGCTGTGTTTTTCCTTCGTTATCAAGAATGTGGTTCCCCATGGTTCCTAGACACAGATTTCCTTCTGATTTATTGTAATTCTACATTTCAACATAATGATAATTAATGTTCTGTATGTATATTTCAGGAAAATGGCTTGGTAGTAGGCAGATACGCTGCAATTGGGCTACTAAAGGTGCTACTAACAATGATGATAAGCAAAGTACTGATTCAAAAAGTGTGGTGGAATTGACAAATGGTTCATCAGGTTTGTAATTATCTCACATTATGTTCTAGGGTTTCATGCATTTCAGTTCAAAACGTCTTCTACCTTATTGGGTTATTATTGAGTCGGTGAAATAATTTTAGATATTAGTTTCATGACCATAGCTTAAATAAAGGTTGAAGTTACGGTTTCGTGATTGTTTTTGGTACTACCTCCGTTTCTTATTATGTGCTACAAATGAATATTTTTATGTCTCACAAATAGTATCCCTTTGCCCCACATAAAAAGAAGTGGGGGTAGTATTATTTTATCACTTAGAAATGAGTCATGGAAGTCAACTGATGCCAAGGTGGATGTGATTCAACATATATGGAACAAAAATAGAAAAAGGCATGCACAGCTCAAATTCTAGACTTCTAGTAATAGGAACATGTGGGCGTTTTTTTAATTTATTTATTTTTATTACTGTAATTATTGGCTAGTTGTGATTCATGTTCATCTTCAGTGGACTTAGATTTTCTGTTGTCTCATTGTCTGGGTCTGGCTGTGGAATAGATCAAAATGCCAGCTGTTGTTTGACTTGTGGCATGTCACTTTGTCACAACTAGTTTACCCTTCTTGCAGATGCTTAGATATAACTAACACTATGTCTTGAATGGGAGCCTCTTTAGCTGAGGCTTGGCAATGATGTTGATGTTCTCTTACTAGCTGTAATATTGAGTGCGTATCATTGCAAGTGTCTTTAATCTGTTGGCTTAGAGTCTATTGTCAGTCTGTCACAGCTTTACAAGTGTGTTATCAAAGTGAATGGAAGGAATAGGTGTGACTTTGGGTTGATTAAGTGGAGAGTAAATAACAAGGTTCATAGAGGAATCTACATGCTCGGCTTGCTGACTAACCTGGCAGGATTCTGAAAACTGGTGATTCTAGGATCTGTTGTTCATCTTAGGAAAGTATTCACTTTTGATTAGCATATATACTGCTCTTTTTTTGGCTATAGATGCTGATTTAGAAGAAGGCACCTAGGAGATTGTTACCCTGTATCAGCAAGACAAGGTGGATACCTGTTTTCACAATTGGCATCTTAAGTAAATTTCTTGTTCGTGTTCACCTAAGCTTATGCTTTGCACCCTTGAGGTAGACTAACCGTGCTGGGTACTAGATCTCCATACAATTCTGCCGGTTTTTAAAACCATGATAATGAAAGGTCTTGGTGCCTAAAAAAACGGATATTCAGTCAATTCTTACTTATATCTTAGTTTTAAAAGGCGCAAGGCGCACCAAGGCGCAAATGGTCCTTGCAGTCTAGGCGCGAGGCGCAAGGCGAAGGCGCGTGCCTTTTGTATGCAAGGCGCATGTATTTATGTATTTATTTGAAATTATATTTTACGTTGATTGTACTTGATACCAATTAAAAAGATTCATAATAAATTAAATAATGATATATGTAAATCTAAGGTAGTCTGAATTTGAAAAAATGTCCACCATTCTTCAAATTATAACTTAAACCTTAGTTATTTTCCTTGATGCGCAAAGGCGCACCTTACCCAAGGCGCTTTGAGGCGCACGAGGCGCGCGCCTTCCGTAGGTGTCTGAGCCTCGACTAGCTAAAGCCCATTTCCCAGAGCCTGGGCCGAGGAGGCGCGCTTTTTAAAACCAAGACTTATATTCGCCAGCCTGGTGCCTTTGTGTAGAAGTCTAAATTTCTTGGCTTAAATTGTGATTGATAGCCCACTGAATATGGACTGTAGTGACTAGTGGGAAAGATGGCAATGAAAATTTCAAAGGTAATTCTGCATTAGTGTTAGATTTTGTGTGTTATATAGTACAATGCAAACTTGGGAAAATATTGTTGAAGCACCTGTGTCTAAACCATCACCTGCATTGGTTTTTTGTTGGAGCAACATTGAAAACCCAGTCTATACTAGTATCTCCATACCAAAGCATTTTTCTCTTAACATAGTAAAGTATTTCCCTGCCTATAAGGTGTTGCCTTTCCTTTTAACAAATTGTTTTTGAGCTCATCTACGTGGTATAGAGTTGGAGATTTGTGGTGAAGTTTTGTTTCGTAATTTTTAATCTACTACATTTGAAGAATTCAATGAATTATACAGTATAGCTACTCAAATGGAGGAAGGCAGAAGGCTTCTAGTGACTTTCATGTACTGATTATTTTTAATTTTTATTTTTTGTGAATGAGTCTCTGCTGGATATCTGGGATGAGTCTCCATGCAAATGACATTGACCAACTTGGAGAAGGATATAATTGAGCCCATTATTGTGTTTAAAGTAATGGGTGGCTCTTTTACCTGCCCTCATTCAAATATGTTTTCTGAAGTTAACAAGCTGGTGGCAATTAGGAACTCTAGTGAACCATCTATAATATTCAGACTTTTTTTACTTCTAAATTATCTCGCATTTGATGTTATTCTGCTATTTTCCTTGTGTATATGCTCCTACAGGATAGTTTATCCCCATTTCTGAATTATACATGCAATACTAGATTTATATGCATATCAATTGTATAGCAACTTATCTTTTTTTGTGATGAAATCTTTTTGGGATTTTCAGAAGATGGAAAGGAGGCCACAAACAGTGAAGCCCCTGAAAACAATCCTCAGTATACCACTGTATATGTTGGGAATCTTGCCCCTGAGGTAATGCAATGTCACTTATGCTCTTTTTTTTTTCCCTCATTGTTTACAATGGAAGGGGAGCGGTCCATTTTTGCTTATACAACTAGACGATTTACGTGCTGTGCCCTAGCCAGTACATCCTTGTTGTGGCTGAAGGGTTGTGTTGCTGTTTTCTTGATCACACCATTTCATGTTTCTTAGAATCACTGTTAGATTTTTTTTAATGCATTTGAAGAAATTGGTCAAATTTGCTGTGGCATACTGTTAATTGGAGTAGGGAGATATTGGGCTGAACTTGCATTTACATTAACTAGTGCGGTTAAATGGAAAATGTTACAATAAGGACCAGAGTTTAGAAATGATGCTTGTTATACAAGGGTTCTTGACTAATGCTAGAAGAGAATGGGCAGAATTTACCTCTGATTGGCCATGTTTTGCTTGCAGACTACCCAGCTTGATCTCCATCGCCACTTCCATAGCTTGGGTGCTGGAGCTATTGAAGAAGTGAGGGTGCAGCGAGACAAAGGCTTTGGCTTTGTTAGGTACAGTACTCATGCAGAAGCAGCTCTGGCCATTCAGTTCGGAAATGCACAAAGTATGCTCTTGGGCAAATTAATCAAGGTGCGTCTTGTGAACCTCATCTTGAATTTTACAACAATGTAAATACTACATAGATAGCGTGGTCTTATTAAGTTATGTTATAAATTATGATGCATACATTTTCATATTTCACTATTCATGAAAGTATGCAGGAGTTTTACCAGGATATTGATTTTTTCTAACTTTGTGACATCATGGTTTTGCACGATGCATTTGATCATTCTATGTTATCCATTTAATGTAATATGTGCTTGACTTTGGTCTTTTGGTATTGAGGCATGTTGCTTACTAAAACTCCCTTTCCCAAAATTGCTTATGCGCCATCTGCTAGACTGATTGTATGTTATGTGCACATGAGAAAGTGGGTTAAGCTCCAGATTGTTCTTCTAACTGTTTTCTTGTCTGTCATGTGCTTTTTTTTGTTAACATTATAACTCTTTTGTAGTTGTATTTGCCTTGTTGTCCCCGCATCAATGATGACAAACATATCCTACTGACATGTAACCTCACTAAAATTAATTTTGGTTATGTATCTCATTTTGCAATTTTATTTATTTATTTAATTTTTTTTTTTTTTGGAGGGGGGGGGGGGGGGGGGGTAGATGAGTGTATACTTACCATTTGTGCTCTCATATTTAAATGCTTCTGCTGCCTGCCTTCCTGATGTTTGTCATGTGCTTGTAGTGCTCCTGGGGAAGCAAGCCGACACCAGCAGGGACAGCTTCAAACCCACTTCCTCCACCTGCCCCTGCACCCCTAGGCCTTTCTGCTACAGATCTTCTCTCTTATGAAAGGCAGTTAGCTATGAGTAAGATGGGTGGGATGCATGCTCTGATGCATACACAGGGGCCACATCCACTCAACAAGGGTAGCATGGGAATGACAGCTGGAGCTAGCCAAGCTATTTATGATGGCGGTTATCAAAATGTTGCTGCCCAGCAAATGATGTACTACCATTAAGATCTTGATGCACCGCCCTTTTGGATTCATTCTGCCCTGCAGATCTGCATTCGTGTGTCTAAAAATTGTTTTATTAGCTATCTATGTTTCTCCTTATATGGGGGGTGGGATTGAGGCCTTTTACCCTTCCTGTACTTGATTGTGCTGTGTGTTGCTGCATGATGTAACTTTTTTTTTTTTACCTTTTCTTTACCCCGGCTCTTGAAATTTCTGTTTCTTTTTATTTTCTTTTCTTCCTATCTTGTAGGAACTGATGGTTGATCTAGAGGAAATTTGTCCATTACGGACAGTAGCTTATATATATATTTTCTATTTTTTTTTTCCCTTATGGACTTTGGATGACCGTATTGTTGCGGAGCCTTGTGACAGCAATTTATGAGGAAGTTTTCTGTGTATACTAATTTCCCATATATGACAGTTATTACTAAAATATTACTAAGTATTTACTATCTAGGTTCACTTTTTTTACCTGTTAACAAAGTTACCTTTTCCTTTCTGGTGTTAGCTAGTTTCTGCTATTGATCTTCTTTTAGCCTAAAAGCTGTAAGCTAATCTAACCCACCAACAGCTACATTGCTGCGGTGTGTCCATAAACTTTGAACCTCTGTTGCTTAGCTGATTGTGTATCTCTGTTATGTGGATTACCGTTCTGACATTGTGTAGGCTATAGCGAGGGAAAATGTTACAAATAAAAATCAAACTCTAAAACATAAAGGGAAAAAAAAAGAATTAATCATTCCTCAGGTGAAATATAGCCCAGCTGTGATACAAAAGCTTTCTAATATGATTCTGATTTCACAAAAAAATTGCACTACATCTCTAGAGTTGCTAGCAAAGGACAGTAAAGGTAAAAAGGCAGGTTAATCTTCTAATCTAGCAATATACTTGTCATAGAATTTCCCAGCTTTTTCAAGATCTCCAAGCTCAGTATAGCAGTCAGCAATAGCACCGTACGCCTCTGTATTTCCTGAAGTTTCTCCTATGCGCTTAGATATACCCAGTACCATGTTGTGGTATTTTATGGCTTCACGGTACTTCCCTTGTCTTTGCAAGGAGGCTCCTGAAAAGCATTTCAACAGTTCAAATTTACTGTATGCATATTTGATGATGTGTATGTAGTGTTCAAGGGGAATACCATTACCAACAACAAGAGTGATGACCCACTCGGAGAGGGATTATCCAATCCTCAAATAAAATGGTAAACATGTGATACTAAGAGCAATTTGTTTTTAAGATAAAACTTTGATATCTAGCCCTCTCAACTTGGTTCATACTTACTCTAACATGGTACAGAAAACATCAATGCACACATAATGCTGAATAAGGTAGACAAATTGGCCCTATTTGACCAGGAACGGAAAGAAATTTCATTAGCAGTTCTAACAAGGAATAGTAAATAACAGATCCTATTAGAACTAACAATATGCCTTTCAAATCTACATAATCAAGCACAAGCACAAATGTATACTTTGTATCAGCTATGACAGTGGTACAAGGTAGAATGGGCAAATTCCAACATTTATGCAATCTACTCTATTTATTATGAAGTATGGAGCATATTGTTATACTTCTATAATTACCCTATTGAAAAAGAGCCAATTGACTCTATAATATACTTGTTCTGTCCTACATAGCACTTGGTTTAAATGGATGTCTCAAAAATACACATTTACCTTTTCAAAGTCGTATTTTCTCTCTGCATAGACCCTTTTCTCATGTTTCTCTCTCATTAGCTACTTTTCTAAATTCCCATGCCAAACCCAAATATGATACGAAGTATCTATTTAAGGACACAGGGATATAATATAAGCGATTGTATTTGCTCCTCTTCCCCTAATGTACTCTTTTACTAAACAGCTTATATGTCCAAATGACCAAATACAAATGAAAAGCCCATACCAGTGCCTTTTTTTCCTTAATCCTCTCGGCTGCTTTATGTTACCATCTAAATAACAGAATTTACATAGGGATATTTGATGGCTAACGCTAATATTTCACCAACTTGTCTCTGCTGGAATATTACTTCCTCCGTTTTTTTGTTAGTTGCATCACTTTCCAAAAACGGAAGTTCCAATTAGTTGCATCACTTTCCTTTTTGACTAACAAATTCTATCTATCTCTCTTCTATCACATGGGCCCTATTTATCTTCTCTCTCTTCCTCTTTCTACTCCAAAAATTGCCAAGGAGTCTGTAAAAATTAAAGTGATCTACTAAATGAAAACTGAGGAAGTATTTTGTTTAGTTCTAAACCTCATGTATTGGCTCGTTTTGATAGTATTGACTAGACACTTGATGGTGTATAAACAAAGAAGCAAAGTTAAAGGGCAGAAAATGCTGCATGTAAACAACAATTGCCGAGCTTATAGCCAGATCATAAGGTAAAGCAAAAACCAACCTAGGCCTCTGGCAGCTTTCTTTTCCTCGATAGGATCGTTCAAATTCTTAGCAAGTTCCTGAGCAGCCTTAAACTCTGTAAATGCTTTCTCTGGTTCTTGGTTCCTTAGATAATTCTTCCCAGCCTTCAGTCGAGAAATTAGCTCCTCTTTCTTTGGATCAACTATTACTTCACTCTCTGGGACTCTATTACTAACAGGGGCATAGCTTAAGCTAGGGGCATAAGATTCAATTTTTGCTTGTCTTCTTAGTGCTGCATTAATCTGACGCAATTGTTCATTGAGTTTTTCAAGTTCCCCCTTCCTTTGCCGAGCCAGTAACCCTGTAATAGAAGCACAGAATTTTAAGATCCAAGTTACAAAGCACCAATAATCTTCTCCTTAGCCATGAAATTAGTATGACTATGAGTGGTTTGCGCAATCCACAAGGTAACAGAAACCTTCGGTCTAGGTTTGAATTATTAGCTATAAAGGCTTATATAGCTTGGACCCAGGGGCTGAGCACATGAGATGAGTAGAGATTAGCAATTTGTGATTTTGTGTAATTAAGGCTAGTATTCTATAAATGATTGCCAGAATTTTCATGTTTGTTCAATGAATAATGAAAAGTAGGTGAAACTGAAGAATTATTCATAGCTAATACTTCATCAGCTCTGCATACATCTGAAGCCCATAAAAGGTTTCCAAGGACAGTGGCTGCAACAGTACAACACAATTCCAGGTCCAATTCATATGATATGTGAAGTATCAAGGTGCGCACAAAAGTAGGATTTGCACAACTGTTGTTTCCACATTTCGATGATTAGTTCAGGCAATATGTTCTCAGTTGAAAGATCCAACATTCAGTAACAGAGATGCAATCTTCTTAAATATGCACAGGGATATCTTCCTCTTGTGGTAAGAGGCAACATACTAGGCATGTGGGCATTATGGCTTCTCTCATGCAACTAACACGTATAGAACTCTAGCAGTAATCAACAACATGGTTTCAACTAATACAGGCTCGCCTATCACCTTCAGCCCTCCATATGGTTCTACTGTAATCATAAGCAAACTTTGGATGAGTTCCTTACTTCCTTCACAACCTTCAGGGATCAAGCTGAGACAAAGATAGTAAGCCTGTCTTAGCAGTGTTCCTATTGCCAACGCTAAGTCTTGTTCCCTCTACCAATTTATACGGATTCTATGTATTCCAGCCTCAACTAGTTTACCAAAAATCTCAGTCTGAAATAAATATACTCACCTCCAACAGTTGCCCCAACAAGTGCTACAAATAGGAGCACAGGCATATTGAGGAAGGAATTGACTGCCTCACTTGTTTCCGCTAGAGCTTCTGAAGGCATAGCCAGAAACATGGCATTAGTCAATAGAATTGCTCTTGTAGGAAATCTGGCAATCCATGCCTCCTGTCATGTTGACAAGTGTTCAAATTATGAGACAAATGCTTGACACCAATTTACTAGTAGAAAATGATTAGTCAAATGTTTTGAATAGCTTTTAAATATTGCATCAATCTTGGAGAACATTATTCAGATGTTCTGATACTTATGGCTCACTCATATTTGAAATTAAATTGATTGGAAGCCAACAAGTTAGAACCTTCTAAATTTGGGTCAAACCATACATGAGAACTGAAATAATGAACAATTTATCAGGAAGTTCATACAAATTAACTTATTAATGAAACTGCTTGACAAAAGTTTCTGCCTGCAATTAGGGAAAATTAAGAGGTTATGCAGCAGTTTCCATATTGATTAGACCAAAAAAAAGAGAAAAGTTCCGTATTGTTTCTTTGTATATTAAGTAGCTACAAATCTGAAAAGCAAAAAGGTCATGTGGCATAAAAAGAGAAAATATTAAGGCTAATGAGGATCAGAATAAGGTTTCAAATCACAACTGGCAATTAAATGAAAAAAATACTATGCAGCATACCAGATTGACAAAGAGGCTTCGGTAATCCTCTTTAGAGAGTGATGGATACATATGAATGCAACTTTTTATGTTAATCTTGTTCTGGAGCCGGTTCATAGATGACACTTCAGGATATATCCCATAAATCTTAGACAGTGCAGATGTATCATCTTGACTTGACAAAATGAGTTTCTTGGGATCATATGGCAGCATCGCTGGATCCCCTAAGTCAAACACCACATTTACCATCAGAAGAATGTAATGTATTTGTAACTTAAGAATGCAAGATAGTTTCAGAACCAATTAGGAGAGATCCAAAATCCCAAAACAGACATACATCACTATCTGACATTACCCATAAAGAATCTGCTTTCCTTGCCTCAAATGGTTGTCAAACTTCTCATACATTAATTCAGACGATGTCTACAGTGATTGTGAACTCTTATCACGCTAAATATTCACTAACATGCTATCCTTGCCATCAAGTAATTACCTTCTCGAGTTCTCAGACAGCTGTTACATATGATGTCAGCTAGAATTTTTGTGACTGCTCGGTGACGTATTTTAACATGGATAGGAAACCATCAATTAGATATCGGTCAAGCTGGCAACTGTTCTCACAGGCATAGGCATGCAAGAAACCCCACATAGGATAGGTTTCAAAACTATTTTGGGATTTCCAAATTCACACCCACAAAACAGAAATCATGGAACAGAGTTTATGCAGGTTCAGAAATCAACAGTCAACACTTCAAAAATCCAAGAAATTACATGAACTACCTAAAGTATCAACATCCACCTAAGTGAAAAAGCCACCAAACACACAGCAGAGGCATTTCAGCATCGATCAATACATTTAGCTTAACCAAAGCAACAAAAAGGATGATATCCAAACAATCGAAAAGGGCTGATCATTCTTGCAAAATACAGGCGGCGCGACAGCACCAGCGGCAATCCTAAGGGTAAGGGTTACCCTTTCTAGCCTATAATCCTTTGTGCTCCTAAGTTACAATCTAGAACAAGTCAACAAGAACACTAACTAAATATACAGTTTTGAAAATGCCACACTGAATATATTTCTCACCCCTTCATCTCTAAATACTTTAAGTTTTGTATAATATATGACACTCTACACTCTACACTCTACAGTCTTGCTTCCAGATATTTCACACAAACTTCACTGCAAATGAGCTAAACAAAGGATAGTTTTCACATTAGATTGAAGAATATAAAACCCAAAATTCGAGCACTAAACATAACTAATCTAGCTTGCAAAAACGCCAATTCATAATTATTCTTCTATAACTCAAATACCCAAATTAAAATTCCAAGAACTCTGCAGGAAAATACAGCAATTCTTTAAATGGGTAACAGAATTATGATTCTAAACACACAAAGAATGGCTTAAAATACAGCAATTGAGTTAAATTAGTACTGACCCTCAAATTTAAACTTTCTGGAGAATAATTTCTGCCATGAAGAATTACCAGACTGCTTTACAGGAGAGAGAAGAGAAGAACAGTGAAAAATCATCGCCATTTTTATCTTATTTTTCTGATAGATTGTAGGCAGGAGAGAGAAATGGGTATGGAATTCCACGAACTGAGAGCTTCAAAAGAGAGAAAAATGAAAAGGGGTGATAAAATTGTAAAAGATAGATGATTTCCAGTATTTTTGTCAGAATTGAACAGATTTCCAAGGGGTGGATAAAGACTTAAAGAGTGATAATGCTGATAAATTGTCCTGAGATTTTCTTCTTAAATGCTAATTGCTACAGTACTGGTATTTTAAATACGAGTACGTAGTATCCGCGGACCACCTAAATTGTGCATCTAGATGGAACCGTAAAAACACAAGAATGTCGATTGAGGCATTAGCCAGCCAACCGAGCTATGAGTTGGCTAGTTAATTGAGGAATGATTAAGGAAGTTAACTTACATTTAATATTACATTACTAGTGAAATTAGGATTAGTAGAAGTGACATTGGAGGTATGACATGTCACGTCTATATATTATACACAACCTCCGAAATCATTGGCTATGCATGTGTAAAAATATTAAGCATTATATAAACAGATTCATTTTATTCACGAGTTACTTATAAATGTCTATATCAATAAGCAAATAGATGCTAGAAATCGTAGAAGCAAAAGCTCTTGTCATGGCAGTATGGCTTGCATGAAGATATGGGTATGAAAAGGTAATTCTTGAATCATCAAACGACTCTCAAAAACTGCAATTTATTTCTTCAACCTTGATGGTGTGTTGGATGATATTTTTGTCAATTAGTAGTGAGTTTAAAGCTTTTTCTTGGTCTCGGTGCAAAGAGAGAGGGATACAATGTTGCCCATCATTTAGCTAGAATTATTCCGTTCGGGATATAACAAATTCTCATTAACCATTGTCCTCTTAAGGTTGCCTCTTATGTGCATTTTATCCCTTGATTAATATAATTTGCTCGATGCGTTTCCCTAAAAAAATTAGCAATTGGGTACAATTTATCACTTATTCAGTTAACAAATTTAAAATAAACAAACATATGTTTGAATTAATAGTTTGCAACTAACATATTCCTACCATAATATTCCGCACTATACCTTTTTTTTTAATTGGGATCTTGCTAACGAACGGCGTTAGATAAGCATTTAAAATATTTGGTATTAATTTGTGAAAGCATGACAAAATCACGCGTCGATTGGTGTAATTAATGTTTATTTTAATTTAATATTTCTACGTTAATATAGCTTGGGACGTTTGTTAGCTTTTGCCTTTTTTCTTTTATCCTATGCAATTAAGCGAATTTAAGCTTAGTGGAGTTGGCAAATTGGTTTGTTAGTGAACATTGCTATAATAATCCTTGTTTTTAACAAGTGTTCTTAAGCATATATTACGTGTTAAATGCATTTATATTGAGCACAATAGTGCGGTAATTATTTTTAATGTGTTTTTTATTTGAATTTATTTGAACTGAACTTATTAGACTTGGTTAACTTTAATTTCACTCTATACTTACACTTATTAGACTTGATTAACTTTAATTAGATTTATACATGGTGATGTGTACGTTACGCAGGGGAGATTGCAAAAACGATTTTGAAATCTTAATCATACTTTTAATGGGTTTTGGTTTATAATTTCGCACACATAAGATACAAAGTTATGCAGTTGTGCTAATACAAATAAAACTTATTTGTGGTCTCGTTCTCTAAAACTTGAGGTTTATGATCTAGTAAGACGATTTTAAAAAATAAAAAAATAAAAAAATTACTCCATGTAAAAAGTAATTGCAGCGTTTGTTTAACTTTCAATTTCTAAATCGTGGTAAAGTAATCAAAATCGTTAAACCATAAACCCATCAAAATTCCATTTGCAATAGTCTCTTTTTCGCGCTTAAACCCCAATTTCTAGGGTTTTGTTTCAGTGTCGAAAAATCTGTAAATTCATCAATCCACATTCAATTAGCTCATGGACGTAGATATGGAGACTTCTCCGAACTACTTTGATCCCCATTACCTCAGCATCAGGGAGCAATTTCGTCGTTACGGGTATTATTCTGTTCAATTTAATTTCTTTATTTGTTTTTTTTTTTTTTTTTTGAGTTAAAATTGCTTCTCATTGTCGAATTTTACATTGATTTTTTGCGTTTTCGTTCTTACATTTAGTAATTTATATGTGAATAATTAATTTAGTAATTGTTGGACCATAAAGTTTGCTTTTTTAAAGTTTCAAGCATGTATTATGCCATTTATTTTACTGGGTTTTCGATTTTGCGTTTAGTATGTATTAGCAGTCTAATTATAGTGATTAGTGAGTTGGATTGAGTTGGGATAATTTCATTTGGGATATTGAGCTACTTTGTTGATAGCCCAAATTGATAAATTGGAGATTATTTAGGTTTGCAGAAGAATTTGGTGAGAGAGGAAGTATTAGCATAGGCGTTTTCTTTGTTAAGTGAAGTGGGTGTGGGGAAGAAGATAATAGCATTATCGATATAGACCTCTTTGGGAACTTTATATCCGTATATTGTAGTTTCAGAAAGCTGGTTTACCTCCCATATGTTTGCACACCCTTTTCAGAATCTCAGGCACCTTGGAAAAAATGGACAGGGAAGTGGTGGAAATTGGGGGGTTGGTGTGGGGAAGAGGATGATCGAAAGTGTGTCGAGGGATAATCCTTCAACCATAGAGGTGCTCTATTTTTGCAAGGCCAAACTGAAAATTACAAATCTCGAATGGGGATGCCCCGCCTTTGATATCCTTTCCTCACCCCTCTTCAGTCTCTCTCTCTCTTTTTGTGGATGTGTTAGTTTAAGTCCTAGAATTATGAGTTGACTCTTGGAAGGAGTTAAGTTTATAATCAGATGAGTGAGATGACTCTTTCTTCTGTTATGGGTAATTGGTTATATTGACTGCAATAGTTATTCTAAGTTGGATTTAACTGCAGGAAGAGGCCAAGCAGTTCTCCGCTTCAAGATAGTCCAGCTTCTAAACTTGGTGAAGGTAGAATGTCTAATACTGCATTGTACCTTGAAGATATCAAACACGAGGTTGACAGCTTGGATTATCGAGAAGGGACACCTTCCAGGACACATTCCGCCTACAGAAGAAGATCCCCTGATAGTCATATAATACCAGAGTTTCATGGTGCTGTTGATTCATCTCATCGGGCAGGAAGTCATTCATTAAAAGCATGCAAGATTGAGGAGGATATGCAGGATTCCGGCGAATCAACATTTTCTTTGTTCGCATCTCTTCTAGATTCTGCCGGCCAAGGTGCGATTTAGAACCCTATTGAAGATATTTAGTTGTGACTGTACTTCTAGCTAAATTAATTGTGTAACTTAAAAATTTGTCTGTGGCAGGGCTTATATCTGTTCCCGATCTTATTCTTCAGTTTGAAAAATCGTGTCGTGATGTTTCTGAATCTATAAGGTACTTTTGTTTTATGGTTTTCACATACATGATGTACAGGCTATTGCTTAATGTTTCATTGTACTCTAATAACTTAAAATTTACCACATATACCAATCTTTTTTACTGTGTTGGTTTGGCATGAAAGTTTGTCTTTGTAAAACTTTCCTCCCTTGCCACTCTTATTAAGTACAGTATTAGTGTTACTACCTGTTCTCTTGCAATTACATCTTTGTACATTAAGGATTCTTGTTATCATATCGCTATTGTGAACCATGTGAATTGTTTATGGGAAGCTAGTCTAGTAGTATGAGTAGTTCCACTTAAATTGATTTTTTTAATTTGATCTGTGGTAAGGGTGGTTGTTCTATTTTCCAAGTTTCTAGCGTTCGATGTATTGAATGGAGTGTCAATGGACTATGTTGTAATATTCACTAATATATATTCCATTAAAATCTTGTACAATTGAGATTTTCTTGTTTCTTTTCTGTTAGATTTTCCTGCTTTGTATGTTTGTTTGTTTTTGTTTTTATAAGTAACATAAATCATGATCTGTGTCCTCTTGTCTTCACCTTTTTTAGATCTCCTTGTCCTCTGCTGATACACTCTTCTAATGATGTTGGTGAATAAAAATTGAACTTGGATCTAGTTGAACAATTTTTTGTTAGAAGTCTGTCAAAGGTTGTTAGTATTATTGTGCTAGAATTCTCCTCTGAATAATATTGAGCTGGAACTATTCCATTGAGCGCTAATAAATGTTAATTAATCTTATGGTAAAGTCTATACCTCCTCTCCTCCTTCCCCCTCCCTCTCCCTCTCCATACAGTTTTGTAGGTTCCTATTTTGATCGTGCTCTCAAATTCGCCCCAGGTATGGTTCTAGTGAGAGGCATCGAATTGTAGAAGACAGATTAATGCGACAAAAAGCTCAGTTATTGCTTGATGAAGCTGCTTCCTGGTCACTTCTTTGGTATATCTATGGAAAAGGTAATTAACTTTCTAGTTTTTCAATGTTGTGCCAAGTCAGAACTTATCAAGCCTTATTTGCTATCCTGGCTCACAAGTCCTCTATCACACCTAATTTTTCCTCATGCATCCCATATTCTCAGTTTTTATTCACTTGAAAATGAAATAATTATTCCTATATCATGTGTGAAAATTGATGCTTGTTTAAGTCTTAAAAGTTTTTTAGAAATTTGAAGCCAAGACAAACCTCCAAAATCTATCTTGCCTCCCTATTTAGGGATGCCCTTCATTGTTTTGGAATGTGTTTGTGAACTGGCAAAAAAAAAAAACACTACAAAGAATAGGAATCTGGTAAGTTGTTTTTAGCATTGGTTCCTTTTGCTTGAGTGCTCATTTAAGTGGAGCAACGAGGAAAGCATAATTTACTTGTTGGAACTGTGTAGAGTTTTTTGCTAGTTTCGATTCGATCGGGTCTCTTTCGCAAATGTTTATAATTTCAAACCATTAAAAATTTTTCTCTAATATCTACAGGAAGTGAGGAAGTTCCTGAAGATCTTTTACTGGTAATCTTTTCTTCTATTTTAACGTTTGAGGTTTGGTGTGCCTATTTTAGGTTTATTGGGCTCATTAAGTATGGAGGATATGCTATTATGTTAACGCACTGACATGCATTTCATTTATCAGTCCCCAGCCAGTTTGCATCTGGAAGCTTGCCAGTTTGTTGTGTCGGATCTCACAGCCCAATTGTGCCTTCGAATTGTTCTGTGGCTAGAAGATCTAGCGTCCAAAGCCCTTGAATTGGAAAGCAAGGTAATTTGGATTGTTCCACTACTTTATCTCATATTTGATTGCCATTTCTATTGATCGATACTGTGGATAATTTCAATGGACTGTTGTACGTGTTCTCTGTTAACTAGTGTGCTCTATTTGTAAGTTATCTAAATGAAAGACTTTGTCTTTTTATTGTAAATGTTGAGTTCGTTGACGCCTAGAGAACATCAAATTCTGCCTGTTTCATGAAATTTTCCTTCTCATCCCAATATTGAAGTTGTGGGGCCAGCTTTAAAGTTGTGTTGATTGATTGCTTTTCGGCATCACTTATTTTATTTTAACTTTCCTATTAATCTTAAGTACTCATTGTGAGCATTTAACACACTAATTGTTACTCAAATCATCGATTTTTACCCAGATTCTTCAAATAATACTTTTTGATGGATCTCTTGTGTCCAGGCAGCATTGAATATTAGACTTCCTTGTTGTATGTACCTCGCATGCTCTTCTTAGCTAAGCACTTCTATTTGTGACAGAAACTCTTTGGTTTTGCAGGTGCGTGGATCTCATGTTGGTACATATCTCCCTAGCTCTGGCATTTGGCATAATACTCAACGATATCTTAAAAAAAACGAAAAAAGTCTGAAGACAGTTAAGCACTTGGATTTTGATGCTCCGACACGAGAAAATGCACAGCCATTGCCTGATGATAGAGTATGTTTCTGAAATCTTCTATCTTGATGTCAAAAAAATTTCTATATCTTATTTGGTTTGTGTGAGTCAAAGCACGTAGAATAGTTCTCAATTATTGTTGTGCTGTGTAAGGTAAGAAAAAGTGAGTGGAAGGTGAAAAACTCTAGGAGTTTGGGCTGCGTGAAGTGGATCAGTTTAAAGGGTTTCAGTATAGATGTGTAGATTTGGGTTATGCGAAGGCTGTAAGGTATTCAAATCTGTTTTGTGATGGTTTTATTTTGCAACATCATCTTTGTTGCTCTTTTCTTCTTCATATGTACCCTCCTTTTTACTTCTTATTTTTATTATATATTTATATTGTAAGCCTTTTTTTTTGTTTTCTCTTTCTTGCCTTGTACTTCTCCTCGGTTCCTTTTTATTTATTTTTTCAGTTTTGATAATTGAATCTTTTTGTTGATTAATTTGATAAATAGACTTAATTTTTCAAATTTTTTAGCAGTTGGTTTTTCTTGTTTGATGGATAGATTTGCCAATGGGGCATGTTGATTGTTTTCGTATTATAAAACTAAACTAGCTATATGGTTGGTTTGATTAAACTAAATCAAAACCAATAAAATCCAAATTCTGAACTAGATTTTTTTTATTTATATTTTTGAGAAAACATTTTTTCCTTTAAAAAAAAAAAACAAACACTGGTATAATCGGTCTAAAACTGGACAGTAATATATCTATTCGTTCCCCAATCCCAGAAGTTTTGGGATTCCGATTCCAGTTCTGGTCCGGTTCGGTTTTGGACTAGCGTAAAATCCTTTCTCTATACATGCATAGTTGTTTCAGATTTTTAAACGTACTTATCTCAGTTGTCTGTACATCTGTAAAAATGATGACTAGTTTACCTTGAACAGAAACAAGATGAATCCCTTTTAGAAGATGTTTGGCTTCTGCTACGTGCCGGAAGATTGGAAGAAGCATGTGACCTCTGCAGATCTGCTGGACAGGTATGTATCTATTTTCAAAAAAGACTCTCTCTATTTGATTGAACTGATTTTTGAATCAAGTTTCATACACAGCCATGGAGGGCTGCAAGTTTATGTCCATTTGGAGGATCAGACCTAGTCCCATCTGTTGAAGCACTATCAAAAAATGGTAAAAACAGAATCCTCCAAGCAATTGAGCTGGAAAGTGGAATTGGTCGCCAATGGCGCCTTTGGAAATGGGCTTGTTACTCTGCCTCAGAGGTATGAGAATAGTAAATCACTTGGTTGGTTTGATTGTTGTTTGGTATTCCGTTTTCTGTTAATTTTTAGGCTTAGAGGTCCATATTCTTCATATCTGCTGCTGGTATTGATTTGTGTCTTTCTATATTTGGTTCATGTTCAAGAGAATTGCTGAGCAGGGTGGTGGAAAGTATGAAGCAGCGGTATATGCAGCTCAATGTAGCAACTTAAAGCGAATGTTTCCGATATGCATGGACTGGGAGGTAAATACATCTGTAGTTACCTTTTCGTTAAAAAAATGTTTGCTTGTTCATCACACTTCCCTTAATCATCCAAGCATGCCTTGAAATACTGCAGACATGGTCAGAGCTAGAGCCAACTTTTGTTGTTGGTTGTCCTGGTGACTTTTTATTCACTCTAGGTTGTGCTTTCTAGTGGTAGGATGTGGGTTGATAGTGGTTGTTTGTTGTAACCGTAGTGGCTCAAGCCTGGGGAGATTTTTGAGGGTTTTGTTTTACTGAAGGAGGAGGGTGGGTAGGATCTTCCCTGGAAAGAGAATTTGGTACCCTTGAAGGCTTGAAGGGGTGTGGGGTTTCATTCAGATAGATCAGCATCAGTGAGGCAGGGCCTTGAGGCTGCTAACTTCTTCTGCACTACCATCTTTATTCTTTTTGTTACCTTCTCTTTTTAATTATCCTGTTCGATGTTGGGCTGTGGGTACAGAGGAGGTTAAAGTTCTGACTTCTGACTTCCAATTGAATTTGTGAAGCAGAATAGTAATGGTAGAACCTTTTCCCAGTCATTTGGCTTTAGGATGAGGTATAGTTCGCTGTAGCCTGTAAGGCTCATTGTTGATGTACAACTGATGATATATTTCTTTCCATACATCTAATTGTTTTTTGTTTTTGTTTGTTTGTTTGTTTTTTTTTTTTTTTTTTTTTTTTTTCCAACTGTAGTCTGATGCTTGCTATTTTTCTAGTCAGCATGTTGGGCAATGGCCAAGTCATGGCTTGACGTCCAGGTGGACATGGAGTTGGCCCGTCTGCAGCCTGGAAGAATGGAACTCTTAAAAAATTGTGAAGAGGCTAATGGTTCAAGTCCTGGTCAAAGAGTTAGTAGTTCTGGATCTACAGGAAGGCCAGAGAATTGGCCTCTACAAATTCTTAACCAGCAACCACGCCATCTTTCATCTCTTATTCAAAAACTTCATTCCAGGTATCACGGGAAGCTATTGATGTATCTCATTTCTATATTTTTGCTTTCAGAAATTTATCATGTTCCCTATGTGATGCAGTGACATGGTACATGAAGCTGTTACTCGTGGATGCAAGGAGCAGCATCGCCAGATTGAGGCAAGCATTCTGTTAGAACATTTTGATGTCCTTTTGGTTGGATAAAGCTAAATAATTGTACAAAATTTCATAATGCTTTTAGTTTTTGAATGATTTGTCATAGGTATGGTCTTGTAATGTGTATGTAGTTATTATGCCCTCTACTTAAAAAGTCCATAGAGAAGGAAAGAAGAAAAAAAATCAATTCTTTTGTACTGTTGATATTTTTATCCTCACTATAATTTTGAGTGTAAAGGAGCTTGAAATAATATGTGATAAAATTTCTTTACAATAGAATCACATTTAAATATCTCATCTCAATAATACATGATATGTTAATTTTGCTGGTTGGATTAAATCTTAGATGGTATTTTCTGTTTGGATCTCAATCAACTATCTAATCATCTTCAGTCTTCGGACAAAAGAAGAGGATCATTTTTTATTTCCAAGGTTTAGGTATTCGAGCATTCCTTGTTTAGTCTCACTTTGATTTCTGCTATTAACTATTTGGTGTTAAACTCCTCACCACCCCCACCCCCACCCCCCTCAAATTGTGATACCCTATTGTGATGGAGCGATTACATGATGCTTGTGCAATACTTCGTAGAAGCAAAATACTTGTAGTGGTGATTAGTTGAGCTATTTCAGTGTGTAGTTAATTAGCTATGGGAGTGCGAAAGAAAAGTGTATTTGCATAGTGATGGGAATGTGGGGAAAGAAGGAAAATATATAGAATATTATAAACTAGTTACATATTGCAATCAGATAGTCGCTGCAGTGAGGGTAAGGAGACTTAAGGACTGTATGCTTTGTGAACTGTCAACAATAAGAAATTGGTTTTCGCCTACTGTTGGTGCTTTCCTGAGTTTCTGTACCACACTTTTTAAATTTTCCTCTATTGCTGCTTTAACTTGAATATTGCCTCTTGTTACTGTCGCAATTATCTTTGCCTTATATTTGGATTTTTTTTACTTTTCTGAAAAACAGATGAATCTGATGTCGGGAAATATACCACATCTACTGGACCTTGTATGGTCCTGGATATCACCTTCCGATGATGATCAAAATGCCTTCAGGTAAAAGAAGTGTAGTTTACAGCTGTATGCGGATTTTATTATGATTTTGTTTCCATTTTGATTAGCTTGAATTCCTACTTTCCTGAAATATAAGCCTTTTTTTTTTCATTTACTAGTGTCTTTTTACAAAATGCCCCTGTGATGTGGAGTTGTGAGAAGAAATTTAAAAAGTAATTCGGTGTCATCACAAGGATAATAGGCATAGTAATACAGTCTTGGCATAGACAGTAATGCCTCATTCATGTGCCAATTGAAGGAACTTTCTGCCCCAAGATTTTCGCTTTACAATTTAGTGCATTGGCAAAATTGTTGTTATTGGCAAAATTATCAAAAAATTAAAGTCCCTGGGATAAAATTTTGAATCATGCTTGGCTTATTTGTGGGGCCTATAATCTTGTTAATTCACATATAGCATTTATGGATTACTTCATGCTAATTTAGCATACAAATTGCTTATCAAATAATGTATTATTTTCTCATTACATTAGAAATAAACATAAGTTTGGTTTGGTAATTCTTTGTGTTGCTTGACTTGGTGTACTACAGGCCTCATGGTGATCCACATATGATTCGTTTTGGAGCTCATCTAGTATTGGTGCTTAGATTTTTGCTTGGAGATGAAGTGAAGGATGTGTTCAAGGAGAAAATAATGAACGTTGGTGATCTCATTCTTCACATGTAAGTGCAAATTAATTTGGTATTCCTATATATTCATGATTTTTAATTGACAATTACACTCACAAAGTTATCTTATACGAAGTATTGAACAACTTGCCTTTGGTGTTGTGTAATGATTTCAATTAGAGATTACCAAATGCTTAGAATGCTCAAAGAACTGTATGGGCTGATGAATGATCACCTGGTTGAAGCAAAACTGTTAGTATTCTATGTAAAAATGACTTGTTAGGCAGTTTAATTTTTTGTCAAAATCTGTTTTGCTTGATGGATAGCATTATATGTTAAGGCTTTACGCCTTATAAAGCTTATAAAAATAAATCACTATCTACATAGTTCCATGTTGAGCTCTCTAGATTTCTTTAGTTTTGCCTGTCCACATATGATGACTTTTAATGTAATACTTCGTAGTAATTTTCATTTTAAAACTGCAAAAACAAAATTTGTCACCGTGATGTATGCCATTTAACTGTTCTGTGAACACAAACAATTAAATGTTGTATTCCAAAATAGTCCATTAATTTGCCAATTCCACACAAAGGACACCTGTTCTCCTTTGTTAAGAGACTGTTTTTTTTTTTTTTTTTTTTTTTAAAACAGTACCCCTTAGTTATAATTACTTTGCAGCTATGCAATGTACCTATTTTCGCAACAACATGAGGAACTAGTTGGAATATATGCTTCATACCTTGCACGCCATCGTTGCATTGACCTCTTTGTGCACATGATGGAGTTACGACTGAATGCTAGGTAAATTTCCAGTTCATTTTTTGCATATTTTCCTCTTTTCTTTTATCAAACTTCTCTATATTATTGATTTATTGTATTTTCTGACGTAACTTTGTTATTAGTGTACATGTTAAGTACAAATTATTTGTATCTGCTATGGAGTATCTGCCATTTTCTCCCGGAGATGAAATAAAAGGCAGCTTTGAGGAAATTATCGAGAGGTAATTGCTTTTTCTGGAAGCTTGTCTGTCTTACAAGTATGTAACTTATCAAGTTATCAGTGTACTAAAAATTGTTTCAACAGTGTATTGTCAAGATCTCGGGAAATCAAAGTTAGCAAGTATGATAACTCTGCAGATGTTGCAGAACAGCATCGGCTACAATCACTTGATAAAGCTATGACAATACAATGGCTTTGTTTCACTCCCCCATCTACTGTGGATGATGTTGAAACGGTCGGTGCCAGGCTTCTTCTACGAGCACTTATGCATAGGTATTCTACATAATCAGTTTTAGCATACTTTAAAATGTGATCTCATCTTGTATATAATGAGCTACATGATTATTTTCTTGCTGTATCTCTCTTCCTTTTATGTGGGGGTGGTGGTGGAGCTAAAAGATTTATTGCTATTCAATGCTTGGGTAGTTGGGTCCTTGTGCAGTGTATAATTAGTCTTGTACCCAAGCCAAGCTCGAATATTACCTTTAAGGAAATCTTAGTAGATAGAGACGCCAATGCCACTTTAGGGTTGGGAATTTGGGATATCTTGTAGCTGGGGGTATGATAGTCTGCCAGTGTGAGGCATGTGTAAAGCTGATACAAGCCATCCAATTTTTGTCAAAGAAGGAACTGACTGGCTATATGCCTTTCTCTGAACTCTGAATGTGATTTTTCTGACATTGCTATGTTCGTTTGCACCTCAACTGTTGTTGTGCTCTAATTGTAACAAGCTGTGTTTGTTTCTTTTGCTAATCGACTTTCATTACTTCAATATGAAATCTAAAAGGACTAAAACCATAAACTATTGATTGTGATCTTTTATTTCTATTCCTCGTTGTTTCTTTGGTGCTGGCTTGTTGATGAAACTTTCTTTCTACAGTAATATACTCTTCAGAGAATTTGCTTTAATATCCATGTGGAGGGTGCCAGCAATGCCCATAGGTGCCCATAAACTACTTAGTTTTCTTGTGGAACCCTTGAAGCAACCCACTGAAAATCTTCTAGCTTTTGAGGAACATGATGTATCTGACTACCTGAAGGAGTTCAGAGACTGGGTATGGATTGTTGAAATGTTGTTTAATTTTCTTACTTATTATGTTTGTTCTTAATTGACATCCTAGTATGTCATATTTACTTGTTTAGATTGCAATTCTCTGTTAGTGACAAAGTTTTTCTTGAATCAGAGTGAGTACTATTCCTGTGATGCAACATATCGCAACTGGTTACAATATGAACTGGAGAACGCAGAGGTTCCTCCCAGTGAGCTATCTGTGGAAGAAAAACAGAAAGTGATTTCAGCAGCAAAAGAAGCACTTGGCTCTTCGCTGTTACTCTTACTGAGTGAGTTTTTATTTTTATTTATTTCTTATAAAATAAGAAATTGAGGTTGAAATTCAGTGTGTTTTCCTTTAGAAGCATAGAAAATTACCATCAACTCTTTTGCAATTTGCTCTAACTTAACATGCTGTACATTGTATTTATGTCCTGCCACAGGAAATGAAAATCCATGGTTGATTCCCGGCGAAGATCAAATTTATGACACAACAGAATCTGTAGTCCTTGAATTGCAAGCCACAGCCATTTTGTGTTTGCCTTCTGGTGAATGCATGTGTCCAGATGCCACCTTATGTGCCACATTGATGAGTGCCCTCTACTCTTCGGTGACCGAGGAAGTTGTATCAAATCGAAAATTGACGGTAAACCCTTTTAATTTGGCAAATATTGGCAAAAAACTATTCCAAAGTTTTAACTGTTTTGCACTTAATTGTGAGAATTGCATCTAATTATCCATGCTATTTAGGTTTTAGAAGAAATTAATCTCATAATCACTCATAAAACACATGATTACACCTGGTATTGGTTGGTTTCATGTATAGTTTGCTGAATGTAGTTGTTTGAAGTTTGAACTAACATTAGATAAAATTGAAGTGTTGGGAATGGACTTTACTTAATACTCCCTTTGTTTTTAAATACTTGTTCCATTTCTCCATGCGCGGAGTTTTAGGAGAAATCGGAGAAAGTAATAAAATATGGAGGTAGTGGGGTGATTGGAAGAATAAAAAATTGTAAAAAGCCAAAAGTAGTGGAGAATATTGAAGGAGAGAGAATATGAAATTTATATTGTTGTATCCATTAGGTGATAAAAATTTAGTTAAATATTATAAAAGCTTTTCAAATAAGGAAATGGAGCAAGTATTTAAAAACGGCCGCAAATACAAAGTGGAGCAAGTATTTAAAAACGGAGGGAGTAAGAGATTATCTTATACACATACAGGCTACAGGAAAAATTCAGAAAAGCAGGTGCAAATTTTGTAGTTGAGATTATTTTCTACACACCATTCATACTTTAAAATTGTATGCCAATTTTTCCATAATTCATTTATTTGTGAATGAGAAAGTCTTGAAACATTTCAGTTTATGGTGATCAGAGGGTCGTTTGCAAACACTTTAAAATCTCTACATCTATCATCCAATTCATTGGCTGGTCTATTTTAATTTCTATTCTTTCACATGTTTCCTGGAATTATGTTGTATTCCCTCTGTATTTTTGCTGCTTGTACTTTCCATTTTCATTGGTTTTTTCACAAAACCCACATGCAATACTTTTCTGCTTTTTCCTACGCAAAACCCCTCTTGTTTTACTTTCTTTCCTGATTTTCTTACACAAATACCAAAAATACACCCAGAGGGATTGGGATCTGGTGTTGTGAGTTGTGTCTTGTGAGTAACCTTTTGTCTTATAAACAATTATGACTGCTGTGAGAAGTGTTAAATCTGGAACACTAGCATTAACTTTTAGCCTTAATCTTCTCCATATGCAAGATTTTACTTACATGTCTATCGATTATGATTACAGTATCTTTCTGAAGTTATTATGATTGTGAAGAATTCTAAATAGAATGTTATACGTATCATATTTTGCACTTGTCTAGAATTCTGAACTATTTTATATTTCCAGGTTGATGTTAAGGTTTCGCCTAAGAATAATTTCTGTGTTGAGGTTATCCTCCGCTGCTTAGCAGTGGTAGGTGATGGATTAGGGCCTCATGAACTGAATGATGGTGGTATCCTTGCCAGTGTGATGGCAGCGGGTTTTAAAGGTAAAAACTCTTCAACATCAAGACTTTGATATGACCATATGAGCTTGGCTTATTTTAATGATTATGCACTCTAGATGCACATTCTAGAGTTTGGCAAGTGTTTTTAACAAATGACGTTTATTGTAGGACTGTAGATGCACATTCTCGTAATATTGTATTACTTTAATTAATTGCTAATTTGCTAAATCATGCAAGTCGTCTGCCTTTATGTATTGTATAAAGCTTGCATTTCATGTGGTGCGCCAAGTAAACTGTTTATGGGTTTGGTAGTCTTCTAATATGGAATTCAAGAAAAATTTCATTTTAAAATTCTGTCATTCTATTGTATCTTGGAAGCCTAAGCTGCTTGCATTAGTGACTGTTCTAAGCTGTTCTTTGTTTTTTCCTCTTGCAGAGTGTAAATAGAAAATGTTCATTTGTTTATTTTAATGATTTTAGGCAGGTCTAGATTTCAAATTTATCTTGTAGGACATAGGATCATCCTGCATACATCACTGTTACAATATTGAGTGGGTGATGGAAAATTTTTATATCTGTCTCCTTCTGGAAGCTTGAACGTTGAGGAAGTTTTCCTAACAATATGCACTTGTTGATGTTTTTTTCTCTATCTTAAAACTCATTTCTGAGAGCTTTATGAGTGGCCAGACATGACAATTAATAACATAATTCCGAAGTGAAAAGCTGGGTCAATCATTTAGGAGCTCACTTGAACCCTGGTTTGGTGAATTTTAGTTGGAATTTAACGGTGAATATAGTTGAAACTTGGAGATACCTCAATTAATCACCTAATTTTGTGGGCACTGTAGGCAGTAGCTTGTTAAGAATTTGATGCTGATCTTTAGTCAAATATAATTGCAGGACTGCGGGAGTGGAGCAATATTATCATATAATTCAGAGTAATCCTTGTACTGGGTTGCATAATTAGTGTTTGTCTTTTTTAGCAAGTGTAACAGTTCTATTGCATGCTTGCTGTGCTGGTTGGTATAACTCGTATAAGTAGAGGAGATGCTGCGTGTAATGGCTTGCTAATAAAATTAGGTGCATTTGGTTAGCTGGAAATCCTTGCATACTCTTGGAGATGTTCCTTCTAGCTTTATGTCTAAAAAAATTGAGACTTTTGGTGACCGAGGAGCGAGGACAATAATACCTTTTTTTGTCTACACTTTAAGTAAAAGCATGATCATTAATAAACCGAAATAAGTTAGCTGCATCTTTCTCTTTCCCCTGCTTTATGAACCAAGAGATAAAAATATGCTGCTTATTGATTAAGTGGAGATTATATAATGCAGGTGAACTTTCTCGATTTCAAGCTGGTGTCACAATGGAGATTTCACGATTGGATGCTTGGTATTCTAATGCTGAAGGATCCTTGATATGCCCAGCTGCATACATTGTGCGTGGTCTCTGTCGTAGGTGTTGTCTTCCAGAATTAATTCTACGCTGCATGCAGGTAAGTGTGTTCTGGAAGCTATATATTTTTGATGATTCTAGTTAGCCATTCAAATGTTCTGTCATTTGCATTTGAATGGCTAAATGTGCCTATTGTTATTAAATCAATAGATTCTGAAATCTGTACTCCACTTGTAACTATTTTTGCAGGTATCTGTTTCATTGGTGGAGTTGTTTGAGGTTCCTGAGAGGCATGACGAGTTGATTGAGCTTGTTGCTGGCCCAGAATCAGGATATCTTCATTTATTTAGTCAACAGCAACTACAGGTACACTAATCAGTAATCACCGTAAAAGAATAACTCCATATGTAATTATAATGCTTACCTTTGTATGTTAGTACCTGCTGATTATAGCTTATTGACTGTGACATTCATCTTGGTAGAATACAATGGAGGTCATTACTACATTTCTACAGCCAACATATATAGACTGGCTTCTCAGCATAATAGTAATAGTTTTCTTTTCTGCAACCAGTTCTAAGGTTGCTGCATTACTGTGTGAGCATCTTTTGAGTGGTTCCCATTTAAATCATAGATTGTCAGTAGTTGTACCCTGATCAAGCACATACTCTTTTTTTTTTTTTTTTTTTTTTTTTTTTTTTTTTTTTTTTTTTCCCGATCAAGCATATACCTACAGTCTTGCCAATTATGAATGTATGTCTATCATGAATGTTCCTTGAGGGCTTTTGTTTGTGGACAGAGAGGAACCATTTGGCAATTGATTATTTATACTCTAATTGTCAGCTCAATGGGATTAAATTGATGATTGTCAGTTCAACTGGTTAAAGCTTGTGGATCGCTGTAGTTGAGACCTTGGTTCTAAGTGTGTCCGCATAAATGATTTTCCTTGCTCAGTATAGTATATTAATGTCATTAAATTTTTTGCTGAATTGTGTTGCGACAGTGACACGCACTTATCTGCAGATCCCCCCCCCCCTCCCCCCTCAACACACACACACTCACACAAACCAAACACTCACACAAACCAAACAAGTAATTGTGAAGTTTGAACCTACTTGAGGCTGTATTTAATCGACAACTGTTGTATATAGCGGAGTATCATAAATCAATGTTTAGGTGCTGCTCACTGAAGTCATCTTTATTTGGTCCAGGAATTTTTGTTGTTTGAGAGGGAGTATTCAGTATGCTTGATGGAACTTCAGGAGGAAAGCTCTATGGTCGCCCATGAAGAATTGTACTGATTTCAATTTTGCTATAATATGTATTAAGGAATTTTGATGTTTTGTGTAACACCTTTTCTTTAATGATAATAATTCATTTGTTATTTTATGAAAATGTCATCTATCTATTTATAACCTGTAAATATTGAAATGTGAGTGTACAATCTGGAACCTTAAGTGACAGAGCAAAAGGCTTTTATTTAATTATGGGAGTAGAATTCTCCCAAGCAACTTTTGAAAAGAAAATTTTACATGCAAGTTTTTGTAAGAAAGTTGCACTTTTTCATCTTCTTTTTTTTTTTTTTTTTTTTTTTTTTTTTGCAATACTGTTATTAGCACGCTTGATTGCTTGACAATATGCAATTTTAATCAATTACATATCGCAAATTTGCAAGCTTATATTGTTTAAACATATGATGAAACTAATTTAACACTATTACCTTATTCCTAAGAACATTGATACTTTTTTTTTTTTTTATATGCATCAGTTTGACCTGCACATTTGCCGAGACACTATTTTAACCATAAATATCTTTAATTGTATATTAGTAAAAATTATAACAAAATTATATTATGAAACTAGACATTATGACGAATCTAATAATATAATAACATTTATTCATTTTATAGAGGTGAAAAAATTAAGTCAACCATGGTATGTCCGTATGTGAATAGTGCAATTGTCCAAGTAATGCATATAAAAAAAACGGAGGGAGTACACAAGTGTAGTATTGTTGCCGTACATATTGATTCATTCTATACCTAGGGATGAGTGTTGGCGGCGGACTCACACTGAGTCCGTCTCACCCAAAACTTTACCTTAAACTAATACATAGTATTAGAGTATAGCTTACATGCTTGTTAAAATTTATTAAGGTTGGACATGCAAAAGGCGAAAGTATTGTTTGTTGGTAAGATGTGCCTGAAGTCGATGGGACCCCTGACGTCGTTGAATGAAAGACTTTAAAGTTTGTAGTGAGCTTGAGAAGATGCTATGGGCTAAAACAGGTGATTGTGGAGTGTATTACAAATACATTATTTCAACGCTTCTACTTATTTCACATATTCGTATAAGATTTATTAAGCTCTCATTTTGATTTTATTTGCTGTTAAGTTAGTGCCTTTTGGTGTCAAACAAGTTTCTGAAAGTCATTTTTTATGTTAAGTTTTCCTTGTATTCTACGGAATAATGTTCTAAATGACATCTTGTCCATCATGAATAAAATTGCACTAATCTTTCTTTAAAAAAAATAAAAAGTCATTGATCAAGTCCATAACTAGAGTTTACCTCCCCCCCCCCAAAAAAAAAAAAAAAAAAAACTAATTAAGAATTTGTCTTATTTTTTTTATATTTTCTTTTTTTGGGTTTTCACCTCCAAAGTCCAAAAGAGTCGAAGTTTTTATTTTTGTTATTTTATTATCGAACTGTTGTTCTCAATTTTGCTCCTTCTCTCTCCTTCGCCTCGTCACTTCATCGCAGGAGCTCTCTCTTTCTCTCTCCAAAATCTCTGAATTTCCCCCCAAAAATCCTAAATCAAAGCTCCATTCTTGGAAAACCCAGATGTTTAAAGTTCAATCAATTTCTAAAACCTCAATTTTCGATTGATTGAATAAACCAAGAATCAATCTTTCTTGAAAAAATGGGGGTTTCGTTCAAAATCTCTAAGAGAGGAACCAAGTTTAAGCCGAAGCCTGTGATCTCTGAGTCAACTCTCGCCATTGATGACGGTCAACACTCACTCGAAACTTCTAGAATTCCCTCTAAAAACGATTCTGATGTAAGTTCCTTTTCTTGTTAATTATTCACAATTTTCCCAATTTCATAATTTAAGTTAATCATAAGTAGCAGGAATTTTGATTTGTTTCTTTAATTTGTTTTTTATGGGTTAAAGTTAGGGTTTTATGTGAATTTAATTGGTAGGAGCTAAATTTGGTTTTTATTAGCGGGCTAATTTCCTTCAATTTTTGATTTTTTTTGAATTTTATTGGTAAAGGTTGAGCCTTTTTTTTTTCTTTTTTTCTTGGGGGGGGGGGGTGGGAATTTGGGTTCTTGTTGATAGTTAAATTAATTGTTAATGCTCTTTACATTATATGTATATGTTGTCGATTTGTCGTCATGCTCCCAAGTGTAGGATCTAATTTGCGTAGATGGTTTGAGGTTATTATAGGAATCCGCTTGAATGTTCTTGATAATTATAAAATTGTTGAGAACAAGTATTTTTTTATGGTAATATGGATCAAATTCTAAGGATAACAAGAGTAGTGTGGGGAAATTTAAAATGTAACTTAGTAGATATGAGAGTAGCCTATTAATTTGGGAAATGGGAATTCCCTAAACAAAATTGTGGCCAATTAAATTGAGACAGATGTAGTGGATTTATGTCTATCTCTCTCTCTGATGGAGCTATGGAAGTTATATGTGATACTCGCGCTCAATAAATAATCGTAATGAGTTACTATACACAGTAGTTCTATCACTGGTAACATTTCTTGGATTTGCACTTTTGCTGGGAGTAATTTAATGCGTCGAAAGTAAGTCTTTTATCATCTACTCCAATGAAGTTGTGTGTAGATGAAGACTTTAGCAGCTTGCATGATTGCTTATTCTCTCTACACTTTGTTTATAAGTGTTGATTGCATCATACAATAAAGTATACTTCGAAACTTTGAATGAAACAGCGGAAAGATGAAGATGCAGTTGGTCTCTCGGGTTCATCTCTGTCATCGGAAAGGCATCATATTTCTGCTGGTAAGAGGCAAATTTTATAGTTGCATGATACTAATAATTCTTCATGTCATAGTTTCTGAGCATCCTGTCTTCTTTTTTTTTTTTTTACAGAAGGCGAAGTTTCTTTCATTCTGAATCTCTACCCTGATGGATATTCAATTGGAAAGCCCTCAGAGGTTTGTTAATTCATCACTCTAGCTGTATATATATATATATTTTTTAATGATGAAGTAGTTCTTGCTCCATCTGAAGCAGTTGCTAAATACTATAATGGGTTTTCAGAATGATAGCGGGCTTCATGCTGGCTTTCAAGAAGGTTCAAAGATATTACATCCCTATGACCGGACCTCGGAAGTTCTATTCACAGTATGTTGACTCTTTTATTAATAAGCCTATAAGCATTTTGCAGCATAGAGACATTACAATACAAATACCTAATTTGTTATTTAATATATCTGTTTTTCCTAGTATAGCAAAAGGGTTTTCTTTAAGTATATCTCCTTTTTTTTTTTTTTTGTTAGTTAATTCTTTAAGTCGTTCACTTTTACATTTTACATCTCATATATGGTGTGGTGGTGCACATATAGGTATGTTTTAAATGTTACATAACACACTACTATGTTTAATCTAGATAAAACAATATTAAATTTCATCTCTTGACTAGTATGGTTTCTGGAGGGTAAAGGTTTTAATTATAAGTTGTTTAGCTGTGGAATTATCTTCTGTTAGTGTCCTGTTGATTTTTTTGCTTTTTTCTTTAACTTCCATTTCAAATAATTCATGGTATGAGAACTGATTTTTGTTTTTTCTTTTGTCAAATCTTAATCTTATGTGGAGGCTATTGAGTCCGGTCGGTTGCCTGGAAGTATTTTGGAGGATATACCATGCAAGTTCAATGAAGGTGCACTCACATGTGAGGTGAGTGTTATGAGACTTGAAATGCAACTTCTTTTTGTAATGTTATGTTAAGCTTATGCTGCCTACCTTCTGCCATCAGCATTATTATTGAGGCTTGCATGAACATAACCTTACTATATGCGTGTGTATATATAAATATATATATATAGTAGAAAATTTGATGGGACGTATCACCTGCACATGTTAGAATTACAAAGCACTGTCCTTGATTTCACTCTTTGCATAATTTGGTTTGTTGTTTTTTAATTTTCTTCTTTTCAAAGGGATCATTTCCTAGCTTTCCCTGTCAATATATGTAGATAAGTTTTGTTTGTTGACCCCTTGGAACTTATGATAAGAATTCACAAAGCCAAGCAGGATTTTTAGTTTTCTTGAGGATGGTATCTGCATTGGTGATTAAGCTTATGTACCTTGGTCTGCTTTGTATTTCTTGGAATTATTTCCATGCATTTTTTCTCTCTCTCTCTCTCTTTTTTTTTTTGTTTTTTGATTACTGGTGGAGAATTCACAAGGCAGTGTCTATTTTTTAAGTGTCTAGAACCAAGTAGAGGAGCTTGCAGCTGTAATATTTTCAGTTCTATTTTTTCCGGTTCTGTTATGATGGGTTGCTTGTAGCAGTGGATGATAATCTATGGTGTCCACTGCTACAAATTCTTTATTAAAAAAATGGAAGGAGTATTATTAGGATATTTGAAAATCCTATTACAATAAAGCACCGTATTTGAACAGAGATTAAAATTTATATCTTTTTACCATTTTCAAAAAGTTTGGGGGACATTTCATTTTGGTTGGAGGTAGAAATTTCTAATTTTTTTTTAGATTTATTATTTTTATCGAATATAATAAGAAATGAAGGATACAAAATCACACTTGTATGAGCATTATTGTCTTATTTCAACTGTAGCTGCTATTTTATCAATTGTAAGCGTATGCTAAGGGACTTCAATATATTGTTATACTTCATATCTTGTAATATTCTATTTCATTTATTGTTATAAAATATTAGCTACCTTTTATGTCTCGGAGTAACCACTATACAAGCACATCATATAAAAATAATTAAAAATAGACAGAAACAAAACCCATTTTTGATTATTCTAGAAAAATATAGATATATACTCACTCTGTTTTTAAATACTTGCAACACACCCTTTTTTACGGTATTTAAGAAAAGTGGGTCTCATGTGATTAAAACACTTAAGATAGAGGAGAGATTAATAAGAGTATAATTTAGTGGGCCATGAGATTATAATAAGGGAATAGTACAACTTTTGACATAAAATACTTTTCAATTATAGTGTGTTGCAACTATTGTGACATCCATTTTAGGGAAGTGTTGCAAATTTAAAGAAACGGAGGAAGTAATACTTTTTATCATAATGTTTAATTTTTTCATACGCGTGCCACGACCCCAGGGCATTGCCTTTGCTTGCATTAGTAGTTGGCTATTATAAGTCCAACATAAGGCCTTAAGGGCAACAATGTGATTTGGATATCTCCGTACAAGCATAGTTATCCTACTGATGATTAGATCATGCACCCATCATGGACATGGCTGTATACAATCTTACAATCAATATTTTCATAAAGTACCAATTTCTGGTCACAAATATTTTGCAGGTTCGCGATTACCGAAAAGGCATGTCTGATTCCAAATCCACTGTTCCATCAAGTAATGGACCTGCAACTATTAATAAGGTGTGCTTAAAGATGTCCTTGGAGAATGTTGTGAAGGATATTCCGTTAATGGCGGATGATTCTTGGACTTATGGGGATCTGATGGTAAGTTTTCTGCTATAAAAATCTTCACTAGGAAGTTACTTTTGTGCCCTTGTGCGACTTTGACCTTTCGTCACATGATATAGGAAGTAGAATCGCGAATACTAAAAGCACTGCAACCTAAGTTGTGTCTTGATCCAGTGCCAAAGTTGGACAGGCTTTGCAAGAATCCAGTTTCCTTGAAGGTATAAAGTTAAAATGGGTTCTTTTTTACCCTTTTAAGTTTTAATTATGTATCTGTAACAGAGAAATCTGGTGAGATTTTTTAACTTTTTTTTTTTTAATTTTTTTTTATAGCTTGACTTAGGTCTGAGGAGATCACGAAAGAGGCAAATGAGACAAATTCCCGAGGTTACTGTTACATCAAATAATCGACCACATGGAAAGAAAATTTGCATAGATCGGGCACCTGAAAGCTCAAGCTACAGGATTGGGGAGGTTGGGCCAACGTCAGGTGATGTTATGTCTCAGCATATCCAAGATAATGTTTCTGCTCAAGGTATTGGCCTTAATTACTTGTTAAGTTTAAGCTCCCGAAACCCTGCATTATGCTAAATTTCTAGTGATTAATTTAATTTCTGACTTTTAACATTTCAAGGAGGGTTAGGGAATCAGAGAAATATGCATGATCCTATTTCAAATGCCACAGGAGCCTCACCTGCTGGTCAAGATATGCCAATATCATATGCTGATGTGAACATATCTGTTATTGGAAAATTAGAAGGTCAAGAAGTGCAGTTGTCACAATATTCCCATCTTAGTAAGAGGACAAGGGTTGGATCTGTTGGTCCTGATGGTGTTCAGCACCAACAAATTGGTTCTTTTATGGATGGCCTTCAAGCATCAGATGTGCAATGGAGGAATCAATTTATGCAACAACAACCAAATGCAAGAGGAATCCAGTATCCTAATGCTGTCTTGCAAAGATATCCTCAGCTAGGTGGTGAGGGAGTTAACAATCAGGATGGTGTGAAACTAGAGAAGGCAGATCCCAATGTAGTGAAAACTGATATGCAGATGATGGAAGCCGAAAATGGTCACATAGACCCGAGACTCCACCAAAGGTTTCAGCAACATCCGCTCTTGAGGTCAACTATTCAACAGGCGAGCTGGAATAATATCAGCCAGCAAGCTGAGAAAGATTTCAAAAAGGAAGAACAATTTCCAAAGAGGAAATCGATTCAGAGTCCTCGTTTTTCTGCTGGTGCTGTACCTCAGTCACCATTAACTGCCAAACATTCTGAGATGTCTTGTAATTCAATAGGGACACCGTATGGGGCAGTTCCTTCAGCTGCTGCCCTCGGACAATTGCAAAGAGAAAAATCAGCTGTGACATCAATTCCAGCAGGTCGAAGTACGTCAATAACATCAAGTGCCAATGATTCCATGCAGTCCCAACATCAGGCACAACTTGCTGCAAAGAGAAGATCAAATTCCCTCCCTAAGACCCCAGTATTAAGTGGAGTTGGTTCTCCTGTCAGTGTCAATAATACGGGAGGTCCAATGAATGCATCTAGCCCATCTGTTAGCACCCCACAACTAGGTGACCAAAACATGCTTGAGAAATTTGCGAAGGTTGAGGTGGTAGCTATGAGGTATGATCCTACTTAAATTATGTATATACTCCCTTCATTTTCTTTTAATTTAGTCACTTCCCTTTTTTGGATTTTTTATTAAAAATTTTCTCAAAACTTTTCATTTTTAAAAATAGGACCCACCACGTTTACTCTCTCGACTATTATTTTTTAATTCTCACTTTCACACTTTTCTTTTATCTTTCTCCTTACTTTAAATACAATTCTTGGTTTCCGTTAAAAGAGAAGTGTGTAAATTTAAAAATAATGGGAGGGTTTATTTATACACTAATTGTTTATAGAGTGGACTTGCCAGCTTTGAACTCCGTGGTATTTAGGATCTACCTGTCAGATGAAGTTGTGACTTAAAACAGATTTATTTTTATAGGTAGTGGTTACTGATAGCTGAGACTATCATTGTCTTGATTCCATGCAAGGTGATCAAGTTGAGCCCGGCCTGTTGGCCCGGCCCGATTTTCGGCGGGCTTTGGACAACCTTTTCAGCCCAAATCGGTTTGGGCCCGGTCAGGCCTGGGAAATCTATTTTATGTGATTCTAGTTGTTTTTTGGCCTGGCCCAAAATTGGCCCGAAAATCTCACATGGCCTGCCTAGTTTGGACGGGTTTGGGCACACATTTTCTGGCCCAAAGTTTGACCCGGCACGGCCCGACAAATGGGCAAATTATTTTGATCTTTGCTCGGCCTGGCCCGCCCATTGATCACCTCTACTTGCAAGTCCTTTTAGTTTCAGTTTTCCTGGTCATATTCAAGGTTGCCATGCTGTCAAAGTTGTGTGTGGAGAGTTAGCATGCCATTGCGTCGTAAGGCATCTTCTGAGACACTGTGTTGAGGTCCATTATATTGTGATTAATAGCATCTTAAGTTTACTATAGGTTATTTGCTATTCAGTGATCAATGGTCTTTGGAGAATGTGCCTTTTGCCTAATTTGTTTTAAATCTGTGAGTGATTATATAAGCCCACCTCTCCTCATAGATAATTTTATCTTATGTTTTTTTTTGCTTTGTTGTGTACTTTATACCCAGTGTTTTTTGCACAATTGGAGGTGGATTATTGTTGAAATCAGGTGTATGAGACGAAGTGTGAGGAAAGAGAGAAAATATGAAAGCTTTAGAATAATCAAGGTATAAGTTTGAGAATATTATATAATACAAAGCGAACAACTTTGTTCCTTCCAAAAACAATACTTAATAATCAATGGACCATATCGTTAGTTAAGAATAGCGAGCTCTGCACTAGAATCATCTATTCCCTTATTGTTTTGTATATAGGTGACATAGAGAAAGTTCCATGTGCACTGTTGTCTTGTAAGGTTGGATCTGTGAAAACTGGTGCTATGGCTTTTCCATCTTTTTGTGTGGCTTATGTAGAGTTGTTGCAGGCACCAACTGAATCGTAAAAAGAATAAAGTTGATGAATACCCTAGGAGGTCTCGACCATCTTCCTCACAGGAACTCCAGCTCTGTCTTTCTAATGCTTCCAACTATGAATACTCAAAGGATGAAATATCAACGAGCTTGTCAAAGTCACTGGTTGGCGGGAGCATGAATGCATGCAAGATAAGGATTGTTACTGTGCAGCCACAAGGTTTGCTTGTTCATATACTTACAAGTGCCTGTTATTTACAATGTTACGCCACGTATGTGACCTTAGCATTTTCATTCTTGCAGCGAATATGCTTTCTGTCCCAGTAAGGACAAGACTAATCATGTCCGAGATGCCAAATGATGGCACTGTAGCAATGCATTATGGTGACTTGGAAGTTGCGGATTGTCTCAATGCAGAAGATCACCTGCCTGCACTACCTAATACTGTAAGTTACTAACTTAGTAACCCCCGCCCCAAGTTTAGTGTCCTGAACTCCTGATGTATTATGGCACATAGTTTTATAAGTGAAGGTAGTGTTTGGTCATTTAATGTTATTATAATTAAAAAAGTAAATGTGATGGGAGTATTTTTGTATTCATTGAGAGAGCATAGGACCCTAACTTTTGGTAGGGGAAAGAAAGGTAAAAATAGTGGGTCATTGCCCAATTATAGAAATGGGCAAACTATGGCAACAGGGGTTTTCTTAAAAGTGAAGTAATATTTTGGAAAAAAAAAAAAAAGATGTATGCCTCAATGAGCCTCACTGAATTAGCCTTACCAAGACCAAAAAAAGATGTTTGGCACTTAGATGCGCCTTTTTATATACTTTTTCCGATGCAAGTCTCTATGTGCTCAAAATATTGTCTCTGGACTCTGTTATTAGGCTTTGTGGGTACACACATTAAAAAACTTATCAATTCTGAAAGGCTCTTAAGCTCTTCTGCTTTGAGATATACTTCAATTAACATCTTACATCCTAATGTAATACTAACTAAGGTTTTTTACAATTTTGACAGCATTTGGCGGATTTGCTTGCAGTGCAGTTTTGTGCTTTGGTAAGCGGCTCTTGAAGTATTGTATTCTAAGAAATATTGGCTGCTTCATTTGTTTTTTTTTTTATTTTTTATTTTTTTTAATATAATCTGAGATGAACTGGTTATACAGATGAATCGTGAGGGCTACTTCACAGATGACCAAGTCCAACTTCGACCACCTCGTAATACTATTCCTTCAAACAGTCAACCTAATGCACCAGCAGTCACTCCTAATAATTCGGTGGCTGATATGCAGCAGTATCCAGAATCAGGTTCTGGGCAGCAAACAGCAATGGAAACCAAGCCAAACATTTCCTATTCGTCTCTGAATTCATCCCCAAATACCCTCCCTAACTCTGGGATGCTCCCTCCTGGAAATTCACAAGCCTTGCAGTTATCTCAGGCACATTCGTCAGGGGTCACTATGCCTCCTAGACCACAACAGATTGACCCGCAGCAGCCACTTCAGCAGCAACAACAGCCACTTCAGCAGCAACAACAGCCACTTCAGCAGCAACAACAGCCAATTCAGCAGCAACAACAGCCACAGCAATTGCCGCTTCAGAATCAATCATCTTTGATGTCACAACCGCAATCTCAGTTCCAGCGGTCTCCCCTTATGTTACCAACCAATACAATGCCACAATTGAATGCATTTGGGCAGGGTGCGAATATGCCATTGGGTAATCACATAGGTAATAAGCCTTCTCCTCTGCAACTTCTGCAGCAGCAGCAGCAGTCGCAGCCGCAGTCTCAGTCCCAATCCCAGGCCCAGGCCCAGTCCCAGATGCATCGCAGGATGATGATGGGGCTTGGGCCTGCTATGGGTATGGGGAACATTGGCAACATGGGCCTTGGCGGGTTGGGTAATGTCATGGGGATTGGTGGAGCAAGAGGAATGAGTGCATCTGGAATTTCCGCTCCAGTGGGTCCTATTTCAGGGATTGGGGGCAACATGGGCCAGAACCCATTGAACATGAGCCAGGCTAATGCGATAAGCCAGCACCTTCGTGCTGGCACTTTCACCCAACAGCAAGCTCATGCTGCTCTAATTGCTCAACGTTTGAAGATGATGCAAAACAGAGGCTTGATGGGAGGAACTCAATCTGGTATGACTGGTATGCCAGGTGGGACTCGGCAAGTTCAGCCAGGCCCTGCTGGGATCTCTATGCTGAACCAATCTTTGAATAGAGGAAACATCAGCCAAATGCAGCGGACTGCAATGAGCCAGATGGGCATGTCCAAATTGATGCCAGGAATGAATGCTCCTATGACTCAGCAGCAGCAGCACTTGCAGTTCCAACATATGCAGCAGCAGCAGCAGCAACAACAGTTGCAGCAGCAACAGCAGCAGTTGCAGCAGCCACAACAGCAGTTGCAGCAGCCACAACAGCAGCAGTTGCAGCAGCAGCAACAACAGCAGCAGTTGCAGCAGCAGCAACAACAGCAGCAGTTGCAGCAGCCGCAACAACAGCAGTTGCAGCAGCCACAACAACAGCAGCCACAAATGCAGCAGCAGTTGCCACAGCAGGAGGCCACCTCCCCCCTCCAGGCTGTGGTTTCTCCCCAGCAGGTGGGTTCACCTTCAACACTTGCTATCCCCCAGCAAATGAATCAACAGGTTGCCCAGCTGCAGGCCAGTCCACAGCAAATGGGGCAACGGACTCCAATGAGCCCACCATTGAGTTCTGGGCCCATGCATCCGATGAGTACTGGTAACCCAGAGGCGTGCCCTGCGAGCCCAGCATTAAGCTCTCAAACTTTAGGCTCTGTTGGGAGCATCACAAATTCTGCTATGGACTTGCAAGGAGTGAACAAGAGCAACTCTGTTACAAATACATAGTTGAAGCATTTTAATTGATGCTTCACTTGATTAATTTGCTGTGTATTAACAAATTGTTGTCTATCTTGAGTAATGTTAGTTTGACTTTACCTAGAGCTCCTAGGAGTACCCAGCATCTTATGCAGATGTCTGGTAGGGAATCTGTATAAAGCATTTTTCACTTTTTCATTGGTTTTTTGGTTAATTGTAAATCATTTGTTCAGTGATAGTTCATCTAGTGTCTGCAGTCAGTTCAAAATAATTTTTTAATAGAGGTAGACTCAGTTTGTTACAAGGGAAAGAAGAATAGATCCATCCAAATCCTTTCCATTTTTATGTTAGGCTACATTGATATTTATGATTTTTCAATTTAAAAAAATTGGATATTTCAAACTTTTGAATTCAGTCCTTGCTCTTGGAATCATCTCAATAGATCTCATTTAGTCATTTTGTATTGGTTGCTAGTAGGACTTTTCACCAATACAATATAAATCACCTAAACGTTCATAACATCTTATTTCATGCGTTTCGATCATATCTAATTCACCCAAATTTTCAAATAGACTGATTTTGATAGTGAATGCCATGGTGAAAAAAACTGAAAAAAGTGTTCAACAAACAAACCTTGATACAAATCATACAATGCATTTTAGAAGTACTCCGTAATACACTGGCTGTTCAGGGCAAGCTGCACTAGTGTGTTTAGTTGCCTTATGAAACAAGCTGTTTGACATTTTTATATAAGCTGACTTAGAGCAAGGACTGAGGTCTTTCAAGCTCAGTTCTGACATGGTTCCTGCTGATATCTTTTATACTGGAGCAGCCAGCAAGGGCTAGAGTGAGCTCCAATTCATCCTTCAACATTCCAATAACTTTTTTTACGCCTTCTTCTCCCTTTGCCGCCAGTCCATATATTACGGGTCTACCAACCTAAAAAGATAATCAAGATTGTTAGTGCTCTAACAAGTGAGCGAATACCCTACAATCAAATTTAGCAAAAGGACTTATATGTTTGAACTCCTTAAGCAAAATATTCCCCTCAATAGTAATCATTTGTATGTTTATCCAGAATTTGTCCAAGCATCTGAACAAAGAGGTCCTAACCTCATATGATCTTTTGACAGTGGTTTTCTTGCACCCTCCCCCCACCCATTCCTTCAACATTATAAAAATTAAATCTCATCTATAAAGTTTCCAACTTCTGTGGAAGCAGAGGTTTTTGACAAGATTGGTGAATATGGTGATAATACAAATGGAAGTCATAAGCTTTAACCTGCAGACTAATAAGAGTATGTATGTCATGAATCATGCTAGTAAACCTATTAATAAGCAGCAAGCATTTCAACATTCACTGTGTGAGCTACTGTGACGTTGATGATGACATTGATCAAAACAAAATAATCTTACAAGAACAGCGCGTGCACCAAGTGCCAAAGCCTTGAAAACGTCTGTTCCCCGCCTCACCCCTCCATCAAGGAGAACAGGAACTTTGCCTCCAACAGCACGAACCACCTGCAATGTTAGATATACAAATCTGTTGAGCCTTTTCCGTATAGTCACATCCACACATTCTAATAAAGTTAGAAACACAAGGAGACTATGGAACTTATGCAACCCAAAGACAGTTCAATGTGGACATGCCACAGGTGCCCAGGCCAACTGCCCATGAGTTGTGCATTTCAAAACACATTACATGTGGTTTTCTTGCAGCTACACCAGTCTTAATAAGTTGAAGTAACTCTTACTAATCGTTATTGTTTATGACTTTACATGCAGTAGATATTACATACAATGTTTAATTGTATATGGTTGGCTACATTAAACTCTTTTGAGCTTCATCTTGAGATAATTTTTTTAAAAAAAAAAAACTTCAGTGCTATAGCTGTGTGGTGGGGGCTTGTGGAGTACTACTGTAAACAGCATATGATGTCTTGAGTATATGATTAGTTCAGTTGTGAATTTGTGATAATCAACCCCTATGAACTAAAAGCTAGTCCATATATCGACCAAATGGATCAAGAAATAGCCTAGCAAAAAGAGACAGATCAAGAGAGAGTGGAAAAAATTGAACCTCTTCGAGAACAGAGATTGTAGCTGGAGCATAATCAAGCTGTCTTGCTCCATGATTCGAAACTATGATTCCATCCACTCCAACTTCTGCCGCTCTTGTTGCTGCCAAATAGCATATATATGTATATGAGGTCATAGTCTTTCTAACTTTTGTGATAAGGTCAGCATTTGGCATTTTCAGGAATCATGGCACTAGGTTTGCTGTAGTAGAAAATTGAACTCTTTGATATCCAAGTGACTCAATTATACTTTTGACCAAGTACAGAAGAATGAAAGACCATCTAACTAAGCAAATTGGAGCTTGATGTTACCATCCTCATGTGTGAGAACACCCTTGATCAAGATTGGAAGCTTTGTAATAGATTTCAACCAATTTATATCCTACAAAACGATAGAACAAGATTAGAGATCAGCTAAATTACAATCTGTGAGAAAAAGAAACAATTATTAGGATGAGTTCAACCTTTGTCTTCATTTCCTACACACGATTTTAACTTCAAATAATTTCGGTTAAGATGGACACCAAAAAAGCTATGTACAAGTTGTATGATGAAGACTGTACCAAAGTAGTGCTAGGAGTTTTTATTTATGTTTTAAAGGTAATTTTTTTTTTTTTTTTTTTTTTTTTTTTTTTTTTTAAATTACTCTTTATATTTCAGATGTCAGGAGAAAAAGAAGTTTGCGGACCTTCTTTACTTAACATAACAATGAATTACCGGAGATATAAAAGAGCTAAGAAACAGTTTAAAGCTGCTTCATACCTTCCAGGAGAAAGATGCGTCATAATAACTATTTGCAAAAGCTTGAGGACCTGAACCCTTGTCCTGCAGCACATAATTATGCAATCTGTCATGGAGTTCCAAAGGAAAAAGCCTACTTCATATTCCGTATGAATAAATATATCTTGTTCCCTGTGCTAAATTGAGTCTTTACTCTAGAGTTCATATATCATTCTTTGAATATGGCGAGGAATTTTAAAATGTAAAAACTCTTCTACTCACACTGACAACTTCGGTGGACATATAACCCTCCAAATTCTTGACCTGAGGTGAAATCATTCTGAAAATGGTTGCAAATGATAAAGACATGCGATGATTGTAATGTTTTGTTCCAAGTAAAGATAATTATTTTATTCAGACAAAGAATCCAAGAGAAACTTACTTGTTCTTTATATCCACCTCCCTTCGACCAAGTTTAGGAGTGTCAACAGTTACAACAATAGCCTTGTATCCACTTTTTTCAGCTCTCTGAACAAGCCAAGCTGAAACTTCTCTATTTCTAAACACCTTCTCATGATATGGTGTCATATAAGACATTTTCTCTCCATTACATAACATCTTTCTAATAACCTTGAGATGCTACTAAAAACAGCTGCATCTTAAGAAAATTAACTTACATATAATTGAAAGAACCGCACAGCACTGCAAGAGGCAGAAACCTCTTCCAAGGTCGAGTTAGAACTGAAGGATAGCACCTAGAATGAAAGTAAGTTGAAGGGATTAAGTACATAATATGGGTAGGTTGAAACATTAAATTATCCTAATACATATATATATACATTATAAAAGTACCATAATAGTTTCACTCGCAGCAGCAGCTTTAGCTGTTGCTATTTCTCCTACAGTTAGCACAAGGAGCAACAGCATAAAAAATCTCTTGATATTATAACTATAATAACAAAAAAGGTGCTATGATTGCTACCTTCAGGGTGTGCCAGCTTATGATACGAGGTTGGAGCAATCATTATTGGAGCGGAGATGTGATAGCCCAAGATACTGGTCGAAAGATCAATTTGACTCACATCTATGAGAATCCTTGGACAGATGCTGCAATTATTTCAGATGTTCCGACTTTAGAGGGATATCATAACTACAGCTATCAACAGTTGAAATTTTGACTTTAATAGTACCTGATTCTCGAGAATGCTTTGACATTTTCTTTTAAAGTATGCTCATCTTCAGCTCCTGCAGCATAAATATCATAGTACATCTTGGGAAGGACTCGACGAGCCAATTCTTGATACTCATTTACATTAACTGGCTCGGTTGCCATCTATGCTGCAGAGAAACTTAATTTTAATCACAAGATTCTGACATTGTCACAGAAAAGGATTGAAAACATTCATAACAGCCTGATTCAGTCACTGGATCCTAAATGTTAACTACATCAGAAAATAGGAGCTGTCAAAATCCTTCTCAGTACATCAACAGGTAACATATAATACAATCTGGATGAATTTCAATTCGCTTTTACAGAAGTAAATAGAATTCGAATTTTGTCAAGTGATATCTAAATAAATCTTAACTTGATTAAGACAGGGCTATTTCTGCAAAGTAGAACATGAACCCAGAATGTTGTATAACAATATGCTTACATGCAAAGGGGTAAGAGAGAAATGAACAATATTTTTGAAAGATTTAGCCTTTGGCACGTTCATGACCTGAAATTCAATGTGATTTATGCTTGAACTATTCTCTATTACTGAAAAATTAGGAAATATCAAAATCAACTACGCTCCAAGATCTTCCAATAAGATCCGTGAAGCTGGAGGCATTTTAGTTATTCGGTTCTGAATTAGTTATCACATTGTCTGCCTCAACTCATAACTAGACCATCACAAAAATTTACAAAACACCCTCTAAACAAAAATTTACAATGGAGTCACCTCTTTGACCTCAACTCATAACTAGACCATCATCCTTCCCCAATCAATTTTTTTTTTTTTTTTGACAACTCTTCCCCCATCACTTAATTTAAGTAGTTGCATATTGCGAAAGTTAATCAACCATTAATATATTAGGATTGGTAACAAGTTCGGATAGTATAATATAGTATACGTGACCATTAATTCTGAGCTGAGGGAGTTATAACTTATAATCTAGTTGTAATTATAGCTCTTACATGATTTTCAGGACTTGCTCTTGCTTCTTTTGTTTCATTTTCACAAAAGGTAATTGCTCTTTTTACTACGATTCACAAACTAATCCAGTAATCATTGTAAATGAATTGTGAAATCAACATTAAAAATATGAACCAAATATTAAATTTGAGCAGACATACCTGAATAACCTGATGCCTCAGAGATATAGGATGAAAATTGGTGATAAATTTGAAAATTGGGCAAAGAGAGAACTTTACAATTTGAGATAGAACTGGTTTTGATGACATGCATAGGAAATATGGGACCGTCTTTTTGTCCTATGAGTCATCATTTTTTAGATTTTTTCTTTTGTTTTTATATTAAAAAAAAAAAAAAAAAAAAAAAAAAAAAAAAAAAAAAAAACATACTTCACTTGTCACTTCTGAGAATGTTGACAGCCAAAAGTGCCAAAATCACACACAAGTTCCCATCATTTTTCTATAAGCTTGTTTATACTGTATTTATTTATTTAATGATAAGCCGAGCTTAAACAAGTTTTGAAGATTGCCTCATAAACGAGGAAAATCGTATAATACATTTTCCTAGCTTTTTTTTTCTCCCTTTTTGCTCACGTGATGTAAAAAAATAAAAATAAATAAAATTAAAAAAGAGGATATAGATACACTAGTCCAAAGACTCGGAATTGGACAGGGCCAATATGATTCCCAGCACCGGCCTGTTGAGTTCAGTTTAGGCCAGGCACAACCTGGTCCTGGAAGTCTGAAATAGCTAATTCAGGACCTCGGCCTAGCCCCCCTGGCCTACGCTATATAAGCGTGTACATATATAAATGTGAAATCACTATAATACAGTAATGCCAAATTGCAATGCCCAAAAGAAACTTTTATATAATTCTCAAGTTGAAGATAGTCATGTTTTCAAACCTCAAGAACAGTTTGGTCTTGCTATACACAATAACTCTCTTCTTTGAAAATTTAATGCATAGAGATGTCAAAATGAAGGGGCACAGTTTCCTCAAAATGTAGTTCACACAGAAATTTGGTGTCAACTAAAACTTATCATACTTCCTATTGGATACATGCAAAAACTTGCAGCGAGTCCCATAGTAACACTTGCCTCGAGGATAGTGTCGACACAGATGCTGCAGTTCCTTTTGATGATTTCTACCGTATGAGTTGTGCAATGATGTTCTATTTGAAGCAAGTAACTGATACTGTGGGTGCTGAGTTTTATCTGAAAATGCTAAATTATAGGAGGCAGAAGTTATGGAATTCCCATTTTCAGAAAAGCAAGAGCTCGGCTTCTGATAGAAATGACAGGTTGATGTGTTTGATGTTTTCTGCTGGAATGACTGAGGTTTTAAAACTGCCTGAACGGAATGGTGCAGGTTTTGTGGATGTTGTATTTGCTGAACTTTTGCAGGGGCAATGTGAGACAGAGAAGAATTTAGATCTTTGTATCCCAAGCACACTCTCGAAGTTGGCTTTACATATTTATCAGAAGCTGGTATATTTGGCTTAATCTGTCTAGATGGCTGTGATATAGGTAATCCTGCATATGAATTCTCTTTATATTCTACAGGAACCTTAAGATTATGCTGCTGCTGAGTCTTCTTTGCCACTGTATGTTGCTGCTGAACCTTGCTTCCTACATTTTTTGAATCATTGTTGGAGGTGTGACCTGTTGCAAGCCTATGGTTCTTCTCTTGACATAAATGTTGTCTTTCTTTTGGACAAACCCTACAGTAGAGTAGTGCCAACTTTCTAAGTGACATTGAACAGGCCAACTCTCATCAATCCTAGTATTTCAACATTAAGAATTAAAAAACAAGTGATGTTAAGTCCATACCTGGCTCCTTTGAGCATCTTCTTTGATATCTTTCCCTCAATTCGGGCTTCTCTATTTGATCGGGCGAGGGAGCCCCTGCAATGCTTTTCGCTCAAAACCCGCTGTCTTTCTGATTCATCTTCCCATCTCTAATATAGGCGGACAATTGCAACCACTTCTAAGTAATAGCAATCTAATCATAAATGACAGCATGGAAAGAGCCAAAAAAAGTCTGTTAATTGCTTACCTGCCTCAATGTGTTCAATCTGTAGAGATTTCTGCCCTTAATTAAGAGGGGATGAAGTGGAGGTAGTGGTTTGTCGCCTTTGCTCCAGAGAACCTCAAGCTGTCAATTGAAAGATTGTTAGTACCAGATCTTTAAGCATGTTTGCTGTCAACAATTCAGCATACATGATAATTGAGCAAAGAAATTATTTTGGAAGATAATCAGCATCAAAGGTTAAGCACTATGATATCATGATAAACTATCTTGAAAGAAAGAAAAACCACTTAAGGGGGCAAAAGTAAGACACCATTTGATCAGGAATTCAGCACTAGATAAATGAGTCTGACAACAATTTCCTACAGGTAGAAGTAATATAAATGCTATATCCCTTCCTCTGCAGTAATCTCCATGTTAAGGCTACATGAGTAGAGGCACAAAATGGAGACAGTATATTGAGCTGAAATGCTGAATAGGGGTGTAAAGTTAAATTGTGATGTAACATGGAATTCTACAGCCTGCAGAATATCTAATCGTTCTTTTTCTCATCACATACCAAGTCTAACACTGTAAAATATACTAAGCACATATACAGAACTAACCGTAAATGTATGCTGCTGCTTGGCAACACCATAACTTTCGTTCACTATACGACCAGCAACTATTCTTTTACCGCATGGAGGACCAGTAGCACTCCTTGAGACGATACTGTACCTGCAACAAGCAATTGCTTTGAATGAAGCATGGGCCAAAGAATCTTATAAAATTCAATGGACAAAAGGTATGAGGAATTCCCGAAGAAAATGCAAACTCTGCAAAGCCAATAGGACAATTACCCTTCATAAACAGTTTGTTCAAACATCACAATGTCCCCCATACAGGCATCACCTGTTAAATTTACCTCTTTTGTTAATCAAATTGAAGCATAACAATATATATAGCTGGAGTAATAAAGCATAACTGAGATACATCAAAATATTTAAGAATTGATATTGTGCTCATACATTCCACCCTCTGACATCACAATAATATGGGCACGATAGATTTTCATCTAAATTTCATAGTTCCACACTGCATAATATGATTTCATTTAGATTTTTTACCATTCACATCAGTCTAATAGATGTTTTACCACTCAATGCTCAAGATCATTTATCTTGATCTCCTAAACATTTTTATCCTAGCTAGCTACATTTATCATAAATCAAGTATCCAATTGACATCCCATGATATTGTGTTCATACATACCACCATATGACATTACGATCATAGGACACAAAAGATCCCCGTCTTAATTTCATACTATCACCCTACATAACCTCTTAACAAGGCCTAAACAAAATCATCAAGATGCTTTTCTACATGTAAAACAATGATAAACAATTTTCTTGATCTCCTAAATGTTTCGACTCTACATTCATCATGAATCCAACTCTGCTCATTTAGCCTAGTCTCATCAAATGAAACTCAACAGCCCACTTACCCTTGCAATTTAACACAAAGCTTGATTGTGGAAACTTCTTTTCTCCTCCCCCATTCAGAATCCTGATAATCAAATAAAAGACAAACAAAAAAAAACAAAAACACTTCAATACATAGAAAAGGGGAATAGCACAACTAATACAATAATTTGTTAAACATCAGATGAAAATGCAACATTACTCTGAGTGCTCCTTGATTCTTTGGACAAGGGTATCTTTCTTCCCAGACAATCTCAACCCATGTTTCCTCAAATACACCTTACATTGCTCCACCTTCAATTTCTCTACCAACCCACCTGCCAATATAACATCATAATTTAATTCCTAATAAACTACGGGCCTGTTCGTTATCGTTTTTGTTTTCAATTTCAGTAATAATATATAACACTATACATCATACAACTTTTAATTTCATAAAACAAAATTTTGAATGCTGCAATGATGATACCCTAAACTTTTATAACTACTTACTGTCTATAACTCTCTGAATTTCCTCAAAATCTTTCATATCTTTAATTCCAAGCTTTGGTGCAATCATTTCCTCCGTATCTGGGGCATAATGTTTGTCACTAGGATCCAAAAAAGAAATTAGTTAAAAGCCTGGGTTTACAAAATTGAAGTTCCCATTTAAAAGATTGGTGTAAAAATTGAATTATACGAAGTAGAATTTAAGATGATATTTCACCTCAAATTTGGTCTTGAATTGATTGATAACTTGGAGAAATTGGATTGAAACTTGTCAAGATCATCAATGAAGGTTGGGTCTTCTTCGGAATCATCTAAATCAAATTCATCGTAATCGGAATCTTCCAATTCTGTATAGTCTTCTTCTTCAATGACATTTTGAGCATTGCAGAGAGATTTCGCCATTGTAGTTCAATCAACAGATTGTTTGAGAGAAGATTTTCAGGGTGTTTTAGGGTTTAAGATGTTAGGAATGGGGACGACCGTTGCAAGTTTTTGGGTGGAGTACAATTTTTGAATTGGTTTGATTTGAATAGCCCATAAATAAAATTTGTTTATTTAAATGACATTTTCGAAAATTATATCAACAAATCATCTCAGTCAGCATAACATTTTTGTAAATAAGTAAACAACTTTTATTAATATGCGGGTCCCACAAATGTTAACTTATGACCTGTTCTCTTACGTTGAAATTCAGTTCAGTTCAGTTCAGCTCCTAATTTCCTTCTCTTATAAAATATTCATTTCAGTTCAGTCAATGAAAACAAGCCCTTATTTACAAAAATGTCATGCTAACTGGGATTTTTTTGTTGATTTATTTACGAAACTGCCACTAGATCATCAAGATACACTTGTATTTTCTCCTTAGGTACGGAGTAGTAGGCTACTATAGAGAGGAGTGTTTTCCGTTTTGGGAAGCATATTATGGTAATTCAAATTTCCAATTTACATAGTGATGTTGATTCAGATCACAAAGTCGAGTTTGTTTAGGTCAAGGTCTCAAGGGGTTATTTTGGGATCTTGATTTTGGCATATAATGACTTATTCAGCCTTTCGTTTCAATAACAAAATTGTCTTGATCGTATCCCGGTCTTAAAAATAATAATAAAAAAAAGGTTTCATGACCAAATCTCATCCCTCACGATTTTTTTTGTCCGGTATTTGCGAGTTAGACACACTTTCAGAGTGAGGTGGGGAGCATAAGTGATCCCCACCTTCAAAGTGCCTTTCGTGGGAATTGAGAACCCCCAGCCCCCAACCTCAAGGTTGAAAGGTGCAAACTTTCCCATTACAGTACACCATCCTTAGCATGGTACTCGTATGTTATTACTTATTTGACGGTTTCTTCTTGTTAGATTTAGAGTAAAGTCATGGTTGCCCATTTAAGGTGGGCATCAAGAAAAAGAATCGGGAAAAGTATATTAAAAAATAAAAATAAAAAAAAATCAAAAAAATGATACTTTAGGAGAGAGAAATCTAATGACCAGGTCATGGCTTTGACCATTGGCCAAGGATGGGCAAACAATATATGAATATAGGTTGTTAGTTTATTTATCTATTTTTTTTTTCTTATTGTTTTTAATGAATATATGTGATTATAAAATTTTAGAGAGTAACCAATGGGTATATATGGACATAATTAGTCATGAATTCATGATAGTTAGGGTCTGTTCTCATTGACTGAACTGACCCGAAATGAATATTTTATAAGTGAAGGAAATTAGAAGCTAAACTGAACTGAACTGAATTCAGCTGAACTGAACTTCAATGTAAGAGAATAGGCCCTTAGTCAATGACCACCATTAACTTGGGCAACCAATAACTTTGCTCTTAAGAAGTTATTCTACTATACAAAGGACACAAGGAGCATTGGAATTTGGAAACCGTAGAACTGTAGAAGTGGATCATCAATTCATCACAGTCAAATTTAGAATATTACTCGTAAGCATTAACCTATCCCCCACAAACAAATTGAGATTAAGTGATTAAGGGCCTGTTCTGATTGACTGAAATCAACTGAACTGAACTGAACTGAACTTATTAATTAGTGATTTTTAACTACGGATTAGTGGTCTTTGATTATATATTACTATACCTATGTGTATATACAAATGTACTATTTCATATGACATAATTATAAAATTTATAATATAATTATAAATTTATGGAAAATATATTAAAAACTTGAAACCTCTAAATATTTTAAACACATATACTATTTAATTTTAAAATAAAATAGTATTATGACAAAAGAACACAAAACACTTACATGTAGCAGAAAAGCAGCTATGGATATTGTCCGACAAGAAATAACTGATCAGATATGGGAGTCAGTTCAGAGGAATGCCGAGGTAATGGAGGAGCTTGGTGGACAAGAAGAAGACGAAGAACTAACTGACTATGAAAATTAGTTTAAGTTGTGTAGTACTCTAATTTTCTCAATAAGATTAACAATAGAAATGTGTATCAAAAAAATAGAACCATTTGAACAATGAATTGTATCGATATTATTATTATTATTAATATTAATATTAATTATTGTTATTATTATTATTATAATTAATTATTAATTATTGATTATTATTATTAGTATTATTGTTATTATTATTATTATTATTATCAATAAATAATAATAATAATAATCATGAATAAATAATAATAATAATAATAATAATAATAATAATAATAATTATAATTATTATTTGTTGCGTCGTTGTAATAAGAGCTTAAAAGAATGAAATTTGGCTTTATATCATTAGCAATATCATTAGACATAAGAGCTGAGCTGAACTGAACTGAGCTGAGCTGAGCTGAACTGAACTGAACTGAATTTCAACGGAAGAGAACACGCCCTAACCCCTTCAATTTCCATACTTGTTCTTCTTCAAACACTTTCCATAATTTTACTCCGCTCTCAACTCACCCGCCAAAAATTCCATAACTTCCCACTCTCTCTTCTGCTTCTCTGCAATGAGTCGAAGTGGTGGGAATTCATCATCTTCAAGAGGAAGAGGTCGTCATTGGCGGAAAGTTACTGCCGATTCTTCTCCTGATTTTCATACCCCTGTAAAGCTTTCTCCTTTTTTCTCTCACTGTTTAGGGTTTTTCTTAATTTTTTGATTTTTGCTTTTGGGTTCTTTTAATTTCTTTTTTATTGGGTCCCTTGGAAATTATAATCTTTGCATGCTGCTATTAATGTGTCAAATTTGAACTTGTGATTCTTTTTTAATTAGTGAAGTAGGACAGTCAATTTAATTCGATTAATCACTCTCTTTTTTCATGGAAAATGTAATTTCAAATGCTTAAAATGATGGGGTTTTTCCCTAAATTTTCCCAATTTTATTATTGATCTAGGTCTTGTTTGATAGTGTTTAAAAGACAAATTCTTGACCTAAAGTAGTGGGTTTTCCTAGTTTGTATACTATGGTGAACTGTGCTTATGTTATGGACTGATGAGCTTGTTCAAATGAAGTATTTGATTTATTAGGTCTTTGAAATATGGTCTAGGGAAGAGAGTATTTGGCTTTTATTATCCACAAATTATGATTTCCTGGCCGAAAGTATGGTGCTTACTCTATTCCTAAATATACATGAAAGGGGTGGGTAGTGTTGCAAATCTTGCAATTGATTTGAATGGAGGAAGTAAATTTCTTCCTTAAAAGAAAGTGTTGCTGTTATTATTGAACGGACGAAGTATATTTCATAGCAATGAAGTTGCTTCATTTTGGTGATGAACTAATGAGGTAATTGGGAATAATGCAAAGAACCTTTATAGCAATGATAGTATGTTGGTACTGTATGGCATTATAGTTGTAACTAATATCTGATTAAGTTTAAAACCCTATAACCAGGAGCTTGATGTCGGTTGATGAATTTATTTTACTAGTTTTTCTTTTGTGAAGTTCTTGCTGTGCCTGAAACAAGCATAAGATTGATTGTTGTATACTGCATTACTGGTTTGCCTGGTTTGGGTTTTTTTTTTTTTTTTTTTTTTTTTTTTTTTTTTAATTTTTTTTTTTTTTTTTTTTTTTTGTGTGTGTGTGTCACTGGTTATGTTTTCTCTTTTGGTGGTTTGCTTAAGATCAACTAAGGAGCCATACTGATACTGTTTTGCACTTACCATTACTTAGGTTCAAGCTGATGCGTCTTCTAATGAGCGCATGTCAGGTTCTCTGGATAGAAAACCACATAGCTCATGGCAAGTGAAAGGGCATAATTCAGATGGTGTTGTCTCACAAACATATGAGAACGTGACTCCAGACCACCAGGGCAGTTATATGTTCAGGGGTGGAGGTTCTTTAGATAGAAAACCACATGGCTCATGGCAAGTAAAAGGCCATAGTTTGGACAGTGTTGTCTCACAAGATAATAATAACATGACTCCTGCTGGAGGCCAGCAACAGGTAAGTTCTTCTTCTGTAGGGGGAAGTTATATTCGCGGTGGTAGACAAAAGCAATGGATAGCCTCCTCCAGGGCTAGCAATACTGTTGATTCTAGCCATGATAAACATGTAGGGAATTACCCTGTTGAGGCAAAAGATCCAATAAACCTTGATTGCTCATTCATGGAAAGTGTTGACAATCTTGCCGATGTGTCTCGTCTTTCACTGGAATCAGATGTGGAAGTTAACCATTGTTCTGGGGCTGAACCTCTTAAAAGCACTGAGAATGAATTTGGCCATGAAAGCTCTGATTGTGCTACTCCAATTAGAGTTTTTGATATATGCCCTCCAAAATCAGGGTCCACTTTCGTGCTGAAACCATCCTTGTTGGCTAAGAATAGAGAAAAGCGAAATGAGATGAAAAACTCTGTTGGTGGGCCTCAAGGAATTATTTTGAGATCTGGAATGTTTCTACTTAAGGGCTATTTTTCAACCTCCGAACAGGTGCCAATTGTTTTTTTTTTTAGCTTCCTTTTTTTCTGTCGTCACATTATTGAGATGAAACACTCCGTTTTGAAACACTCTTCCTGGTCATCAAAAATAATAAATTGTTACTCTTCCGATTTACAATGAGGTCAAATTACTTCTTTTTGTTGTGTTACAAACACACTACTCAGTACTCTTTTCTTATGGAGGAGGAGGAGAGGAACTTCTGATGCAGAATTTGCTCTGCATCATTTTTAAACTTTAACTTAATACAAACAATTAAATATGTTGACATGGGTAAATCCTGTATTGTGTAGGCAAACATTTTAAAGAAATGTCGTGACCATGGAATGGGCCCTGCAGGTTTCTATGAGCCTCGTTTTCGTGAGGGAGGGAAGTTGCATCTGAGGATGATGTGTTTTGGTCAGTTTTGGGATCCTGAGGCCAGCAAATATGTAAAAAATCGACCAATTGATCAAGCAAAACCACCGTCACTTCCACAGGAATTTCTAATGTTAGTTGATAGAGCCATCAAGGACTCCCACTCTCTTATAGCTAAACAGTCTGGGGCAAATAATGTAGAAGACTTTCTTCCCCCAGTTATGCCAGATATCTGCCTTGTAAATTATTATACACAAACTGGACGGCTCGGTTTACATCAGGTTCGTAATTCTGAAGTTTTGTCTGATTTTCTTGTATTGAAATTACATGGTTTAGCTTTCAGTGTGACAACCAACACTTTCATGTTGAAGAAACATTTGAACAGCTCTTCTATAACATTAGAAACTGTCTTACTGTTGCTGTAAGCCTTTTTGTTTGCTTGGTTGTTTATTTGCTGTCAAATGGAATCTTGTTAAGTCTTAGAGACAAGTAAATGATCTCCAAAATTTAAGTTAATGGGTATTGTATCACACAATAAAGAACATCTTTGTAAGTTTGGTAAAAAAAAAACTCTTAGCTTCTTTACTCATAGTCTCTAATGAGTAATGACCACCTAATCTCCCAAAAGCTAGAATAAAATTAGAAAACTGGTGTTTGCTGACTTGCTTTATGCTCTATAGCCTCTATACTACTGGGTTAAAGCGTCTGTCAGCTTAGTAAGTTAAGCAACTAACACCTAAATATTTACTAAAATGCCTATAACAAACAGCATTAGAATTGGCTTCTGCCTTATGATTAAGGTGAAGAGTAAGTTGCCCCTGTTAGTTGCCTATCTGGCAATTAACCTGGCCTTATGATTAAGGCGAAGAGTAAGTTGTCTATAATGTCAAGCAAAGTGAAGCTTTAGGACCTCATTGCCTTGATTGATACTTTCATCTGCTTGTTTCAGGACAAGGATGAGAGTCGAGAGAGTCTTGGGAAAGGGATACCTATTGTGTCTTTCTCCATTGGTGACTCTGCAGAATTTTTATATGGTGATCAGGCAGATGCTGAAAAGGCTGATAAGATCAAATTAGAATCGGGAGATGTTCTAATATTCGGAGGTAAATCAAGACATATTTTCCATGGTGTTTCTGCAATTCTGCCAGGTACTGCCCCACCATCTCTGCTCCAAGAAACTAATTTTCGCCCTGGTCGTCTGAATCTTACTTTCAGACAGCATCTTTAATCTGCTCCTCTTTTATTTGTGCTGTAAAAGAGGAGGGGAAGGGGTTGATATATTGTAGGACTTGTGTTTTTAAAATGGTGATGGTAGTGTGGCACGGGATCCGGCCTACAGGCTACACCCCCGTGTCAATGCTAATAGACAAACCATGGCTTCCATATAAAAAGCCGAAGGAGAGAGACACACCATTCTTCCTCCTTCCATGTAAATAGTAGAAACAGAGGATTTTTCTGATAATGGAATGCATCCTTAAATGGAAACTTCAAATTTGTTGTTGTATTTTCTTATTTGCACATAATTTCTCTATATCTTTTGACCTACCCTTTTTTTTTTTTTTTTTTTTTTACTCTGTATTATTATCTCTATTTCGCATTATCATCAAATGAAAATAACATATTAAGAATGGAGAACATAATATACGAAGCATTTTTTTTTTTTTTTGAATGGGAATATGCTTTTATTTTAAATGGAAAGAAAGATTAATTATTGAGCATTATATTGGAACTTTGGAAGTAAATCATCTCCTTAAAAAGGATTGTTGATGGTAAATCAATTTTATGATTTATGTTTCCTTCGATATGAAAATCTGCAAAGATAGTAACATCTGAAAGATTTGTGAATGCTTTTATTGTCATGGATTCTGTTTTCTCATTATCAGTGTTATACATAGAAGAGTAACTTCAATAGAAAAACATTCTACCACACAAAAGATGATGCTCAAAATTTTGATTCTAATTTGCGTTTTATTACAAAAAAATGTATTAGCTTCAAAACATAATGTCATAGACTTTCTTGATTGCCTAACTCTTCATTCAAATACCTCACATTTGATCACAAAAGCTGTCTACACTCCACAGAGTGCTTCATATTCATTTGTTCTGAATGCAAATGTTAGAAACCTAAGGTTCAATACGTCATCTGCCCCAAAACCTCTTGCCATTGTCACAGCCTTAGACAAATCCCATGTCCAAGCAACTATTTTGTGTGCTAAGGAACATGGCCTAGAGATGAGAATCCGGAGTGGAGGCCATGATTATGAAGGCCTCTCCTATAGATCCCGGAACCCATTTATAATACTCGATCTTTTCAACCTTCGATCAATTGAGATTGATCTAGGGAGTGACACTGCTTGGGTTCAAGCTGGGGCAACACTTGGTGAACTTTACTACAGCATAGCGAAGTTAAGCAATACTCGTGCCTTCCCTGGAGGTGTGTGCACACCTGTCGCGGTGGGTGGCCATTTCTCTGGAGGTGGTTATGGTAATATGCTTAGGAAATTCGGGCTGACAGTTGATCACATCATTGATGCAGAAATAGTGGATGTTAATGGTGTAATTCTTAACCGGGAAACTATGGGGGAAGACCTGTTTTGGGCTATTAGAGGTGGTGGGGCTGCTAGTTTTTGTGTTGTTTTAGCATGGAAGATTAGGATAGTCCAAGTTCCAGAGATAGTAACCACCTTTGTTGTAGTAAAGACCCTAGAGGAAGGGGGAGGCAACGTTTTCAATCAATGGCAGCATGTTGCGCACAGTTTAGATCCAAACTTGTTTATAAGAACTGAAGCTATTTATAACAAGTCACATAGAAGCGAAAGCACCAACAAGACGTTGCAATTTTCATTCTTAGGATTGTACCTAGGACGGTCCAACGACCTTATTCAGCTCGTAGGTAAGGATTTTCCTTTGCTAGGCTTAAAGAAAGACGATTGCAGTGAGATGAGTTGGGTGGAATCAACTATAAGCTACTACGGTTTACCTATGAATTCTTCCCTAGAGATTTTGTTAGATCGAGCTCCACCACGCGGTTTGACATATGATAAGCACAAGTCGGATTATGTAAAAGAGCCAATTCCTAAGGTGGGATTAGATAAATTGTGGGAAAAGATGGTTGAAGTAGAGCATGTAAAATTGCAAATGAATCCTTATGGTGGTAAGATGAGCCAAATTTCAGAGACCGCGACACCCTTCCCTCACAGGAAAGGAAACCTCTTCAAGATTCAATGCCTTTCTTACTGGAAACATAACTCAAGGGAGATTACTCGTCGAAATATTGAAGCAACAGATGAGGTTTACAGGTTTATGACTCCTTATGTATCGAAGAACCCGAGGGAGGCCTTTCTAAACTACAGGGATATTGATATAGGAACTAATGCAAACAATAGCTTAGCTTTTGCTACCGCGTACTTTGAAGGAAACCTCCAGCGATTGTTGAGAGTAAAGGCTAAGGTTGATCCCGGCAACTTCTTTAGGTACGAGCAAAGTATTCCTGTTTTAGTTAGCTACAAACACACCAGTTGAATACATCAGCCTAATGTAACACAATAAACTTGTTTGTATTTCATGGTTGTTTCACAATTTAATTTAGAGAAATGGAATAATACTATCAATATATGATTCATATACAATTAATGATACATAATCAAATTACTCTCACAAGGAGAAACAATGACAATTCTTTGATATATATGTATCGATTAATTCAAAATAATTATGTCTTGTTTTATGCTCCATGTATGTCTTTAACATTGTGTGTGAAATTATATGTTATACATCAAAAAAAAAAAAAATGCTTGAATTTTCTTATGCTCTTTTTTATATGACAAGATCATACTATAATCTAGAACTGTTAAAAACTAACCCGACTCGAAAATTTGACCTGAACATCTGAACCCAACCTGTACCCGGACAATGGGGTGAAACTAGTGACCTGTAATCCGACCTAAACCTGACCATATGTTAACCGACAACCAATATGATCAAGTACTTTTTGACCTGAACCCAAACCTGCTCCCGACCTGAGGGTAACCGTCAACCGATTTAATCCGACCCAACAACAATCTGTACCCGAACTAGTACCCGACCCAATTAGAACCTGTACCCGAGTCATGGAAGGTTTAATAAAATTTATATGCCTTTTGTTCAACTTATATATTGGTACAAATCTGTAAACCCACAATCCGATTCAGCTTGTATACCTTTTAATCTCTATTAATCATATATAGGTTTAATAAAATCTTGATAAAGCTAATTAAATTATGGAAGGCGTAATTATATAGGTTCAACTTGAGTACATCGATATTTATTGGAATTGAACTTGAACCAAAACCGAACTCAACATTAACTCAAACTCGAATGTACCATCTTTTAACCCACTCAAACCTGATTCACACACAACCCGAACCTGAAATTGAATCTGATCTGAATTTGGCTCGAATTGAACCCGACATATATCCGGAAAGGTGAACGACCCAGAATAAACTCAACTGAAATTGACCCGACCCAAACTAGAACCTGATATGAGGCTAGATTGACTCGACATGACCAGATCCTAATTTAACCCGAGAGATGATTTGACCCAACACAAATTCGACTTGAATACCCGAATCGACAACTCTACTATAATGCACAAAATGGGAGCAATTTAGGAGGTGTCGGGAGCTGGTGTTGGAATTTCACGGAACACTACGAGATGAAGCCCGGGTTCATATAATATTGTGTGGACCCATATATGACCATTATCCGGCAACGTAAAGGCCCCTTGAGAGCTTATAGCCAATAAAAGAGTCATGTACGAAAACGGGTAAAATGACCATTTAAAGGCAAATTGGATACCCCACTCACCCAATTAAACTCTCGGAGGGTATTAGGGACCATGGTAAACATCTCAGCAATTTTTATTTTCGAGCGAAAAAAGGTTAAAATTTATATAATCCACAGTTTTTGAGGAATTTTTGAGGTTTCGGGGCCCTATGGCGAAAAGTATTGAGACACTAAAGTGGTCAATAACTGACCCGACCCGAGGACCCGACCTTAACTAACAATAATCTGAACCCAGCCTGTACTCAAAAAATGGGGTGGATTATAGCCTTCAATTTTGCCACTTTTCGCCACCGGACCCAACACCTCAAAATTTCCTTAAAAAGCGTGGATTATAGCCTTCAATTTTGTAATTTTTTGACCTTTTTTCGCCCAGAATAAAAATTGCCAAGATGTTTACCATGGCCCTAATACCCTGCTAGAGTCCAATTGGTCGGAGGAACCATCCAATATGCCCTTAAACGGTCATTTTACCCGTTCACAACTTGCAGTGATTTCGTAAAATCAAGCCTACCACGGACGTTTATGACAACATACAATGATCATATATGGTTTCAAACGGAATTATATGACCCCGAAATGTATCCCTTAGGGTCTCAAGGCTTTTCGCCACCGGGCCCCGAAACCTCAAAATTCCTCAAAAAGCCTTCAATTTTGTAATTTTTTGACCTTTTTCGCCCGAAAATAAAAATTACCAACATATTTACCATGGTCCTTAATATCCTTCGGGATTCCAATTAAGTCGGTGGAACCATCCAATATGCCCTTAAATGGTCCTTTTACCCATTCACAACTGGTAGTGATTTCGTAAACTCAAGCCAACCACAGACGTTTATGACAACATATAATGATCATATGTGGTTTCAAATGGCATTAAATGACCCCGAGATGTATCCTTTCGAGTTTCAAGGCTTTTCGCCACCGAGCCCCGAAACCTCAAAATTCCCCAAAAAGCGTGGATTATAGCCTTTAATTTTGTAATTTTTTTAACTTTTTTCGCCCGAAAATTAAAATTACCAAGATGTTTATCATAGTCCCTAATATCCTCCGGGAGTCCAACTAAGTCGGTGGAACCATCTAATATGCCCTTCAACAGTTATTTTACCCGTTAACAACTTGTAGTGATTTTGTAAACTCAAACCTACCACGTACGTTTGTGACAACATATAATGATTATATATGGTTCAAACGGCATTATAAGACCCCGAGGTGTATCCTTTCGGGTTTCAAGGCTTTTCGCCACCGAGCCCCGAAACCTCAAAATTCCTCAAAAAACGTGGATTATAGCCTTCAATTTTGTAATATTTTTTAACTTTATTTGCCCGAAAATAAAAATCACCAAGATGTTTATCATGGTCCCTAATATTCTCCGGGAGTCCAATTAAGTCGGTGGAACCATCTAATATGCCCTTCAACAGTTATTTTACCCGTTCATAACTTGTAGTGATTTCGTAAACTCAAGCCTACCACGTACGATTGTGACAAACTATAATGATTATATATGGTTTCAAATGACATTATATGACCTCGAGATGTATCCCTTAGGGTTTCAAGGCTTTTCGCAGCCGTGCCCCGAAACCTTGAAATTTCCTTAAAAAGTGTGGATTATAGGCTTCAATTTTGTAATATTTTGACTTTTTTTCGCCCAGAAATAAAAATTGCCGAGATGTTTACCGTGGACTCTAATATCCATCGGGAGTCAGACTGGGTCGGTGGAACCATCCAATATGCCCTTCAACAGTTATTTTACCCGTTCACAACTTGCAGTGATTTTGTAACTCAAGCCTACCACGTAATTTTGTGACAACATATAATGATCATATATGGTTTCAAACGGCATTATATGACCCCGAGATGTATCCTTAGAGTTTCAAGGCTTTTCACCATGCCACCGGGCTCGAAACCTCAAAATTCCTCAAAAAGCGTGGATTATAGCCTTCAAATTTGTAATTTTTTGACCTTTTTTCGCCAGGAAATAAAAATAACCAAAATGTGTACCATGGTCCCTAATATCCTCCGGGAGTCCAATTAAGTCGGTGGAACCATCCAATATGCCATTCAACGATCATTTTACCCGTTCACAACTTGTTGTGATTTCGTAAACTCAAGCCTACCACGGACGTTTATGACAACATATAATGATCATTTATGGTTTCAAACGGCATTATATGACCCCGAGATGTATCCCTTAGGGTTTACAGGCTTTTCGCCACCGTGCCTCGAAACCTCAAAATTTCCCTAAAAAGTGTAGATTAAGGCCTTCAATTTTGTAATTTTTGACTTTTTATTCGCCCGGAAATAAAATTGCCGTGATGTTTAATGCGGACCCTAATATTGATGAATCACATTTATATAGAGTTTATCGGCACGTTTATGCTAGTTTTATAGTTGATTTTTGAGTCTTTTGTTGCTTTTTAGGTCGCAATTGCATAAGTTGTTTGTTTTGTGCTCTATTACGCTCCGTTTGTGTTTTTCTTAATGTTTCAGGTGATTTCATAGTCATTTGAACGCTTTCGGAGTAGTTTTGGAAGAATCGGACAATAAAAGGATGAAAAGTTGATGAATCGATGTCGCTCAATGAAGGATATGCGTTTGTGGAAGCTTAGTATGATATTAATATGTATGAGGAATGAAAATAGCATCCACAAGGGTCGTTATGCACTTTACGGAAATGAATTTGAGTTAGAAACGAAGAAAAACGATAGTTTACAAAGTGTCAAATCTGACCTTTGTCCACACTTTTGATCATAACTCGAGTTCTACAGATCGGATTGAGGTGATTCAAGTTGCGTTGGAAACTAGACTTGAAGAGCTTTCCAACGATAGGTCACACGCTCTTATACGCTTCCTAGAACTCAAGATATAGCCCCTGAAAGACGACCCTGCGAACCAGCGACGACCAGCGCCCGAAGCTCGGCACTCTCAGCCACGAGCAGCTTCTGCTTGGCCCGCTGGATACCCAGCGGCCGCTGGTTTCAGCGCCCAGCAGGCAGCCTCGGCTTTTGGTCGTCGCAATAACCTTCTTTGGCTATGACTCCTTTAAATCGACGACCAATCATTAGACGACTTGTGTAATTGCTATTTTTCTGATTTTATTTTATTTACTTATCTTTAGATTAGTTTTAGGATAATATAAATACTGAAGGGATATTATTTTTCCCGGATGCCTTTTATTACTTTTTATTTTACGTTCTTTTGAGTTTTCTCTCTTGAACCCTAGTTTCTCATGGCATCTCCATGGATTCTTCCATGGATGATTCTTGGGTTTACTATTTTAATTCATTGAGGTATTTTATTTCTATTTTCTTGCTTTTTATTATGTTTTATTCCGTAGATCTAGTTTTATTTATTTATTTCATGCTAGAGTAGTTTTATTTCTAGGGTTTGGGAATCCATGTTTATATTATGAATCTTGATTGATAGTTTTAATATTTTGATTATTCATATCTCTAATTGATAGTGTTTTTATTGATAATCTTGCAACCTGATCAATTTGTATGATTAATTCATGTTAATAAGAGTTTGAATCGAAAGATCTTACTTTTAGAGGCTTCCCTACAATTAGCAATTCTTATTATGTTAGCGACCGAACTACATATGTTGAATTGAGAGCGTTAAGACCCGACCGTAGGCTTAGCAATTGCTCTAGATAATTGATTGATTGAATTATTATTGGTATTTGATAGATTCAGAACTATAAACATGGTGAACCATGACCCTAGGTATTTTTATTAATTGTTTTATTTCTTTTTTTTTAATTTAGACTACTTCTCTTTCCCAATTTCGTGACATAGGTTAGTTTCTCCAATTTCTTAGAGGTTAGATTAATACCATCTCCCTGTGGATTCAGCCCTACTTACCCTACTACATTGTTAGTTGGTTTTGTTAGGAATTTATTTTTGACAGGTGTACGACAACCTATCAAATATCCTCAGGGAGTCAAATTGGGTCAGAGCAACCATCCAATATGCCCTTCAACGGTTAATTTACTAGTTCACCACTTGTACTGATATCGTAATCTCAAGCCTAACACGTACGTTTGTGACAACATATAATGATCATATATGACTTCAAACAGCATTATATGACCCCGAGATGTATATCTTACGGTTTCAAGGCTTTTCGCCACCGTGCCCCGAAACCTCAAATTTTCCTTAAAAAGTGTGGATTATAGCCTTCCATTTTGTAATTTTTTTTAACTTTTTTTCACCCTGAAATAAAAAGTGTTGAGATGTTTACGGTGGACCCTAATATCCTCCGAGAGTCAAATTGGGTTGGTGGAACCGTCCAATATGCCCTTAAATGGTCATTTTATCCGTTCACCACTTGTAGTGATTTCGTAAAATCAAGCCTACCAAGGACGTTTATGACAACATACAATGATCATATTTGGTTTCAAACGGAATTATATGACCCTGAGATGTATCCTTAGGTTCTCAAGGCTTTTCGCCACCGGAGCCCCGAAACTTCAAAATTCCTTAAAAATGTGGATTATAGCCTTCAATTTTATAATTTCTTGACCTTCTTTCGCCCGGAAATAAAAATTACCAAAATGTTTACCATGGTCCCTAATATCCTCCAGGAGTCCAATTAAGTCAGTGGAACCATCCAATATGCACTTCAACGGTCATTTTACGCGTTCACAACTTGCTGTGATTTCATAAACTCAAGCCCACCATTGACGTTTATGACAACATATAATGATCATATACGGTTTCAAACGGCATTATATGACCCCGAGATGTATCCTTTAGGGTTTCAAGGCTTTTCGCCACAGTGCCCCGAACCTCAGAATTTCATTAAAAAACGTGGATTATAGCCTTCAATTTTGTAATTTTTTTGACCTTTTTTCACCCGTGAATAAAAATTTCCTAGATGTTAACCATGGTCCCTAATACCCTCCAATAGTTTAATTGGGTTGGTTGAACCATCGAATATGCCCTTAAACGGTCATTTTACCCGTTCACAACTTGTAGTGATTTTGTAAACTCAAGCCTACCACGGACATTTATGACAACATATAATGATCATATTGTAGGAGTTTATAGGTACTACGCAGCGGAAATAACATGAATCATATTCATACAGTACCTAATCCAAGGATCTAATGCATAACACATAAAGCACAAATAATCGTACCTTTGAAGCGTGATTCCACGTGCGATCGAGCAAGAACAAAGGGAGATAAAGAACCCCAAGCGTGATTCCTCTACTTGGTCCACGGGCACAGATTAAGACCTCCACTAATGCTAGTTAGTCGCAATTGAAACCTTCAATTGACCTTCTATGGAGAAGAGCGACATGCTAACCAAGAACCACCACGATAACGACCACGAACCACCAAGGGGTGGCCGGCCGTACGGACGTGAGGGGAGGATGAGGGCCGTGAGTTGGAGAGAGGATTAGGGTTTTGGGATTGGTTGCATTGATGTCAAAATTCACAGTGTGTGAATTATGACTACTTCTTACAAACCCTAGGCATGAATCTTATTTATAGATCTCATCTCTAAATAAGAGCCCATGTCATAAGCCCAAAACCTAATTCCAATCTAACTATGTTAGCCCAATCCAATTCATGATTAGTTAATTGCTCATGAGGCCCATTAATGGGCCTCTTACTTGCTTAACCCAATACCCTTGTGTGTGACCAATATAGGATCCATTCTAAAGGGCTTTGTGCTATTTGACTAGCCCAAAGATCATCTCTCATAGTCTAGCAACAGAGGATGACACCCCAATAGAATGAACTTATTATCTCCATAATAGTGATCCTTGATATATCTAGTAATTGCACTTATCGAAGACACAATTCCTTCAATCTCCCACTTGTCTGAGACAAGTGCGCAATATTCAAATTCCTTAAGTCATTTTGTGTCGATTTGATAATATGATTGCATCTTATGCGATCTATATTAATCTACAAATAGTTTCTTGAAATCCGAGTTAGAATTACAAAACAAATGGTTACTATATAACACATTTGAGCACGGCCATGCATTTTCTGAATTCTCCCTCTTCAAGAGGCCAAAACATGACACATTCCTAATTTAATAGGAAGACTCTATCCAATCTTGTGGCAACCAAAGCTCCCACTCAACTTCTGAAATAACCAGGAAACACCCTTTATAATCTCCAGTTACGGGAAGACGTTTGAATGTACCACAGTTATATCATCCATTGAATGAAACCAATGTTCCACTCATGTCAAAGGAATCCACTAATATATCCGGAAGTTCTATACTTGAACTTCAAAGTTGGTCTATAGTTCGATCCTGCATCATTCATGCATATCCATGTGATTGACCGAGCCTTATCACTATGCTCCTATAGCCCATGAAACCGAGCTATCCAATCAATCTTACATGCTAGTCCATTCATTGAAATCATTTATGTCCACTTTAATGATTTCGAACTAGGAACTTAAATAATATGTGGATTTTGTTCACCTGTGGGGTTTCATACACCAGGTCTCTATCTAATAGATAACCTGATGAGCCCATCAATCCATAATTATTTTGGACATTTTATTTAATCTTGAAACCACGATTAAATAAGATTGAAACTTTGTTTCAATTGATAAACATAATTCTGCAAGCTAATGTATTTACTTTTGTAATATGCTTTCTCAAAACATACACAACTAAAATTACATAACTTGCTTCAATCCAAAAACCTTAGTATGACTCTCATACCTTGGTCGTGGAAGGGGTTTAGTAAGTAGAGTTCATGAGACATTCTCATAAACATGAACTTTGCAATTTCTAAATCTTATAATCATTTTCATCTCCATACACTAAGAATTTTCCTTCGCCCTTTCGCAAAGAACTTAGGAATTTCTAATTTGTATTCCAACGTCACATTATTGGATTTCGATTGAAATCTATCATTATTTGTTCTTTAAAACACGTGAATCAAAATAGACGAGTATAGTCCATGACATGCATGATGCATCCTTTGCGAATTGCATAAGGATCACCACTCAAAGTCTTAATTTCATCAACCTTTCTCAAGGTATTGAATCATTAAGCAACGTGCCATGTTACATGGGATTGAAACTCCTTTCAATATAATGTTGAACCCTATAAGAATCTTATCAATATAAGCTTCTTAACCAAAACTCAAACATCCTTCGAGACCTATCTATATAGATCTTGAATCCCAAATGTACTCATCTTCTTCTTCAAGATTTTCATACAAAATGCATTAACCATTACTTGACTATTCAAGCAACAAATAATCACTCTTTGTACTAGACCAAGAAGACTTCATAGCTCCCACTAAAACGTCTTGTACACTCAAGACCTTTTCCTTCATTTTACGAGAACATCAAACGATTTGACTAACTCGCAAAATTAAGAACATTAACTCCCTGATGCTAACTTCAATCCATTATGGATCTTCTATGCATCCCTAGGATTATTGGATCTCTAAACTTTTGATTGTATCATATACAAATCTTATTTCATGAACAATTTCAAGAATCAAGAAAGCGTTTTGATATCCATCTACCAAATCTCATAAGGTAGAAATCACTAAAATATCTTTAATAGATCTTTGCAACATGTAAAGGTTTCATCGTAATCATAGTCATACTATGAATTAGTTGAATCCTTTAACAAGTCTTTGCTTTAGTTAGAAAACATTTTTCTTTCTTGTCTGCTTTGCTTACAATGGGTTTCACCCAATTTAGGAAAATTATTCAAGTGTCATACACTTGCTTACAGACTTAGAATCTATTTCAGATTTCATGGTTTTAAACCACTTGGAGTTATAACTCGTCAAATCATCTTTATTACTTGCATAATCATCATGTTCCAAAATAAATATTTTAGAACTCTTAGTCAATATGAAATCATATTTCTTTGACTAAGTTTTACATATGCTAGTCATCCTTGTGGGTTTTACGCAACAATTGAAACTCATACAACAATTTTGTTTAGTTTTCGATGAGAAACGACAATAGAGGATGTGCACTTGGAATGTACTACCTTCGACACATGGTTATTAATCCCATTACACATAATGAGACCACGCGTTGTCATTTGTAACATGAGGTGAATCATGCTCATATTGTTGTTTTCATTCGATAACTTCTCGAATTTCTTCAAGATTTTCGAAATCACTTTTCTTGAACTCTTTCAAGGCTCTCGAACTTTTCGAGATTCTTATACTCCCACTTGCCTTTTGAGGAGGCATATTTAGCATAGGGTGAACCAATCATGGTTTGAGCCACGTTTGTTTGTTGCTTTTCTCAAACTCTTTTGAGATTTACACTACTCCCACTTGACCTTTTGGAACAATTTCCATAAGGGCACCTACTTGAGCAACAAACATTTTGTGCTAAGTATGGTTTGTGTAGTAGTACCCCGTGCTCTATATAGGAATCGAACGTGCATCAAACGGTTTAATACATGTTCTTGTTTTGTAGAAAGACTTAATAAGAACTTTTCTTATCCATATCACATATGAAGTCTTTGCTACTTTTGACTTGACGTATGTAGTTTGTTCAGTTTTGTAGTTTTCTTAAAAGTATATCCCTTGAACAATGGTTGGAAGATAGGTAATTTACATCCATTATCGAATTATATCTCATATAGATTGATAACTTCCTGCGTAAACACTTCACAAGGTTTTCTTTCGTAGTTTGTTGTAAAACGATTTCACAACTATTGAATGTTTATCAATGTCTTGGCTTAAATTCTCATTATTACGATCATATCGCAATATTTCGAATGTGTTGCCAAGTACATGTCTTGACTTAAATTTTCACAATTACAATCATATTGTAGTGTAATCATTATCTTGTCAAGTTGATACTGAACTTCATACTGAAAATTTTGAACTTTTCAAAATATTCATTTCCATGGTTCAACTAAGCGTAAATAGTGATCGTATCACAAATGAAGTTTCATTGTCTGTCTCTAACCTTAGAACCTTTGGTTTTCTTACATCGATATGTATTCGACCTCGAGTTCACATCGTCATTTCTCTAAATGGTGACTTAGTCAAAATTTCAAATTAGAATGATAATTACATATATCAATGGATTCATAATTCAATGATATTGAAAGTCCATCCCTTTGGATCTTCCGCATGCAATTTTCATTTTTATTTGAATTAATTGACATATTAGAGACAATTTATATATATAGAAATTGTTTAATTATTTCTATCATATAGAATTTTAAACCTATTTAGCAATTCAAAACACATTATGACTCAAAGAAGCATAGAATAACATTTATTCCACGTTTTGAATCTTCGATGTTTAGTCATTACTAATCATTGAATGGTGTTTTGATAATGGCAAGAATGAATAACATTTATTTAATTCTAGCCAATTATTAGTGGTGAAATACTAGTTTCTACTTGTAAAGTTGCAACTTTTGCTTCCAAACTTGTAGATTCTACTTGTGAAGTAGCAACATTTGCTTCTAAAGTTGTAGATTTGTTCCTCCTTTAGCTATGACTTCTTCCTTTAGTTCAATCACATTGTGCAATGAATGATTTAAACAAGACATCATATGTCCAAGAATTAGCAATATGCTAAATCAATTTCTATAATATAATTCTTAAATTGGAACATTTCCATTCTTTTACCTTCCAACTATATGAGGTAGTATCTAATCAATTGGAATTGATCCATTTAATTAGAAACATTGTAGTTCTAGGTTTGAGAAGTAGCAACTTGTTTGCAATTCTTGGCCTATAACTTCTTAATGCAATCCTCATATATTCCTAAACCCTTCCATTTGAGCCACTTAGAACATTTCTCTTAGGTTCAAAATGATACCTTGCTCAACTACTTTAAGCACTTTTCATGATTTTGCTAAGTCTATTCTATCATTATTTATATTTGAGTTTAATCAAGTATTAAACTCTATATAAAACAGATGAAGAATATTGTTATTTGATCAACTTTTGATCATAGATATTTCCAATCACTTTCTCATATTCAATCATATTGAAGATAAGAGATTTTATTGGATTTCTATACTTGTCTTTTGGAGGATTTGTACCTCCCATCTCATTATATCCCTTGAAACATTTTTCAAAATGAAGATGTGTTGGTATTTTACTCAAACATTTTGAATAAAACCAACCTTAGACATGTGACATGAATTTCTAAAACTTGCCTTTTAGAACAATCTTAGCAAAATTGGAATATAGGTTTATGGATTATCTTTTAAACTCTTTTGAGAACGTTTCTCAACTTTATTTTCAATCGAGGAGATTATATATAATAATAAAATTAGAACGACATGTTACTAATAAGTAAACGCAAAATTCAATTATGTTTATTAAATTTAAAGTACCATAAGCGAATTAAATTGGTAACTTTAAAACACTCTATTCAATTTAATTGATCCCAATTGAATTAAATGATTCCAAGATCCTTTATTCGTGCAATAATTAACCGGACTGAGGCCCTGCCATCAACCATTACATTTTCAAGGTGAGTAAACTCTTTACTGATTACAACTCTTGTAACTCTTGGTTGAATAATTAACCATCACATGTTTAATTATTACCCTTAGCTTCAAGGTTCTAAACTGATCTTTAGGTAACCTTGTTGAATATAACCAATTAAAAGTGTAGAACGTGATCTACCCCCACTTCCCCAAGATATATTATGATGCTCTGCTGAGGCCGACCCATCACAAACGATCAAGGTTTTCGTCGGGTTTTTAATTGGAAAAGCTGCATCAATATTACTGGGATCTAGATTTATTATGTTGTGATTATATAGTGAACTCTAGCGCATCATCAAGCAACATAAATAAACCCAAACATGCATAAAATACTGAATGCATAAATAAGACATAGCATGGCCCCTAATCCTAAGAAAACTAATAAAGTAAATGCTCCCACTTGAATCATCATGGATCGCATCCATCTTTCTCCTTTGGGCCTTCACTTCATGGGCTTCTTGGATTAACTGCAACCTGTAATTCTACTCTATTCTATCTATTACTTAAATAAAATAAAATAAAATTACAAAATACTTTATCGGTACGTAGACCGTACTAAGATTACAAAAATACATCACGATGCGCAGATCGTATTTAGCAATCTACTGGGCCATACTAGTCATTATATAGCAATAAACAATATCATATATTATAAAATTGCCACATAATAAATCACTCATCATGCTTTCCTAAACTATAACATCTGATGATCATAATAAAGGAAACATGGCATCTAAATATCTCATATTTTAATTAAAGCAATTAGATAATATCATATATTATTCATGATCATCAATAAAATATCATATATTCTAAATTAGTCATGAGATAGAATCAAATCTTATTTTAATCTCAAAAGATAAATCATATTTATCCTCAAAGATTATCCTAACAATGTTAGGAAATTCTATCCTAATTACTAGCCAATCACAATATTTTAAATCAATTATATCCAAAATGATTATGGGATAATCACATTATTTAAATCAATCTTTATCTTTTTGAAATATGCTCAGAATATTCTAACAAATCCTATCCAAAATTAACAACCTTAATTAAGGATAATTATCAAAAACCAACTTTTGAAATTTGATTTTATCCCAAAATAAAATCAGATTTTATTTTGAAATATATTTAAAATAAATTAATTTAATAAAACAAAATTTTTTTTTTTTTTTAAAATTGAATCTGCTGCCACGTCAGCCAGGGGAAGCCCAGCCAACGCAGCAGCTGGAATCAGCAACCCCAACCGCAGCCAGGAGCTAAGCCCAGCCACGGCGCAAGCAGCGGCTCTGACCGGAACATTTCCAGTCCACCACCTGCCGGAGCCACCTTCTGCGCCTGAATTTATCGCCGTCGCTCGAGGGCTGCCGTGGCAGCTAGGCCGAAGCCCAGCCACCAGCAGAGCTGTACTAGCAGCAGCAAGCGGCAGTGCAACAGTTGCACTTTCGCTGCTGCCGCCTGTCCACCAGCCGCCGCCCTCTCTGCCCTTCTCTTCGACCACCTGGGCAGCCGCCGTGGCCACCTAACGGTGGTGCATCCACCCAGCCACGGCTGCCCCCTCCCAAAATCAAATCTTTGTTTTTTTTTGAGATTTAATTTAATTAAACAACATTTGTAAAATTAAATTAAATTAGGTCTTTTGAATTAAAACATAAATTTTATGCCTAATTCAATTTTGAAATCAAATTCATAATTCAATTTCAAATCTAGGGTTCTTCATTAATTCAAATTTAATCTAACATTTAGATAAAATTATTGATTATACAAAAAATCATATTGTATAAAATCAATTCAATTAAATCTATGAAGCATAAAATTTTCGAAATTTATCAAAATTAAGCACACAAAATCAAAATTTTAGAGCTTTATTTCAATCATAATTTTCGAAAATACTAGGGCTTATTTGGATTTTGCTAGAACAATTGAGCAATTAAATCATATTTAATCATATCCCAAAAATTAAATCTCCATTTAATATAAAGATTGAACCATAATTAATTATTCTCCCTCCTAATTGAATTAAAATTGTGGATTATCAAAGAATTATTGGCAATATGCGTAAATGCAATAGGCTAACTGATACCACTGTAGGAGTTTATAGGTACTACGCAGCGGAAATAACATGAATCATATTCATACAGTACCTAATCCAAGGATCTAATGCATAACACATAAAGCACAAATAATCGTACCTTTGAAGCGTGATTCCACGTGCGATCGAGCAAGAACAAAGGGAGATAAAGAACCCCAAGCGTGATTCCTCTACTTGGTCCACGGGCACAGATTAAGACCTCCACTAATGCTAGTTAGTCGCAATTGAAACCTTCAATTGACCTTCTATGGAGAAGAGCGACATGCTAACCAAGAACCACCACGATAACGACCACGAACCACCAAGGGGTGGCCGGCCGTACGGACGTGAGGGGAGGATGAGGGCCGTGAGTTGGAGAGAGGATTAGGGTTTTGGGATTGGTTGCATTGATGTCAAAATTCACAGTGTGTGAATTATGACTACTTCTTACAAACCCTAGGCATGAATCTTATTTATAGATCTCATCTCTAAATAAGAGCCCATGTCATAAGCCCAAAACCTAATTCCAATCTAACTATGTTAGCCCAATCCAATTCATGATTAGTTAATTGCTCATGAGGCCCATTAATGGGCCTCTTACTTGCTTAACCCAATACCCTTGTGTGTGACCAATATAGGATCCATTCTAAAGGGCTTTGTGCTATTTGACTAGCCCAAAGATCATCTCTCATAGTCTAGCAACAGAGGATGACACCCCAATAGAATGAACTTATTATCTCCATAATAGTGATCCTTGATATATCTAGTAATTGCACTTATCGAAGACACAATTCCTTCACATATATGGTTCCAAACGCCATTATGTGACCCCGAGATATATCCCTTAGAGTTTAAAGGCTTTTCGCCACCGGGCCCCGAAACCTCAAAATTCCTCAAAAAGCGTGGATTATAGCCTTCAATTTTGTAATTTTTTGACTTTTTTCGCCCGAAAATAAAAATTGTCGAGAAGTTTACCGTGGACCCTAATATCCTCCGGGAGCCAAATTGGGTCGGTGGAACCGTCCAATATGCTCTTAAACGATCATTTTACCCGTTCACAACTTGCTGTGATTTCGTAAACTCAAGCATATTACGGACGTTGATGACAACATATAATGATCATATATGGTTTCAAACGGCATTATATTACCCCAAGATATATCCCTAAGAGTTTCAAGGTCTTTCGCCTCCGTGCCCCGAAACCTCAAATTTTCCATAAAAAGTGTGGATTATAGCCTTCAATTTTGTAATTTTTTGACTTTTTTCGCCCGAAAATAACCGAGATATTTACCGTGGACCCTAATATCCTCCGGGAGCCAAATTGGGTCGGTGGAACCGTCCAATATGCTCTTAAACGGTCATTTTTCCCGTTCACAACTTGCGGTGATTTCGTAAACTCAAGCATACAACGGACGTTAATGACAACATATAATGATCATATATGGTTTCAAACGACATTATATGACCCCAAGATATATCCCTTAGAGTTTCAAGGCTTTTCGCTACCGGGCCTCGAAACCTCAAAATTCCTCAAAAAGCGTGGATTATAGCCTTCATTTTTGTAATTTTTTGACCTTTTTTCGCCCGGAAATAAAAATTACCAAGATGTTTACCATGGTCCCACTACTAGAAAAAGGCTCATTTCCGACGGAAAAATTCCGTCGTAACCACCCCAAAATCCGTCGGAAAACCCGTTTCCGACGGAATTCCGTCGCAACCGGTTGTCGGAAAACCCTTTGTAGGAAAATTGTCTTCTTCCGACGGAATTTCCGTCGGAAACACTTTTCCGACGAAATTTCCGACGGAATTTTCCCTCGAAAGAGGTTTTTCAGCATCAGGAAAATCCGTCGGAAATTTCCGACGAAATGAAATTCCGTCGGAAATTTCCGACGAAAATTCCGTCGGAAACTATTTTTGCGAAATTAAAAAAAAATACGCCGTGCCACCACCGGCACGGCGTATCACCCACCTCTAACCACCAGCCCCCTAACACATTCGACCGTTCCACTACCCACAACCACCAAAACTCCTACCATCCTAACCCTAACCCACACAAACGAGCCTAGATCTACCACCCCACCACCCACCAAAAACCACCACCGCCACCACCAAAACAAACCATCACAACCCAAAAATTAAACAAAAAAAAAAGAAAAAAAAAATAAATCCCAACCCAACACCCAGAAACCCGAATAAAAATTGAAAACAGGACAAAAAAAATTATAATAAAATTCCAACCCAACACTCAACACCCAAAAAATTTAAATCCCAACCCAACAACCAATAACCCAAAAAAAAAATGAAAACAGGGCAAAAAAAAAGATAAATATTCAGAACAAAAAAATTAAAAACAAAAGATAAAAAAAAACTGTAGATCTACTACACTTACCACAATGATTCAACCACAACAACCGAAATTTGTCTTGAAATTGGTTATATAAGGCCAAATTCGACCATGGAAACGCTAGATCTAGCATTTCCATGGTCGAACTTGACCTTAATACCATAAATTCGAAATAAAAAAACACGCCGGAGCATTTGAAGGCTAGCTTTGCCGGAATTTAACAACAAAGAGAAAATAGAAAGGGAGACTGAAGAGAAGAGAACAGAGATAAAAAGAAGAAAGGGAATAGCGAAGGAGAGGAGAGGGAGTAGCGAAGGAGAGGAGAGATAAAGAGAAGAAAGGGAGACTGAAGAGAAGAAAGGGAGAAGCGATGAGGAGAGAGAGAGAGGAGAAATAAAGAGAACAGGGAGAATGAAGAGAGAAGGGGAGTAGGGTGCGGCGAGAGAAGAGAGAGAAAGGGGAGCTGAAATGAAGGGTAATGGGTTAGGGTTAGCTATTTATACAAAGTTTTATTTTCTTAAAATAAATTTAGTCAGATGCTTTTTGCGACGAAAATATCCGTCGGAAATTATTTTGTTTCCGACGGATTTGTCCGTTGGAATATACTTTCCTACGAAAATTCCGTCGGAACTGTTTGAAATCCGTCGGAAATTTCCTAGTTTGCGACGGATTTTCGGGCCCGTTGGAGAGATTCCGTCGGAAATCGGCCTATTTCTTGTAGTGGTCCCTAATATCCTTCGAGAGTCGAATTAAGTCGGTGGAACCATCCAATATGCCCTTCAACGATCATTTTACCCGTTCACAACTTGCTGTGATTTCGTAAACTCAAGCCTACAACGACCGTTTATGACAAAATATAATGATAATATATGGTTTCAAACGGCATTATATGACCCCGAGATGTATCCTTTAGGGTTTCAAGGCTTTTTGCCACAGTGCCCCGAAATCTCAAAATTACCTCAAAAAGCGTGGATTATAACCTTCAATTTTGTAATTTTTTGACTTTTTTCACCCGTAAATAAAAATTGCCGAGATATTAACCATGGTGCCTAATACCCTCCAAGAGTCCAATTGGGTAGGTGGAACCATCCAATATGCCCTTAAATGGTCATTTTACCCGTTCATAACTTGTAGTGATTTCGTAAACCCAAGCCTATCACGGACGTTTATGACAACATACAATGATCATATGTGGTTTCAAACAACATTATATAATCCCGAGATGTATTCTTTAAGGTTTCAAGGCTTTTCGCCACCAAGCCCCGAAAACTCAAAATTCTTCTAAAAATGTGTTTTATATCCTTCAATTTTGTAATTTTTTGGCCTTTTTTCGCCTGGAAATAAAAATTACCAAGATGTTTACCATGGTCCCCAATATCCTCCGAGTGTCCAATCAAATCGATGGAACCATCCAATATGCCCTTCAACGGTTATTTTTCCCGTTCACAACTTGCAGTGATTTCGTAAACTCATGCCTACCACGTACGTCTGTGACAACATATAATGATCATATATGGTTTCAAACGGCATTATATGACCCCGAGATGTATCCCTTAGGATTTTAAGGCTTTATGCCACCGTGCCACGAAACCTCAAATTTTCCTTAAAAAGTGTGGATTATAGCCTTCAATTTTGTAATTTTTTGACTTTTTTTTTTCTCCCAGAAATAAAAATTGTCAAGATGTCTAATGTTGACCCTAATATCCTCCCGGAATCAAATTAGATCGGTGGAACCGTCCAATATGCCTTTAAACGGTCATTTTACCCGTTCACAACTTGCACTGATTACGTAAAATCAAGCCTACCACGGACGTTTATGACAACATACAATGATCATATTTGGTTTCAAATGGCATTAAATGACCCCGAGATGTATCCCTTAGAGTCTCAAGGTTTTTGGCCACCGGGTCCCGAAACCTCACAATTCTTCAAAAAGCGTGGATTATAGCCTTCAATTTTGTAATTTTTTTTACCTTTTTTAGCCCGGAAATAAAAATTACCAAGATGTTTACCATGGTCCCTAATATCCTTCGGGAGTCCAATTAAGTCAGTGGAACCATCCAATATGCCCTTCAACGGTCATTTAACCCATTCACAACTTGCTGTGATTTCGTAAACTCAAGCCTACCACGGACGTTTATGACAAAATATAATGATCATATATGGTTTCAAACGGCATTATATGACCCCGAGATGTATCCCTTAGGGTTTCAAGGCTTTTCGCCACAGTGCCCCGAAATCTCAAAATTACCTCAAAAACCGTGGATTATAACCTTCAATTTTGTAATTTTTTTGACCTTTTTTCGCCCATAAATAAAAGTTGCCGACATATTTTCCGTGGACCCTAATATCCTCCGGGAGCCAAATTGGGTCGGTGGAACCGTCCAATATGCCCTTAAACGGTCATTTTACCCGTTCACAACTTGTAGTGATTTCGTAAAATCAAGCCTACCACGGACGTTTATGACAACATACAATGATCATATTTGGTTTCAAATGGAATTATAAGACCCCGAGATGTATCCCTTAGGGTCTCAAGGTTTTTTGTCACCGGGCCCCGAAACCTCAAAATTCCTCAAAAAGCGTGGATTATAGCATTCAATTTTGTAATTTTTTGACCTTTTTTTGCCCGAAAATAAAAATTGCCAAGATGTTTACCATGGTCTCTAATATCCTCCGGAGTGCAATTAAGTCGGTGGAACCATCCAATATGTCCTTCAACGGTTATTTTACCCGTTCACAACTTGTATTGATTTCGTAAACTCAAGCCTACCACGGACGTTTATGACAACACATAATGATCATCTATGGTTTCAAATGGTATTATATGACCCCGAGATGTATCCCTTAGGGTTTCAAGGCTTTTCCCCACAGTGCCCCGACACCTCAAAATTTCCTCAAAAAACGTGGATTATAGCCTTCAATTTTGTAATTTTTTGACCTTTTTTCACCCGTGAATAAAAATTTCCGAGATGTTAACCATGGTCCCTAATACCCTCCAAGAGTTCAATTGGGTTGGTTGAACCATTGAATATGCCCTTAAACGGTCATTTTACCCATTCACAACTTGTAGTGATTTCGTAAACTCAAGTCTACCACGGACGTTTATGACAATATATAATGATCATATGTGGTTTCAAACGGGATTATATGACCTCGAGAAGTATCCTTTTGGGTTTCAAGGCTTTTCGCCACCGAGCTCCGAAACCTCAAAATTCCTCAAAAAGCGTGGATTATATAGCCTTCAATTTTGTAATTTTTTTTACCTTTTTTCGCCCGGAAATAAAAATTGCCAAAATGTTTACCATGGTCCCTTATACCCTCCGGGAGTCCAATTGGGTTGGTGGAACCATCCAATATTCCCTTAAACGGTCATTTACCCGTTCACAACTTGCATTAATTTCGTAAACTCAAGCCTACCACGTACGTTTATGACAACATATAATGATCATATATGGTTTCAAACGACATTATATGACCCCGAGATATATCCCCTAGGGTCTCAACACTTTTTGCCACCGGGCCCTGAAACTTCAAAATTTCCTCAAAAAGTCTGGATTATAGCTAGAGTTGTCAAAAACTGACCCGACCCAAGAAGCCGACCTTAACAGACAAAGATCTGAACCCAGCCTGTACTCGAACAATGGGGTGAAACAAGTGATTTGTAACCTGACTTGAACCTGACCTATTGTTAACCGAAAACCCATTTGATCCAATACTTTATGACCTGAACCCGAACCTGCCCCCGACCGGATAGTTACCGTCAATCGATTTAATCCGACCTGAAAACAATCTGAACCTGAACTAGTACCCGACCCAATTAAAACATGAACCCGAGTCATGGAAGGTTTAATAAATTTTTTATACCTTTTATTCAGCTTATATACTGGTATAATTCTGTAAACCCTCAATCCGATTTAATAAAATCTTTTGTTCAGCTTATATAACTTTTGTTCTCTATTACTCGTATATAGGTTTAATAAAATCTTGATGATGCTTGATCAAATTATGGAAGGCGTAATTATATAGTTCAACTTGGCCACGTCAATATTTATTAGAATTGAACTTGAACCAGAACCCGACTCAACACTAGCCCGAACCCGAATGTACCATTTTGTTAACCCATAAATCCAAACCCGACTCAACACAACTCGAACCTAAAATTGAAGCCGATCTAGTTTTAACTTGAATTGAACCCGAGCTATATCCGAAAAGGTGAACGACCCGTTATAACTTGAACTGAAATTGACCCAACCTGAACCTGATCTGAAGTTAGATTGACCCAATATAACCTGATCCTGATTTAACCCGAGATTTAATTTAACCCGACCCAAACCCGACTTGAATACCCGAATTGACAGCTCTACTATAATCTTCAGAAAAGCAAATAATAGTATGATCTTTTTTGAAGATAATAGTATGATCTTTTTTGTCTTAAAAAAAAATCATACTATTATTTGCTTGTTCATAACTTTTTGTACATATCTTGACAACTGTTAATGAAAAAGCCTAGTCTTTGCATTGGCAGCCAAACTTCAACAGTAATTACAAATTACACCAAAAACTTTCCTTAATTAATTGGTAGCTCCAACTTAAAAACAACTAAACAAATTAAACACACACCTAAGTCAAACCCAACATATACCCATCATCAATCGATTAAGCATCACTATCAAGCACCACCGTCTAATTTACATTAATCATGTCAACAAGTAAACTAACATCATTAGTATTAATTTTTTGTTACAAACTCTTACCAAATTTTTTAAATTTTATTCATGTTACTATCATAATACTACATATAAATAAATATACACACATTTTCATGCAAAAACTCTTCTCTAATCTTCTCATCAAACATTCTTTTCCTCTTCCAAATGTATAAAAGTTTATGTTACAAAAAGCTGAAGAAAAGAAGGCAATTTAGCTCCAAAGAGGGTAAGTTAGCCATGCTGGAGAAGCAGGGCACATGCTTGATATATACTTACTAGTACTCCATTGGTCCGGAATTAAGCATTACGTTGATACTGTAATGTGAACTAGTAATGTGATAAGTAAATCCGGATGGATGGAGGTAGTGTTGTGTATGTAGGCTTGTGTCCTGTCTCTCCATCTTGGTAACTTGCCCTTCATAACCTTCAAACTTAAGGCCACTCCTTCGACGTGGAAAGGTGTCGAAATCAGCAGCTCTGCACTCATTTGATGATGCTTCACAGTTTGAACGAAAGAAGTGGGGAGAACTAGGAATTGGTAGTAAGGTTTACAAAATGCATGTCGTGAACGTGCTCAACATTTTTTGTCTTTAACTTGCCGTCCATTATGTTGCATTCTTGGTCAGCTAAGTTCAACAATATAAAGTATTATATTTGTTCTAATTTTACAAGTTTGATTATAAATTTATTACTTCCTCTCTTATTATAAGGTCTAGGTTGTGACACGTTTAGAAGTAATCTGTCTCGATCAGTAAAAATCAGTTTTAATCTATGACATAAACACTAGTTGATCAGAATAATTCAAATTTGATTAACATTTTCAGTTACTAATAAACTACTCGTACTAGTTAGTTTAGGTAAAAATGAACGTATTTCATTGGTGCTTAATCAACCGGAATATTTCATTGAATTGGACATGGTAGAATAGCATTCAACCGGCCATCTTTGCATTAACCAATAAATAAAGGGGGCTGCCCAGTTAATCTTCATGATTAACAATTTTGTCAATCTTTCCTGCCATGTCAGAATCTTGGAATAGAGAAAGTTCAGTCAGCAGGCGAGTCACGATACACGTTGGCATATTGTTTGTAAACGGCGCTGTTGTTACTTAATGGGGTTGTTACTAGCTTGACAGTGGAAGATGAAAGTTATGCTGCATTTAATGTTGGTAGTTGGTGGTTTATGGTTTATAGACCATTCATTTGCAAGTGACGTAATATTAGTCCATTTCGTGGAATTTGACCCTTAAATTGAATCTAAAACACAAAAATATAGAAATATTGCTATCATTTCTATTTATTTGAATTTGATTAATAAATACTTCGTATAAAATATTAAACATGAATATTGTGTGTTCGTTAAATTCGAATATCTTACGTAAATGTTTTATGCTTTTTTATTACTGTAAAAATTAAATTTACTATTTAAATAATATACTTGTACTTTTTTTGTTTTCAATTGTTGTAACATACACATTTTTACTGTATATAAGAAAAATGCACCTCATATGATTTAAAATATGGTTAACTGATTGATAATAGTATGTGGGTCATGAGTTTTAAATAAGAAAAATTTATGACTTAACAAAAAAAAAGTTCAAATATGGTGTGTTGCAACTTGCAAGTATTATGAATTTAACTTAAGAAAGTGTTACAAGTTTCTAAAACCAGAGGCCGTATTAAATTCATTAAAATTTAGGACATTTTGTGAAAAACTACCTTAAAAAGAAATTTTTTTGCGAGAAACTACCTAATAAAAAAATGTTGTAAGAAACTACCTTATAAAAGAATAAATGTTGTAAAAGATTACCCTTGGTCGAAAAATCATCATTGACTTTTATTTTCCGGCGTTGATCATGTCACGTGCCAATTAAGAAAAAAGGAGGAAAAAAGTGAATTAAAAGTCACGTGATTGGCACGTGATGTGGTCAACGCCGGAATTTGAAAGTCAACGGTGACTTTCCGATCAATGGTAGTCTCTTACAACATTACCCTTTTATAAGGTAGTTTCTTACAACATTTTTTTTATTAGGTAGTTTGTCGCAAAAAAAAGTATTTTATAAGGTAGTTTTTTACAAAATGTCCTAAAATTTACTCATGGTTAAAGTCTACTGTATAAATTAGATTATAGTATTCATATCAAATTTTGTGATTTGAACTGAATGTGGATGAACCGATCAAAGACTTATAATTTTTTTGGGTGTTTCATCCAATTCACCCTTTGGACTAATCCGGATTCGATGATCAGTTTTGGGTGATTAGGTTTCATTCCCCTCCAAATCGTTGTTGCGGGGGGATCGAACACGGGTCCTCCACTCCTCCTTACCAAGTGTAATCTCAATCACCATTGCACCAACAATCAATTGGTTGTTGTTGCACTTAATGCATAAGATAACGACCACTTTAATAAACGTGACACATAATATGAAACAAATGTAATATAAAATTTTTTTTTTAAAAAAAGAAAAAAATACCTAGCTTTCATAAGATTTTGGAAAGACTGACAGTAGCCATATTACATTTCTTTATCTATCTTTAAATTTTATTAGTTGGATTTAGTGAAGACCATGAGAGGATATTGATATAATATTAAATGTAGCTTTTGGCCCAAAAAAAGAAAAAAAGAAAAAAAAAAAAAAAAAAAAAAAACTCACCTCCAAATCTTTTTAAAACACTAACGTAAGTGTGACCCTCCGTACATTATAAGAGGTTTCCAAAAATTATATAAACTTCTAAATGTATCTTAATTTATCTAAACTTATCTAAATTTATTTGAACTAATTTGAATTTATCTAAACTATTAATCTGAATTTGTATAAACTTATCTAAAATTATATAATAATTATCAGAACTTTTTTTTTTTTTTTGAATGGAATAATTATCAGAACTTATAGTCATGAAATAAGATAAAATAAGGTGAATTGAACAAACCCTTATCTGAACATACTTTAACTTATTAGAGCGATCTTATTATAGATTATTTTAGTTGTAAATTCAAACATTACTAAAATGTGAAAATCTTGCATTATTAATCACGATTTAGATGCTAATTTAAAATAAACAATCTTAATACTTCTAATAATTAAGTTGCCAATGAATTAACGATGATAAATCGCTGCAAAGACGATGGTAAATGCAAAACGGTAAGAAAAAAGTCATTTTACAATGATGTGATAATCACCCGATCAAGGTGATAAATAGTCATTTTTTGTAACACCTAGTTGACCCAAAATAATACTCTCTCTCCTCTTATTCTTCCAATACTTTTGTTTTTCACAATTTTTAATTCTGTCAATTACCCTACTAGCTCTATATTTTATTACTTTGGTCGTGCTTGGTGAATAGCTTAAAGCTGAAAGCTGAAGTTGATTATATTAGCTGATTTGGACTAACTTATTGTATTAACTGATTTGACTAACTTGTTTTAGTAGTTGATTGTATAATAGTGTTTGGTAAATAACTGATAACTTGAAGTTATTTGAGTATGTGAAATGACTAATAAGCTAATTGTAGGGTAGGTAGTTTAGGTAAGAATTTAAATTAAATGGGGTATAAGTGTCATTTCACCATAAATTAATGAATAGTTAATTGAAAAAGTTCATAAAAGGAGCTTTTTCAAAAAGAGCTTATTTATTGGAATAACCTCTTTAAATAAGCTTCTCACCAAACACCTTAAATTAGCTTATTTAATAGTCAATATGTTAATATTGGTCAAACAAGTTAATTTTGCTCAAATAAGCTGTTTACCAAACAGAGTCTTTATCTAATTTCTTCTAAAACTCCGCACATGGAGAAATGGAGCAAGTATTAAAAAAACGAACGAAATATTTGTTAAGGGAAAGGGACCTTTTATTTGAAATGGTAGAATATGTTTAGTTGTATTTAACAAACATCTTATGTCTTACAACTGGTGTCCTATTTGTTTTTTGGGTTTTTCTATATAGTGACCTTGTTTTTTTCACTTTTCTACGTTGTGCCCCAATATATATGACTTTCTACACGGTAACCCCAATATACTTTTTGTTTCCATACGGTAACCTTGCCGTTATATATCCTGCCGTTAAAAAACTCCGTTAGTGGGGCCCACCCTCCATTTATTAATATTATTTTTATCGAATTGGTATTCCGTTAAAAGTTTCGGGGGCTATTTTGGCCCTTAGGGGTCCAAATTGAGCTCAGATTTGACAAAAAAAATAACGTAAATGTCTCGTTTTGTGTGTTAAAATATCAACACGTAAATCGAGACATTTCTTAATAAGCAAAACGAGGCATCTACGTTATTTTTTTGCCAAATCTGAGCTCAATTTGGATCCTTAAGAGCCAAAATAGCCCCCGAAACCTTTGACGGAATACCAATTCGATAAAAATAATATTAATAAATGTAGAGTGGGCCCCACTAACGGAATTTTTTAACGGCAAGGTTACCGTATGGAAACAAAAAGTATATTGGGTTACCGTGTAAAAAGTCATATGTTGGGGCACAACGTAGAAAAGTGAAAAAAAAAAACAGGGTTACTGTGTAGAAAAACCCTTGTTTTTTTGTTTAAAAATCTACTTTGATATTATCATGTTGTTCTTATTTTAATTTTGAAATTTGAATTTATACGCTTCATTCCTATGGCGGAAAAATGGTAATTTCAATAAAAAAAGTATAAATAACTAATACGAGTATATCAACAAAATCAACTCTTTGAAATTCCAACAATAAATGTATACACTTAGGGCCTGTTCTCATACGTTTATTTTCAGTTCAGTTCAGTTTAGCTCCTAATTTCTTTTTCTTATAAAATATTATTTCGGTTCAGTTCAACTCTAATAAGTTCAGTCAATGAGAACGGACCCTTATTGCATATTTACAATTATAATTACAGTATGACTTGAGTAATCCATATTTGGTCTCTTCATTTGAGATGTCCTTGGATCAGATCTGGTATTATAAAAATCAAAGAATTAATCATTAAAACTACACACTGTAAAAAATTTGAAATTTAAGTATACATAATTAAAAACAAATTAATAAGAAAAGCAAGTTATTAAAAAAAGGAAATGCATCGGATAGATTGAACGAAGAAAATTAGGCGAATTTAAGAGAAAAACCAACCTCGTTATTTTTCGCTTGAACACGGCAATATACAAACAAATTACATTAATAGTACGGAGTACTGTATAAGACTAAAACTTAAAACAAAATTAATTTTACCACACCTATTCAACCAGTAACAAAATCCCAAAATAATCAATCATCCACGGATCCACCCCATAAAAACTAATCCACCATTCTTAGAGCAACCCATAAAAACAAGACAAAAAAAAAAGCTCCTTACAAAAAATCAATCAAGCCAGTTCGATATGCTGAACCGGGTGATTATCTTATTGTATATTATAGTGGTCAAATAAATTTAAGAGCTCCTTACAAAATACCCAATCAAGCCGCATGCAAATCCAAAAATAAATAAAATTTAAAAAACTTTCAACAATTTCAAAATTTACATACAGTTCAAATCAGAGATGAAACTGCATTATTCCATATTCATTGTTAAAACTGAGGATATAACTTTTGCAACTTACTATGACTTAATCCACGTTGATTTCCCCTTCGTTGTCTTCAATAATCATACACCTCCAATTAACCAATTGGTATAGTCCCATTGTAATTGTGTGTTCCAATAATTTGCAAAAGTGAAGTCGTGAGTGTTAAAATATTTTGCAAAAACATAGTCGGTACTCGGTAGTCGGTGCTCTAACATTTCTTGATTTGGAGTTGGAGGTGAGTTTCACTAGTTTCCTGAGATAACAAACACATGATTGACCAAATACAAAGGAGAGAGAAAATAAAAAGGAGAGAGAGAGTTAAGTGTTTGACAGTGAAGACTTGACGTTAACAAACGGCTGTCATATGGCGTTAATCCCAAACAGCAATCAGTAATATTACGTGGATGCTTAGTCATTATAGTTGGCCAAGTCAACACACGGAAGTTACCATTGCATCCTCATAGTAATAGGTTGAAATACCATAAATGCCCCTAGATTAACAAAATTCAGCAATCATGAAGATTAACTGGTATTTTCCCATAAATAAATTATTTACAGAATTTCCAGCATCAGAAATAGATTAAATTTCAGAATAAATTAATATCATAAATTAGATAATTTAAATCAACCAAAAACTAGTGTAATTTACAAATCTTGATCTTGTATTACAGTCATTTACGATCTGATCTGCTGTCTAGTGCTGATGCAGCAGAGTCTATGTGAACAAGCAAGCACGCGTAAACTTTCTTCTTAAGCTTATCAATTCTTTCTGAAACAGCACCATCATTATGTGCATCATTACTCGTATTTCCTCTCAATTTGTCTAAGCATTCATTGGCTTGCTTAAGTTGTGACAATGTCACTGCAATATGATTATTAGGTTCTAATGATCTCCTCCCAATGCTATGTTTAATGTTTTTCTTCTCCACTCGAAAACCACTATCTAGTGCTGCATCCAAAAACTTCAAGAACCATGATCGCGATTCTTTCAATAACATGTCTTTGACCTCATTTATGTCACTCATTCCGTGTCCTTTAGACCATTCAAACTTATCACCCATGCTTAATTCAGGTGCCGGCTTTAAGGATTTCATGTTGTTTTTCTCATTATGGGGCAGTGATGGTGTTGTGCTAGGCTTATCATTGCCCTGTGATGGCGAATTGTTTTGTAATATCAGGAGTTTATCCTTTGAAGAGCCTGGTTGATCTATGACTTGTTGTAGCGTGAAGAACTTTGCAAGAGAGACGTGAGGATTTGAAGGTGAAGCAGAGGAACATAGATCAGCAAACATGCTGTGTGAAAAAGATTGACTGTTAATTTAAACTGCAGGAACTCAACTGATGCCAAAATTTTAAGTACTGGTTAATTATGATCAACTTACTCTATGCACTTGACAAGAATTGCAGCTGCCGTCGCTTCTTTCTGTGCTTCTGCTGCAATTATGGATGCTAAGTCTCTTCTCCTAAGCATTACCTTAATTTTAAACAACCATACAAACATATGAGAAGTTATCATGCAAGAAAAAAACTCGACGTTTTTTAATTATTCTAAGGAAATGAGGAAACATTCAACAAAAATGAGTACCTTTCCTGGCTTCAAAAGGCTGGCAGGAAGAGCATTCCAGGGAGATGTCTGCTGATCTGAAGTTTGAGTCTTGTCCTTACCATTCGTCGAGTAATTTAAATTGACGTTTTCTTGTTTGGTAACGCTTTTTCTAGGGGCAACCTTAAGAGATTGAGATTTTATGGACTCTCTAGCAGTCTCAACCTTCACTTCAAGAGTCTCTGGACGTGTTCGAGTAGGAGTCATTGGACGAGGGCGAGAGGGAACTGCAGGACGAAGACGGGAAGGTGTTGTGGGACGAGCTCGTGAGGGAGTAACTGGACGACTATTACATGGAGTAGCAGGGAGACTCTGCCACTATAATAGCCATCAAATATCAGCATAATAGTTTAATAACAGTACTTTATACCTAAACAAGTCTGTGACTGAACTTATTAACCTGTATCTGAACTTATTTTTTCAAGGTGAAAAGAACGAAGTCTTAGTATCAGACATTTAGCATGTCAATTAATGTTATAAGATAAAGTAAAAAAATTTCTAATACGAAATTGAAGTTCATACCTGACCTTTAGGCTCATGTAGCTTAGATTTCGAGACCACAGTCTTACCACCTCCAATACTTTCAGTTTCACTGCTCTTCATACTAATAGAATCACTGCTACTGATTCTATGATGAGTTGATATCACGCCCTCCATATACCGCGATGAAACCACAGACTTCTCCTCTTTAATCACAAACTTATGTAGTCTCGAGCCCCTGACCTTCTTCTCTGGTGTCTTACTCGCCATAGTTCCATTGCTAAAGCTACGAGAATCAACACGAACAGGACCTTCTGACGGGTCTAAAATCTGCATCAGGTCCTTAGGATTACCAATAAAAGGATTTCTGCCAGGGAGAGGCCTGATTCCGACTACAGTAGGGACCGGAGTTCCAGCCTCTAAGCGATCAACATAGAAAAACTGGCCTAATTGCAATTTGTTGTTTAAAATGAGCTCGACGTCTTCCTTGGACAAGGACACATACGTGGAGTGTGATGAGTCGGAAACCTTAAGGAAGAAGCCGTGATCAGGCCATAATTCTCCTCCACTTAAGGCCGGAACAATGCTGATCACTTGCAAGAGGACTGATCGATACTCCCCTCGAACTTTTACCTTCGAATCTATGCTCTGAAGTAGCTTGAGTAGCACCCCTGGTATTAGGGATGCCATTCTGATGTCCTTCAACTCTGTTCTGTATGCACTATTTTGACTTTCATACAAAGCTTGATTGAAATAAATTTTTATCTAATTTTGCTCTTTTCGTTTGGCAGGTACTTGTATATAAACCTGACAAAATGTTACAACCCACAAACCTTGTCAAAATTCGCCTAAAGTTTCAGGGTCTTGAACACGATTTTTAGACTTGAAATAACCCAATTTAAAAATAAAATGAAATAAAATTGTGATGATCCAATAAGCGACTTATATGATACTCGGATATATTAAACTTATAACCAAGACAATCCGATTAGACGAACCTTGGTGAAAGTCAATAGATTATAGATTGGTCTTTAAATTCTTTCAGTTTGTCAACTTAGCCATAACAATATAGAGCCATATAATTAACATCAGAAAATAGAAGTAAAAGGGTTCCTAATGAAGTAATGAACGCGATTCTTAGTTTCTTACAAACATTAGACCAACAATAACAATAACAACGTTTTAATTATTGTATCAAGAACACATATATATAATAACAGAAATATAAATTGTACAAAGAAAAATCGTGAAAAATTAAATTACCTGGAATGTAAAGCAGAATCAAGGGAGAGAAGTACAAATTCGGATGAACAATCTATCTACAAAGAACAACATCCAAAAAAACACAACAAAAATATGGGTTGAATTTCTGTAAGAAAGAAGAAGATTGTTTCTGTTGTAAGGAATTTGATGATGAAGAAGAAGTCTTTTTTTTTCTCTTTTGAGTTAGCTTTGCATGCCAGGCACGTAACTATCTACCTCTCTTAGTTTTCAAGTCATGAATTGAAGAACCAATTAAACTTACACTATTCTTTATTCCTCATGAAACCAATTATAATACAAGGGACCATGTCACATATTATTACAATTATTTTGGACCCACTTTAACTATTATTATTATAAGAGTATGAAGTTATATAATATGATTACTAAATCCTAATTTGATATGGGTTCCTTTCAGATAAAATTCCTTTTCAAGAAGAGCAAATGAACCTATACCAAAAGGTAATATGTCAAAAAAAATATTAAAATTGTTTTTTATTGCTTACTTTTATATAAAAGAAAGGGATGTTAAATCTTAAAAAATACAATTATCCAAAAATCTAAAAATTTGGTGAAAGATCATGCAAGCATATAAGGATAAAGTCTAACTTTAATGTAAGAATGTATCAAACGTGTGACACATTAACATAGATGAGGTATGTTTGAAAAGGTCTATTATTTTAATACACATTAAATAAAATATATAACATTAAATAAAAAGTACTAGGTCAAAATATTCAATTATTAGCTAATTAAACATGTTTTCCACTCATGATATCAGATTACGTAGCAGAATACTTGATCAACTTTACAGAATCAACCCAAAAAAACCTGCTGAATTCAAGTACATTGTTGATATGCTGGATTATTGGACACCATTTGACTACATTTGAAGTAAAGGATCAATAATCATATATCTTACTTTTCACTACTTTTAAAACAATTGTCTTGGTTTTCTTAGCTTTTTTCATTTGGTACAGCCAAAAATTAGGGAATAATTTGATTTAAATATTTCTCATAATTTATCGGTCTTTGGCGTCTTTCTTCAATGTATGAACTTGTTATTTGATAGCCATAAAATTAAATTATAAATTTTAATATACGTACGGGCATAAAAGATTATATTTTGATAAATGTTGATTCAATAAGCGATAATCATCGAAATGAGCTAAAAAATAGCATTGAGTACACTTTTCAATTTTCATCTGCTGATGTATAATTAACTTAAAACTAAACTTGTTATAGTTGAATAAACTTCTTAGAACCAGAATAATTTTTGTAAGAATAATCTACAAAAATGAAATAAAAAGTTATAAGCTTCAGGTCCTCCAAAGCAAGAACCATCTTTCTTAAATCTTACTATTAAAGTTATTCTAATGTATTAACTTCCTCAAAATAATTATCAATTACATTAATTTACAAGGTTGTTATGAAAAACAGAATTTATTTACAATTTTTATACAATAAAGATCTGTCTTAACAACAAGCCCGTCTAGCTCAGTTGGTAGAGCGCAAGGCTCTTAACCTTGTGGTCGTGGGTTCGAGCCCCACGGTGGGCGTTTACGTCTCTTTTTTTTTTTTGTTTAAACTCTTTCTCTCAATATATGAATTAAAAATTATGCAAAAAAAAATTATGCAAAAAAAAAAAAAATACATATTAATTTTGTAAGATAGTCACTCTAACAAATCTTTTTATTTTTCATATTATTTTTATTAGATTATCGCTTTCATAACTTCTACTACGAATATTTAATGTTTAATGATAGAACCTTTCTCGACAAATGATATAGTATTACTTTGGACTAATTCGTCAAAATAAACTAGATATTATGCATTACAACCATTCAATAAGAAAAAAAATTGACATTGAATTGATCAAAGCTAACCCAAACTTTAGGAGAGCTTAAAATGAAAAGGGTTTAGAATTTTTACACTTCAAAAGTTGATCTTTACACTCCCAACCCTCAAGAATGCATTTTGCAATGCTCCTCTCACAAGAATGATTGTAAATATCAACTTCGGCAGTGCAAAAATCACTTCCCTTGACTATTATTCCGGGACTTTAATCCCATGAATAGATGCAGTAAAATCTGGGTTTAGATAAGTGTAATACACAAGACATCTGCAAAGGAAGAAGAAAGAATGCTGTGGCACTACCAAAAATCACAGTATCATTCCGCCAATAGGCGACTGTTCAACCATTACAAATATACAACATATCTTGAAACCAACTACATCTCAGTAGTATCATAGCAGCAATAGATGCTGATTTATGGTGCTGTACCTGCTTTTTACCTCAAGAACTCATGAGTATGTTCTATGCTTCCCATCTTTTACAACACATTCTCTTGAGATGGTTCTGAGCATCGCAACAATCTTCCAGTAGGGTATATGCTTTACCTTAGATGTTATCGGGGCTTTGAGTCACTTCCCTTGCTCCGAAAATTTGAAAGTGAGAAGAATGACTTGGGGGCTGAAATAACAAAATCAAGAGCAATTGCGTTATATTTTGCAACTACATGTGGCTCAACCGGAGCAGAAATCAGGGTCTGAAGTCCAAAAGCAAAGTATATAAAAACCAAGCAAAAAACATATACCCCAATAATCCTAATAAGACCTATGTTATAGAACTGTTCATTTCGAAACAAGTGCATGTGGTTGGATTCTTCACACTTTAACATGGCTATAGACAGACACTTTAATTCAGGCTAAAATCAATGATATTATTCAAAATATAGCCGACTCATACATGATTACTTGAATCCGGATAACAAAGTAAGATTACTGTTAATGAAGTCAATATAGAGCCACAACTTAATTTCACAGAAGAGGGATCAAATTTGAGAGGATTGTGATCTCCATATCCATGATGTAGTGTTCCTACCTGCCTAGCACATTAAATACGTAGTACATAACATGCTATAAACAGATTAATAAGAATTTGAAGATTGTTGAGAGCGGGCAAAATGTACTAAGATTTCTAGTTTATACAGCACATGAGAGTATACAAGCTATAAGCATCTTGGTGGATGGTAATCACTCTGTTTTTCTGTCATTTCATGCTGGAAATAAAAAAAATTGTCAAGTTTGATATGAATCGAATTGCATGCTTTAAATTAGTTTAAACAAAATGAATCTGCTCTAAGGCATTATTGATGAGCTTATTTCTAATCTTAACATACAAACATTAAGTGGATGATTAAACATATGTCATTTATTAAGACAAGATTGCATAAGAACATTATCATGCTCGTTTCAATTCTCTTCTGAAGTAGCTCTACTGTTATAAGGTCTTACCGAAAGCAATTAGTATAGTCAGGTTCACAGATCAATTCGCTGATCTACCTCAAAAGTGATCATGCCACACGACATTTTCCGATTCTCACCTTTACAACCCACCCCAACAAACTAGATTAAAAAACTAATACTGTGAGGAGAAAAGATTCTGATCTAAGGTATCAAAGACCTGCAAACTTAGAAGAAAGAATGGCACACGAAACTAAACCAGATTTTTTAAGAAGCACTGACACCACAGCAAGATGAACAGAATCTCTCTCAATAAAGGGGGATGATATCGGCAAATAATTTGTGTGTCTACTCATGAGAGTACATTTACTGAGCTGAAAATAAATACTTAAAGCAACAATATATGAGTATAGAAGATCAAAAAATAAACCTTTCAGAGAACTTCCAGAAAGATGTTCATCCCTAAATTTGAAATTTGCTGGTGGAGTTGGGATTGAACCTTGTAATGCTTGAACTGCGATAAAACAGACATTTCCAGTTATACCTTGAATTTGCAATGTAATTTTGTTAATATCATAAAATCTAACTAAACAGGAAACATATCAATACAAAATCGGAAAGCAGGAGAAATGAACAGACACACATATCTAAAAAAAAAAAACAAATTATGGCAATCAAAAATATCAAATTTAAATCTGAGTAACTTTCAAAGTTCTTAATGTAAAACGATAAATGAAGCTAAGCAAATAAAGATACACTCCCTCCGTCCCATTAAGATTGCTACATACCCTTTCATTCACTTAAGAGTTGGTTCATTTGAGAGCGTGTGGGGTTTCTATGTTTCTTTTTTTTTTCTTTTGGTCTTTTTTTGTGGTTGCACATGGGTTATCAAGTTGTGAATATATACAAAAAAAGGAGGGGAGGAGGGTAATAGATTTATATCACAGTAGCAAAATTCTAATCCTATAGAAAACTAGAAACAATAGGCAACACATCAAAAAATTCAGAACTTTAGGTTCAGAGATTCTGAAAGGTATTTGTAACAATTCAGCGAGAGGAGCAGATGTAAACTTCATATCATAGAAAGGACTGATAGGAAAATCTGAGTTATGAAATGATTTAAATTTTCAATTTCACAGCCATCACAGGACAATAATGAAAGAGAATCACAATTCACCTTGGTCATTGAACAGGTCATTATCATTGAATCCCTCATCAGAATTATGACTATGTGAAAATCCCATTCTTGACTTTCTCAAATCTTCTGATGACCGATTAGTAAGATCTCTTCCATCTTCAGTATCATCATCTCCTTCTGATGTTGTTGCAGAGATCCAGTCTGCCAGACTCTCAGTTGCACGGTTCTTCCTTCCAAATTTCAAGAATCTCTTTAAGCCTTTAGTCACGTCCTTGCGTGACAAGCTAGGTGATGAGTCACCACCAATAGGTTTCTGGGTAGCTCCCCACTTTTTTCTCATTCTAGCAGCTTCGGCATCTGTCTGTGTTAGAGAGTGAAAGTTCCAAGACGCAGGGCTCCCAACTGGTGAGTCGGATGCATCAATGTCTGAGATATCATGTGAAAAGGAAAAAGGGTTATGCACACGTGAATTCCAAGACCCAGGACTTCCTCCTGGTGAGTCTTGTGTGGATCCCATGGAACGAAAAAGGGAAGACATAGAAGTAGGTAATTCAGTGACAGAAGCAGGGCCTTCCATTCCAAGAGCATTGCTGTTTCCGTACCCAGAAATTGCTGACTTGTCAGACTCCTGGCTCAATCTTCCTTTACTGTTGTCCATGTCAGCCGATTCTCCACCTACTGTGGTTTCAAAATCATCCTCTTCGTCTTTGGCTACGTCTGTCATCTCTTCCGTTTCAAAACCCTCATCATCAAAATCATGTCCATTTCCCAATGCCTCAACCATCATTGAAGCTTTTGCTCTACCCACACCAGATATATGTCCAACACCATTACCTTTTCTTGGAAAAGCCTTTGATTCTATATCCTTCGAGAAATTAAGATAAACTTCATTCTCCTCTTTACCATGCTTTGATGGCGTGAAGACGGCATCATCAAGATCATCTGAATTACGGGAATCATTCAATTCCATGGGATTAGCTGTGCTCTTTCTTAAGGAGTGAGGTCGTCGTGGCTTTCCTTCATTAACAAGTGGCAAATCTTCACTAACACTCTTTTTGCGAGCATGATTTCTTCCTTGAGGACGGACTAGTTTACTTCCTGCAGGTGATGGCTTTGTGTTTTCTTTCCGTAAATCAGAGAAATTAGGAACCGACTGTGCAAGAGGGTTATCATAAGGCATCCTTCTTCTCCCTGCAGCAGAATTAGAAGCTTTCCCAGAAGACCTAGGTATATTTGCTGCTGAGTTACGAGGTGTAGACGATGCTATACCTTTGCTGGGTACAACCTTTTTGTTTTGTCCACTTCTAGTAGAAGCATCTCCCAAGTATGTCTCGCTGAGCTTTTTTCCAACAAATTCAGCTTGATCTTCATCCCCATCACTCAAGAGAGAGTCAATAGGCTGATCAAGACGAGGAAAAAATAATGGTTGAAATTTGAAAAATCATAAATTAGGAGTCCCTTGACAGCGCTTTTAGGTAAATTTTTAAAATGAACTTTCAGCAAGAGTGATGCGTACCTGCTCTCTCTTCAATACTGATCGGGAATTAAATGATCTCACTTTCTCTGACCGCCGACGTACATCATTAGCAGAATTTCTCTTGTCCGCAGAACCTGCCAGCTTGACCTTCATCTCAGCTCTACTTTTCTCAAGGCTATCCTGCATTGCCTTCATCTTAGATTCCTTTTCCGTTCTTTTTGAACTCCAGTCATCCCGTAATTTGGCATCCCTCTTCTGCATATACTTCTGATACAACTTTCCTCTAGAATCATCTGTAAAGCTAAGGCTGTAAATGTTTTGCTTTGGTGTGACATCATATTCCTGATCACCAACAAATTTCGTCATTGGAGTAGAATTGTTCCTCTCTTTACTGCCAGAACCTGCAGCAGGCTCACCCTCAAACTTCATGGTAGTAATCTGGGCAGGAGAATCCTCTATCACAGGTTTTTTATTGACAGAAGTTATTTCCTGCTCCGTGGACATATCAACAGGCCTGATTCTCCGAGCAGAATTTGATTGATCAACAGGAGCACGAAGTTGGTGTTCAGCAAACAATTTCTCAAGCTCGCTTGCCTTCAATTTCAGATCATCATTCACCCCCAGATTAACTTTTGGCTGTCTTACCCTCTGAGCTTGATCCACAGAGAATGAAGATGTTGAGGAAGAAACTTCCTTATTCTCAAATGCACTTCTCCCAGTTGAATCCTGCTGGATTCTAGCACCACTCTCTTCCCATCTAGGCCCAGGTTTCTTCATTTGATCGAAAGAACCATGCCCTTGAAATTTTCCTCTGTACGAATCAGAATTTTCCATTTGTATTAATAAACTGTCAGCCTGCTTCTCAAATGATCCAGAATCTTTTCTTCCAGCCTTATCAACTTCTCCCCCTACGGATCTCCACCTAGGATCAGCAGGCATGGAATAAGCATCACCTCCTTTGTTCTGAGTAACAGCCTGAGAATAAATTTCAGATGCTGCTGATTCTGATGCAACGTCAACTGTTCTCCTACGAGATGTCCTGTAAGTTGATCTGCGAACCTGCTGATCCCTCAACTGCTCATCCTCAATGTCGCGTTGTACACCACCAGAATTTCCATCCATTGCAAATGCAGATGCACCAAAATTCTTCCCTATATCCTCCTGTGGTTTGCTTCCACCACCTGGTGAGCTCTTTACCTTCTCCTCTGTGGCTATCTGATCACAGGAATCCAACTGCTCTGTTTTCCCAGGCCGAGATCTAATCTGAGTCTGAATAGAGGATGGCTGATTCTCTAACCTGAATTCATCAACCTTGCCAGAAGGCATCACAGTTGAACGGACTGCCCCGCCACTTTGTTCATCATTCAATCCCAAACTCTCTGATGATCTCCCTGAGAAAGATGCAATTTTAGAATTTGCCTCAGATGCAGGAGACTCCTCCAAACCAGAACCACCACCAGATAAAACAGCCGATTGGGAACCAAATTTTGGTCTCACCAGCACCTTAGATTCCTTAACGTCCTCCGCCTTTAAGTCACCCTGATCCTTAGATTTTGGAAGGAAAACGGGATGAGGTATAGAAGTGGGCGTGGGTGTAGGAGTGTTGGCATTGCTGTCAGGCTCCTTTCTCTCTCCACTAACATCAATACTCATGTCACTCGCACCACTCCATCTCCTTAAAACAGCCTTGTCAGTTGAAGAAGTAACGTCGGATGACAGTCGACGGAGCTCAGGTTTTCCCCCGCCAGAAACAACAGTAGTAGGGGAGGGGGAAATATCCTTCTGAGCCTTGGTTTCAAACATACTTATTCTTTCTTGCACGCTGAGCCGTCTGGTGAGCTGAGGTGTCTGAGTTGACGTGGAGGGAGATTGATCTGACTCAGTCGTTGAGTTACAAGCAGAAGTGGTGGGGACCGCAGTTTTGTCTTTTTCCACGTCCTTTTCTATGGCTTTGGCACTTTCTCTTTCCTCTCCGTCATCAACAGAGCTAGGACTGGGCTCCCTAGAAAAGCGGCGTAAAGGGAAGGTGACCTTGGTGGTGGTGGGAATGGAAGAGGGCTTGGGCTGGTCATCAGAGGGTTCATCAAGAGACATATCGGAGCTGCAGGAGGAGCGCAAGGCAAGTTCGGAAGACTTCCATGTTGTCGGTGGTTGGCTGTCGATGAAGAGGTCAGCACGTCGCTGAGAGAGGGTGATGAATTTGCTGCAAGCTTCACTGCATGAAAATGTGGTTTTGTCAAACAAATTATTCAACTAATTATAGAGGTCAAATGTTACACTTTGCAGGGAATGAAGTACATGTGTATTGAATAGACAACATGCAGAATGAGAATATTCAATTACTACCCAGATATTATAACATAAACATTTACATTAAAGTATCAGGTATATCTGCTAATGTTAAATTTACAATTTTGTAATGTAGGATGAGCAAAACTGAAGGATGACTATTCAATGGCCACAATAAACTTGTAGCTATTGTAATTAGTTTTTAATCTTGGCCCTATATTTTTAATAATCAATCTTGTCCATTCATCCAATTGACTTTAATTTTTAATTTTTTAATAAGAAAAAAAAAATAAAAAATAAAAAAACAGTTTTCTTGATTATGATTAAAAAAATTTCAGTTTCTAAAACAAAATACTGTACTTTGCCATTGATTGACGCATATACTTGCAATTTACAAGTTCAAAAGATTCTCCCATCTCCATTAAAAACCAATTACTCAACATTATATATTACTAGGCCCATGATTTTTGCATCAGTTTATCCAAAGAATGAATCATCTTCCGTTAAAGAAGAAAAAGTAGCAAAATAGAAGTAGATCGAATAAGAAGATAAAAGTTGTGAGATTTGTCTCTAATCTTTAAGAAACCAATCATTTGACATTAAAGATCAAAACAAAAATTGAAAACAAGATAAATTATAAGTTTCATCAATTCATCCTTTGAACAAAATTTCTAGTATTATAAAATTTGATATATATTTTTTTAATCTCATTTAATTTATTTATTTATTTATTTTTTTTTTTTTTTTTTTTGTGATAAAGTGTATTTTAAAGTCAACTAAATGGATGGATATGATCAATTTTGTAAAATAGAGGGTTGAGATTCACTAGTTACAATGGCCACAATTTTATTGTAGCCATTTGAAAACTGTCCCAAAACTGAAATACCTAGAATTTCCCAAATAGAATATTTTACTCCATCAATTCCTTTATACATTGGTAAAACAATATTAATTTTCATAAATGATGATGAGTGTATGAAGCTTAAAAAACTGTAGAATCCTTCAAATGTCGTATTTTTTAATATTATTATTTTATTATAAACCTATTGAATTATTGTAGTTTATGTCTACACATGATTGGGAAAAAAATGAGTATCTTCTGTCCACCCACTAGAATTTCCTTAATTTCCCACAAAAAATCAAACAGTATGAACCAGAAATTAGTTCTTATTCTCCATGAATGTATTTATTGAGTTTTACACCTGTCTCTATAAACAGGATAAGTCCAAATTCCAGAGTTGTCACTTGTCAATTGTGTCCTGTAATTTTTTCTTTCATCTTTTCCCATACTCTTATCCTACACAAATACTTTGTACGTAGTATATTATAGTGGTTTGGAAAAGATGCAGGCAAAATGCATCCGGGTGCTTTAATATACAATTACCTGAGGCGATGAGCACCAAAGCGATCTGCAAAATGCTGTAATTCTGAGATTGTTACAGGATTGAAACCGGCAGCAGAGGCACGGGAGCAAGCTGTAGTCAAGTCTTCCTTAACTGCTGCAAGCCGCACATCAATGGCTCTCAGTAGCTCCTTCCTGAGAAATCAGAAAGATCATAATCATTACATTGAATAAAGGGAGGAGGAGAAAGCAAAACCCTTCCTTTCCATAGCATCATCTTCGAGCATGAAAAACCTAGCAACCTCTAGCAATCACCCAACTTATATATCCTACCATACCAGTGTTTGCAGTACGATCAAGAAGCCTGAAATAAAACTATAATACAACATTTTCCATTTTTCTATCACCTAGGAAAGCAGGTTCTCAGAAACAGTGAAAACTCAAATGCGCAGATCAAGAAGGCTATGTAATTTCAAAGAGATTGTACTCAACATCCACAGAAAGAAGCAAACCAAGTAGAAATTTTACTTTGTAGCATCGGATGCCGCAGAAGCTCCAGTTCCATCCCCACCTGGCACATCAGAAAATCCAGTTATTAGAGAAATCTGCCAATCGTATTTTATTACAGAAACATATTTAGTTACAACAAATAGCAAATTGATAATAACTAATGAACAATCAAATTTCTGAGCCGCAAGAGCAACCATAGAAATGTACAAAAGAATAAGCAACCACATGAAGAGAAATGAACATGCGCAATGGATATAAATTGAAACTAGCTGAATCATACCAACAAAAAAATCACAAAGTTCCCATACTCTTAAGTATTAACAATGACACAAAAAATAATTACAGCATAATTTTTTTTAATTATTACTGATTCACTAGCATTTAAAGATTGGTTAGGTCTAACTCCAAACTTTGAATCCCATGTTATAAAAATTGAACATGCATATGTCAGATTCTCGGAATCGGGCAAAACTAGCAACATAGCTAATATCCATGGTTCTTTCCCCAGGATATCCTGACCTATTGACTTTTTCATTTCAATGGTACATCCATAAAAAATTAAGACTGACAGGCCTCCAACCAATGAACCATCTACCCCCATTGAATGGCATCACAACTACTGTCCACCCTAACTCAATTTTTTTTTTTTTTTTTTTTTTTTCCCCAGTAGATAAACCAATCATTGGGAACCAGTTTTTCCACTGCTAGAAAGATACTAAAAATTATCTCCATAACAACACAACTGCTGGAGGAATTTATGTCCATAACAAAACACCAAGTGAGAGAAGTAACCAATATGAGTAAAAATTGACAACTTGTACAGTAGCAAGAGTAAATTATAAATGAGGCAAAAGCAAGCAAACTGCTGATTCTACCTCTAATCTACAAAAATGCCACTTATATGGGAAGGGTTTAAAAAGGAAATTAAATAAAGGACCAGTCATAAACTATTTAATTGAGGTAGTAGTAAGTAGTAACCAATAACTAGAGAAAACACACAAACTGAGCTAACAAGAAGATTGGGAACCTAGAAAGTAATGTGACATTGGAAAGACTGTATTGGTAACCTTCAATTCTCAACAGTTGCCAATCTTGTTTAGGATACATGTTGACTTGATGCAACTTCAATTTTATGGAAAAGGCAGTCTTGCCCGCACTAAGTCAAACAGAGATGGAAACCATTGTTTCGGAGGGGGTCAAAGCCATCAAAATGGATAAAGACTGTAGCTCGACAAGAGTTCAAATTTCACCAATCGTAATTTTGTCTGGACAGCCATCTTTCAGGAACTATTTTGAGACCTCAGTACAGACCCTCATCCCAACACCCTAAGAAAAAAAAGCTCCAAAACAAAGGTACATGCAGGTTGCAGACATGAAAGGTGGTGTTGCTTAATAGAAGCGCTATTACTCTATTAGTAATTATTTTATAGAACAAATCTTACTACGACAAGTACAACCTGTTGCAAATTCTAATGACATCTAAATTCAAAGAAAAATTGAAGCAGATGTAAGCAGAAACATCCTTAAAAAAGAACTACTCAAAAAGAAGCAAAAACACATCAAGTGTCTTTAGTCACTTAAATGTTTCTTAATTTTTACAGCCAAACATGTGGCGAATCAAATACATAGTGATACAGCTGGTAGCCTGGTACCAAAGGTTTCGTTTCAAAGGATTCCATAATAAGTTTACTAGTCCTACACAAAGTGCGTTAAAGATATTCAAAACAAAGTATCACCAAAAGTATTAATAGTTGTGATTTGACTGATTTCAATAAACTGACAACGTAACCTATCTTAAATTTCCTTAACAACAAATATGCTCACGAGTGACCACCAAAAATAAAAAGTCACACAGACACTCGGATCCAATTTTTCCTGATACAACATTAAATGCTACAGAAGTAAGAAGCTGGATATCATAATTCATAAATGTCCCAGATAACTTCCTATGATCCTATCAAGAGAATTTTGATCAATGCTCAATGTTCTTTCTTCAAAACCACTGCTACAATTCTCAGACGTAGAACAAAGCATCAGGTACATTAAACCTCCTAAATTCCTCAACTTTATAGTAGCAACATCCTCAGAGAGGCATCTCAGTGATATCATGGAACTATAAGTCATAATAGACCACTATTTTCCTAAAAACCTATGAACAAGAAGGTCCCGTAGCTTATTAATCTGTTTTCACTTCTTTACTATTACAAAGATAAGATCGTTTACATCCAAATATCCAACACCTTTTACCCTGTCATAATGAAAGCCTTTTTAGAAATTATTGTATGGCCTTGAAGCTGTATTGAGTGTCTGAGAAGCACAGACATCATCATTTACCTATTAACTCCTAATAGTCTAAAACAATCTTAAATTTTTGGAGGCCATTGGCAATCATACAGTACAATTACACAAATCTCCAAAATAAATGGGGCAGAGATTGCAAATATTATAAATCAACAGTACCCAAGCTATCTCAAATCAAAAAATTCAAGCCCTTGGTCCTTAGTTCAACGTTTATTCCTTAAAGAGTCTTACCCAGTATTTTGCAAGATGATTTGTACCTGATAAGCCCAGATATATGATACGGAGTAATGGCTAGACAAGCATCTTCCAGCTCAAGGGCCTAGACAAGAGAATTCACTTCGACATACTATATAGTATTTTCTCTGTACAATCCTTCTAAAACATACAGGTCCAAACACTATTAGCTGGTATCTAGCACATCTCTTCTTCTCTAGAATCCATTAAACAACTTCCAATTTCCAAAGTTTATCTTAACTTTGTAATCACCCATAACAATTTACATGATAGCATAATAAGCCCCAGAATTTATATACAGATCCAAATCTCCATAACAAGTCTCCCAAACAATAAAGCTGCCCATCTCCTGTTAGGAAATAGGTTCTGGGTCCAAGCAGCTTAGTTATTTGACTAAATCCAAATGTTAATGTTCAGAAATTTAGTAGTAAACATTAATTTATGTTATTTATAGTAATGATTTGTAATAGCTAATGAAATCAGCTTTTTAAAGAATTTTGCAAAAGCTACCATAATTAGCTTTCAAGTATTCTTCTTCTAGTTACTTTACTACTTCAACAGCTAGATCTTCCAAACACCTACATTAAACAACTATTTTGAAAACTAACCTCTAACGGCTACATTAAAACCGCAAACACCTAGTTGAACAAGTCACCTATTACAATTACAACAGCCAGATTTTCCCAAAATCAAACTACTTTAATCTCATCCTGGGAAATCCCAAGAAACTCTTTTATGCTTCCCTACTAATCTTCACATAGATTGAAACTAGAAAGTGAGAATACATGAATACAGTTGATGGCACATAGTCACCTTATTAGGAAGGAAAAATCACAAATCAGGATCCCAAAAAAGTTAACCAGACTAAATTATGTTTTGTTCTCCAAAGAAACTATCTACAAAATGTTTTTTTAAAAAGCAAAATCAGATGAGCGTACCTGATGCACTCAATTGATCATCACCTACTCCCTGAAATATAAGCTTTGCTATTCAGTACACTATATTTCAGATAAAAGAACCCAAAGCATGGTGCAATGAGAATGACAATAAAAGAATAAGTACCTGTGAGTAGATTCTGCGAGCTGCTTCTAGCTGGGACATCTCTGCATCAAATGTGTTGACCATTTCCAGAACCTCGGGTGTGCCAACAAATCGCACAAATCTGGAAGAAATTCGTTACAATATATCAACAGATTTACTTGGGCAATAATAGAACAAGAAAAGGAGTATACTTTAAGCTACTAATCAAAGTATTCCTGATGGCAACATGCTAACCTCTCAATAGTCCCCTTTGTAAACCATGTTTCTGCATTTTTATATCTGTCGACCTCAAGTTTAATTGACTTCACAGCCAATGCAACCTGCTCTTCTGCAGTCTTTAAGTGAGTAACATAAGGCTTTACAAGTCCTGATGCGAGCTTCTCTGTAGTGCCATCATAGGAAACATACAACTCACAGCTGCCAAGCAAACAGAGAAGTAAGTCATTTAAACACAATCCATTCCACTAATTTCACAAGTCCAAGCAAAGTAAATCCTCACCGTGACCGTCTAGGAGACAACTGAAATACAGCATAATCAAGAGGCACATCTGATGTCATCTTCGCCTTTTTAACACAACACCACTCACCCTAGTGCCTCTCCCAACTTCTACAATCTTCACCTCACAATCATACGTATGTACAACAGAAGAAGCAACCGCGATTTTTCAGTGCTTAATATAGAAAAAACTCCACACCTGTATGACAAGTTCCAACATAACTTTCAGCTACATTAACAGCACACTAATAACTAAACCTACCCATAATTCAAATCAATTCTTTCATATTACCAAGTCTAAACTCTAGTCAACACTTAATGTAGACTCCAAACAAGTATATACAATAACTTACCTTACAAATGTACAACGAAGAATTCAATGTAAAGCTAAAGTGACAATCAAATCAATCAACTAGTACTTAAGCACAGTAAAAACCTCATAAATTAACAGCAATAGATCCCAATTATAAAATCAAAAATGGTAAATGCACTAAAAAAAATTGCAATTTCAGATACTCCTGGATCTGATTCCAGCTACTAAAACCCAATCAAACCCATAATCTGAACTAAAGTGAAAATACCCAGATAGCAAAATTACAAGAAAAACCAATAAGGGATTTATGTGAATTAAAAACTTACCATAAGATCTTAAAATACCCAGAATAGATCGTCCCAAATTCAGTTCAAATTTGAACCCAACATTTCCACCATTAAAAAATACCAGTATTAATGTCAAGTTTCAATCTTAGCTAATCCAAATCTCTATCAATCAATATTTTGGTTGTTAAATTTCAAAAAAAAAGAGAGGAAAAAAAAGGGGTTTTAGATTAATTTTTTAGTGGGCAATGAACCCTACAAAAAATGGGGATGAAATGAAATACTACTAGTATTACTATTACTACCCACTGATGGTTTATGCTTTACTCCTTTCTCAAAGTGAACCCCCACAACACCCCTTCTTTCTTTCTCTCTCTCTTTCAATGAATGGTCACTTTCTCTTTCAATTTCTCTCTCTAAAAATCTCACTTTCTCTCTCTAATTACAGAAATATACACAAAATACAGAGGTTGTTCTTGCTCTTGTTCTACAACCCCAGAGAAAAACAGAGGAGAGAGAATGAGAGGGAGATTGATTTTTTGGATTTTTGGAATTTGGAATGTGTTTGTGTGTTGTAGAGAAGAGTGTGAAATAAAAAAGGTTTTTTTTTTTTCAAAAATTGAAATGGGTTTGACTATAGTAATGGTGATTAACAATTAAAATAGCAGATTAGTAGTGATGATTATTTACAGAGAGAATAATACAAGCAAAGATTACCCAGTTCTGACTTCTGAGAGTTCAAATTCTTTTCTTTTTACAGACTTTTGTTGGAGGTGAGAGTGAATTTACTTTGGAATTTATGTGGATGCTTTAACTTTGTTCTTTTTGAGCTAATTTTGCCTTAGGTAGTCAAGGTAGGTTTAAACCTTTTTTTCAAGAAATTAAGGGGTGGTAAAACCAGATTTGAGAGATTTAATTAGATCTATGATATCAACTCAAATCAAATTTCAAAAAAAATAGTTGAATGTGATCTAATTCTATACCGGGGCCTTTGGCATGTGAGAATGGGAATTTGGGAAATATAAAGTGAAAGTGAAAATGGAAATTGGTAAGTGGGAGATTGTCAAATATTCTTATTTCTTAATCTCTTGTTTGGCATATAAGCTGAAATAAAATTAGGATTAAAGGCCAAAATTACAATTTTACCCTTATTGTCTTAAATTTCAAAGACTCAAATTTGATACTTCCTCCGTTTCTTTTTACTTGCAACACAGCCTTGTGGCACGTGTTTTGAGGTCGGGTTTATGTAATGTTAACGGATAAATTATTCATAATAATTTTTACAAATGATACTTAACTCTATTTTAATCTTCGTGTAAAAATTATATTGATAAAATCGCTCGTTTACCCTCACTAATCATCTCCTAAAACTGCGTGCCTAAAAGGTGTGTTGCAAGTAAAAGAAAACGGAGGAAGTATGCATTATTAAGTTGAGGGCAATTATACATAGCTAGAGAACTCCCACCATTTTATTTCCTATCCCTCCTCGGTAATAAAATGGTGGGAATAAAGGGTAAATATTCTCAAGCTTATTCCCACTCCCTTAATTATTTACCATCAAACAAACATGGGATTATGGAGACTTGGGATTAATAATCCTATTTCCACCTCATAATCCCACATTCCAAACACCCCTACGAGTAATAAACTAATTACGACAAAAGATTTGAGTGTTATCCTTCTCAAACCAAGTAGACCAAAGTAACTCAACTTGAATCTAATCCAAAACATTTACTTGGTTAGTATTGGAAAATTTTATTTGGATTTGCAATATGAGTGTTTGGATCCTATAAAATCAAATAACTTCGACGAAATGTTTTTTGTTATACCCGTAAATAACTTAGTTTGTAATGCTAACAACTTCTAAGCTTTAACTTTGTAAGATTCATTATACGTAGGGCCTGTTCACTTCGACTTAATTTAAGTTCAGTTCAGTTTAGCTCCAATCAATTCTGTTCAGTTCAGTTCAGCTCTAATCAATTCAGTTCTGTTCAGTTTAGCTCCAATCAGTTCAGCTCAGTTCCGTAGTATTTGGTTTGATAAAATTCATTCCATTATCAAACTTGATGTCCACTTGGCCCAACAAAAAAATTGTTAAGAATTTTAAACCAAGAGTTAAATTTACAAACCTAGTTTCATAAACCATTTTCCGTTGGCGTGAGAATAGAAATAGGCACTTAATTATGGTCACCCCAAAAAGGAATACAGGCATGTAATAAAGGGACGGAGGGAGTATAACCACTACATTTTTCGACTTTTATGGTAATTTTCCGAGAACACCCTCAAAGTTAGTATCTCTTTATCCATGCTATAACAAACTACATAGTATATGATGTTGAAATAAACGGTAAGCAATGTGACAGTAAGGTAGCAATTAGTTGTGGGACATTATCAAAAACATTTTGCTGAATCTAAGTGGGAGATTGTGGAGGTAACTGATAGATAGGGACTTTAATCTGCAAATTTGTTGTAATAAATTGTAGTGTGGTGTTAATAAGACTTAGAGAGTTGAGAAATCATGCGATTTTTTTGTAAAAATAAAGATGAGATCACAACAATAATAATAACTCATAAGGGGGCACATTGTCCCATTCCAACCAACATAAGATATCATTCTCAGATGTAATTTTCACCAATAAGAATTCAGCACTTCCATATACACTCATAACCGTTTATACACCATTTTCCACCACAATATGATGTGTTACTAGCTAGCAACATAAAAAAAAATTATCACAATACCGCTTGTAAGTTATGAAGAATTGTGAAATTGTCAATGAATATTCATTTTGTTAAATTAAATTTATTGACTGATTGATTAGTGTATAAATTATAACAAAATGATACAGATTTACGGTTAAATAAAAAAGATTGGCTTGTGTTTCTTTTAAATTACTTTGCTTTTATTTAAGATATCACAATTCACAAATACTTATATTATAAAAAATAAAAATAAAAAACTAAAATAAAAAACTAGGTGGCATCATCAAAAGATTATAATGCGTGGTATTAAACTATAAATACAAATATACAATGAGTATATCAAAGGATCATGCTGCAAAATTGAGGATTAGCAATAGCAAATGAGTATCGAAGTATAAATGCTGCAAAGTATTATGCACGCTAATTATAAACAAGCGCCATGTTATTGATTGATGTATAGGCCTACAAGAATTTAGTAAGGACATATTATTTACTGAACTGAGCTGAATTGAAATGAAATGAACTGATTGGAGCTAAACTGAACTAAACTGGACTAATAGAAGCTGAACTGACTGAACTGATTTAATCCAATTAGATTAAATCTTTATTTTTAAAAAATAGATTAAGAGCCTGTTCACTTCAGCTTAATTTCAGTTCAATTCAATTCAGTTTAGTTTAGTTCATTTCAGCTCTGATCAATTCAGTTCAATTCAGTTCGCTTCAATCAGTTTAGTTTTGTTCAGTTCAGTTCTGTTCAGCTCCTTATATATTTCATTCTCTCATAAAATATTCATTTCATCTCTATTCAATTCAGTTCAGTTCGATAAATGTGAACATGCACTATATCAAATTTAAAGTTATTCAAATCGGGTTTAACTTCGAACACCTCCATCCTCAACTATATTCATGCTAGACCAATTTAGCTAGGTTGAAAACGTGGGACTTGGGTAGATCTGAAGTTCTGAAAACACTTTAAACTTTCATAAAAATAAATTCAGCTAGAAGAAAGTACAAGTACAAATACAAATGGCTAACAATAAATAAAGAAAAGCCAATGAAGCTTCCCATGAAAAATAAATAAAATATGCGCAATAACGACCTTTATTAATAATTCGAGTTTCTTGTTGTTTCTACGAGACTACTGTTAAGGCCTTGAATATGATAAATGATTTTGAATTATAAGTGTCCCTTAAGCACGAGGCAAGTGCCCTCAAACCGACGGCATGGATTAGCTAATTAGCCTTAGACTGTACCGTCATTAGTCAGCATGCATCATCATGATTATTGTTTAACGAACTCCAAATTGCATGTTAATTAATTATGATTTATGAGGATTAGGTCGCTAATTAACGTACTTAAACTAATTAGCCACGCACAATCACAAATTTGGACCACGTAACATTTAATTAACAACTTTTATTGAATATCTTATAATCCTCCTCTAAAACATACATACATTCTAAATTATATAATCTGATTAGTAATTTGTCTTATATTAACTTGATTAGATGTGGTTAGAAAGGATAAAGATGATTATATCATATCATTAGTAGTTATTGTTTAGAATATGTAAATCCCTTGATTTACTCCTTAACTTTGATAGTCAAAGTATATCCCTTATAATTAGCTAACGTACCCAGTCATATTGTATCTAGTTATAGTTTGGTATGTTTAATGCTTTAATCTTGTATATTTATCAATATAATCAAGCTTTCCAACATTCTCTTTCTCATAACTCTATCAGTGGTTGCGTCTAACAAACGACCTATTATCCAAGTCAACATAGATAATCAAATAATCAATTATATTCCTCTATTGTGCCAAATAGTGTAGTGTTTAAAGTATAATATAAAGACTAATATATGAAGGACCGTCTCGAAAGACTTTTTTTTATTAAAATTTTGTACGAGTGGCAATTAGAAATGACCGACAATATTTAATTGTCTTTAATTTGGGTTATATGTTTGTACTATATGTGTACTGTATATATACGTTGTCAAAATAAATAAATATATATATGTGTATATTTGTAATTCATACCATCGTAAACTAGACATTCACACAATGCACATCTTCAATTATAGAATACCGCAGTTGCAACTAATACGTGTCATGTTATTTTTAATTTCCTTGTTAAGGACCCATCAACATAAAATTTCAAAGGATTTAGGATGGGAGGTGGTATTAATCCCATTATTGCCTTGCAATTTCTTGATTCGTTGCCTACTTCAAAGACACATCTTCAGGAATCTAGGCTGTGCAAATTTTCTACATTCAAACCTTTGAGCCAAAACCCAAGTCAAAGTTCGTTTCTTTTAAGATTCATAAGCCAAATTGAAGTCTCATTTGTTTCTATGTTCACAATGTTATGAAGTATGTATTACGTAATTTTTTTTTTTTTGAAGGATATGTATTACGTAATTAAAATTACACAATTTTACATTTTTCTATAGCAAGCATAACACATAAAGACATAATACAAGTAGGAATCTGTCATAGACTAGCTCCTTGCCTAAGTTACCTTCATCAATTGGGAGTTGGCAAACAATTATTTAACGCGTGATTAGTTTCATTAGCGTCTTTATTGATAATGACCTATGATGTATGCACAAATTCGTTCCAAAATCTTATTTAATATTCAAATATAGATCAATTTGATTTGTTTAGAGTCCTTGTCCTAAATTAAAATAATGAGCTTTAATTTATACAGAATTGTAAGGTGTACAATCTGGTGAAAATATGCGGTCTTTTAAGTGAATGAACTGCATGGCTCAAAGATTTTTAGAAGACCCGGACTTTGCTTTCTAAGACCAATCTATCGAATATGCGCTAACCCCTCGGTCCTGCCCGCAAAAACTAATAAGATAGATAAAAAAAGAAGATTGTAAAAGTTAACTAGAATAGAAGGATAGTTTAAGCAAACCAATTCGAGCATTTTTGTGTCGTGTTTAATTAGTAAGCTAAGCAACAGTGGGCGGTGGCAAACTAGCAATACAATTCATTGGTCGACTTGGGTAGAATAAGTACTAAGTAATAGAATTTTGACTTGACTGCCAACCATTGGTCGGTCGCTAGTAGAGATATAAATGGTTTGGGACCTTTGTCGCAAAATTAGGAAGATAGGTGAAGATTGTAAAACTAAATTATAAATTCCATCAACAGCTACGAGTACAATATAATAAGTAAAACGAACACTGTGTGAACTAACAAAACTTGGCCCCACAAATTTAACACATTTTCTTTGACAGTCCATTTTTTAGGCATCATAGGTTACAAGGTTACTATATGTAGAAAGTGGGGAGATTATCCCCTTTGTTCGTCTACTTATATCTTTTTATTTAGTTGTATATTTTATACGCAGTAAAATTATATTAAGGGTCTGTTCTGATTGACTAAACTGAGTTGAACTGAACTAAACTTATTGGAGCTGAACTCAAGTGAAATGAATATTTTATGAGAGAAAGAAATTAAGATAAGAACTAAACAGAACTGAACTGAACTGAAAAATAAGTTGAAGCGAACAGGCCCTAAACCATTAATGGTCCCAAACATATTTCAGTGGCGAATGTCATTTAAAAATCTCACTATTTAGGACTTGTTTGGCATTATTGTGATTTTCTGTTTTTTAAATGTATGAGATATAAAGCTTAAATACGTAGTATTACAAATTAGACGTTAGTAGGCAAATGTACAAAGTTTATAAAGAAATCAGACGAGATTTGTTGAATTTAAGAATGGCCCAAGTCCATGCTTTTGGGCTCCACATACGCTTTTCATCCCATAACTCAGCTCATCCAACAACATAATCAATTGCCTTAAGTGTTTTTTCCCCTCCATAGATTACTTGTATTTTTACATATTTTTTTTTTTTAAAAATTTTTGTTAAGACTCCGTAACTCAAATCACTAGAACTAAAATAATTGATGGGACATTTATTTGATAATTAACAAGAACCAAAACCAATCTAGAACTACAAACGCCAACTTCTTATTTTTGATATGAGCAGGGCCTAAAATTTAATATAACTACATAACAAAGTTGCATTCCAAATAGCACACATATTCTAATTCAGTTTGGGACTTTGGGGTAAGAAATTAAGAATGTCAACCGGACGGTGTGGATGCGGGTACCTCCCCCAAGCCCACACTGCCACACCCGTACAGCAATACCCACCTAATATTTCTACACCGGCCACCTACCCTAATTTGGGGAACACTTCAAATTCAATGATTCTAAATTAATCTTTCCGACATATTCTCTAATGACGGACAAAGGGAGTATTATTTTGGAATATACACAAGCAATCTCTAATTCGGTAATAGACTTATAGTATTTTGTATATTTTTCCTCATTCTGGTAATAAGCAGAAATTCATACGTAGTAGATAAGATGACCAGCTTCGCGGGAAATCACATTCAATAATTTCAATTAATCAGTCACTCAACACAAACACAATTTGTTAAAAAAACAAAATCCAGTGGACCAGATACAGATGTAGTAGGACTGACTGTATGTTAAGAAAGCAGTGGCCTAAACAAGCAGTTTTCAAAAAGAAAGTAAAGTGAATCAAATTCCCCTGAAAAGGGTATAGAAAACAGTAATACAATAGAGCAAAGACATTCTTTTAACTTCAATTCTAGCCATCTTCCTCACATAAACAAATTTTCCTAATCCGGGGCACTAAATGAGTAAATGCATCCTTACTAATCACAAAGACTCACCAAATCATTCAGGGTGCTAAATGCAACCTCACTTTACTAATCACAAAATCTATAATGGTTAACTAATTCTGCTTTCAATCAACTCTTAATCGAGTTTCTGACTTATCAATGCACTTACCCTAGTCTCAGGGCGCTAAATGCAACCTTGCTTCACTAATTGCCAAGACTAAATAAATAATACAGTACTTAAAGAATGCTGTTTCTGCATTCCAGCAACTATAACTGTAGTTTCCTACTTATTAATGCAGTGTTTGCTTACTATATCAGTTGGGCCGGGTGCTAACGCAACCTCACTTTACTAATCGGAAAGCCTTAATGATGCTTAACAAATGCTGCTTTCCAGCAACTCTTCCTCAAGATTCTGATTTACCAATGCACTTACCATAACATTGAGGGCGCTAAATGCAACCGCGCTTTACTAATGCAAAGTTGCAAAAACTAAATAATGCTTAACAAATGCTACTTTCCAGCAACTCTTCCTCAAGATTCTGATTTACCAATGCACTTACCATAACATCTAGGGCGCTAAATGCAACCGCGCTTTACTAATGCAAAGTTGCAAACACTAAATAATGCTTAACAAATGCTACTTTCCAGCAACTCTTCCTCGAGTTTCAGACTTTCTAATGCATTTACCATATCATTCAGCTCATAAATTAATAAACAACTTTCATAGATTTAATTCTCTATAAAGCTAACAGATAGACAATAAACTAGAGTTTCTCATATAAAAATCATCAATTACAAAATACTTTAACCCCCCTTTTAATTTTCACAATCAAATGATTAATATCAATCAGAGCAAATAAATCTTTTCCCACCAAATAAAAACTTAAACTTTGATCATCTTTAGCTCATCAACAAACTACTACTCGTAATATAAAGAGATGTGATCTAACCTGTCCTCTTGTTTTCTCTACTTCTACCAACAATGAACTACTAATTACTACTATCACTATTAGCATGATTCATATGATTCTCATGGAGATGATTCATATGATTACTTTCGCCGCCTCCAACACCGCCACCACTTCCACCACCACCACCTCTACTATCACTATTATTACTACCATTATTCAATTGCGAAAGCTCGAGTTGAGTCTTCATCATAAACTTCATCCTCTGCAACTCCAATTCCTTAGCAAACTTCATCCTCTGCATCTCCATCTCCACAATGTGCTGCAATTTCGCGCTCTCAGCCGCCTCATACGCCTCCCCGAACTTCATGATCGCCCTCGTTAAATCCCTCACCGAGCTCCCCCACACCTTCACAGCCGCTTTCTTATCCCTGCCCTTACCCTTTCCCTTCCTTCTTTCGCCTCCCCTGTTAACATCCATCCTCGGCCGCTTCCTTCGATCAAACCCCGTCCTCTCCGGTGGTAGACTATCCCCTGAATCATGTGACCATTCTTCCTGATCAGAATCGGATTCAACCGGAGGCGGTACCCTCCTAAACTGTTGCTGATGCTTTTGAATTTGCTCTAATTGCTGTATCCTACTCACATTACTAGTAGTACCAGAACCAGAAGTATTCATATTCATATTATTATGATATCTCATCTGTGGAATTCCACTAGGGGGCGAGAATTGAAGACTCTGTCTCAATTGCTGCTGCTGCAATTGCTGCTGCCGTTGTTGCTGCTGCAGTTGTTGCGGCCGTAATTGCGGATGGGGAGATTGTTGTAAATGGGGCGGGGTCTGTAGGTAGTGGGGTGGGAAGGGGAGCGGTAGGGGTTGTTGATGATGTTGTCTAACCCCTACCGGAATTCCAACGGGGACCACCTTCCCGTGAGGAAGCGGTCCACCGGTGGAGACTGTCGCAGTCGACAGTGGGCCCAACCCCGAACCCAACCCCTTAGGGGTTGTGTTCGGGGTTGAAGCTGCAGGACCAATAAGCCGATCAAGGCGGTCAAAGAACGGCCAGCGGCTAGGGCCACAGCCGCTGGCAACCTTCTGTTTCTCAACCTTGTACTTCTTCTTGACCGTATCGATTCGGTTCTTGCACTGTATATCCGTCTTCGGAACCTTCGTAAAATCCTCCCTGCTGCTAACAATGTCCGCCACTTCTTTCCAATGTTTCTGCTTCAGATTCCCTCTGCTTAACTCCATGTACCTCTCACCCCATGCGTCGATCAACACCGATGTCGCTCCTTCGCTCCAACAATCCTCTCTCCCTCCTCCCCCTCCCCCTCCACCACCACCACTCCCACCGCTTCCTCCGCCGCTACCACCGCCGGGAGCAAGGATGGCGAGAGGGCGAGGGGATTGCTGGATCGGAAGCGCGAGAGTGAGCGAACTCTGCGACAATTGAGGCGGTAATTGTTGAGAAGATGAAGACGGCGTCGTTGACGGAGGTGCCGCCGCAACTGTAACCGTAATCTGACCGGACGGCGGTGAATGAGGTTCGCTTCCGATTGAGGTGTGGGACCGGGTATCGTCGTCTTCATCCATGGATCTGGTGGTGAAGGAGAAGAAGAGGAGAGAGAAAATTAGGGTTTATTTTTAGAGAGAGAAAGAAGTTGTTTGTTGGTTGGTTTGATTGATTGAATTGAATTGAGATTGCCGTTTAGGGTGACGGGAAAGTAAGGGAGGAATTTGACGGCGTGTGTTCGTCAAGACATGGGAAACCGAGGAAGGACACGTGGCAGGAAAGAGTCGGAGAATTTGGTGGGGTAATGTGGGTTGGGAGACTTGGAAGGGCCGGTTAATCGGTCATCGGAGTGATTAATAAGACTCATTTTGCCGGCTTTTAGGTAGATGGATGTGTGTGAGGGTACTTTGGTTTTAGCTTTGCCTGTTTTGATGGAGTTTTTCTTGCTTTTTTTTTTCAAAAAAAAAAATTACTGTTTAATTACGGTAATACCCTTGTGTTAATGTGGTTTTCATAATGTTGATTAAGGAAAATACAGGGTGATTTGTGGTAACCAGAGTGATTAATTGGTTGGTTTATTTGTGGTAAACAGGGTTGCAAATTGGAGAAAAGATGATTTTGTCTTTTATTCAACTTTGGAGTAGTAAGTAGTTCTTCGTATTCTTGATTTTGATATACCAAGACATAAGTACTAGTGTATGGGGTTAAAGACTTAAAAGTCTTAAATTTCACGTGGACGGGTTTTTACTTTTTAGTTGTTGGCTCTAAACATTAAGTTTTTTTTTTTTTTTCTTTTTCTTTTTTTAATTTTTTTTTAATCTATACTCGTATACAAGTAAAGGTGTCAATAAACTGACTCGACTGATAAAAAAATCCAATTCTGATGTTAACTCTTGTATACACAATAGTTTAACATGACTTGACTTTGAAATAGATCCGGCACGATCTAATCCGAGTACCCAAATTGACACTTTTATACTTCTATACAAGTATAAAAAAGAAAGGTATAATGTTTGATAAAGTATGAAGTGATTGATAATGCTAACAGTCATATACAGAGTGTAAAGCAATTCCTTGTCATCTACTAACAAAAGTACATTAAAAAAAAGGTAGCATTAACATCTAAGGCCCTGTTCTTTTCACCTTAAAAAAATAATATTAAGTAAAAATAATTTCAGTTCAGTAAAAATAATTTCAGTTCAGTAAAATTCAGTTTTCTTAAAGAAGAATTATAATAGAAAATCAGTAAAAATAATTTAATTTCAGTAAAAATAAGTTCAATTCAGTAAAAATAAGTTCAGTTCAGCAAAATTAGGGTGAATCAAACAGGGCCTAAATTGTAACGGCATAACCCGCATAATATATACTACGACCCTTAGGCCCTACTAAGTTGTGTGGTAGATGGATATAATAAATATAAAAGCCTTGGACAGTATTCATCAACTCTTGAAAGAACAAGAGTCAATACTAAAAATAAAAAATCAATGAAGATAGACGAGCACAATACCGAATTACCGATTACCGAATAATAATGCGGCAGGTTACTAGATGTCTAGATCGTACTTGTAAAACAGCAGCAACTACTCTTACCAAACGAGGTGAAACTATTGGATGGAAATTATTGTGTTTGAGAAATAAGTCCACCAGTTTAACTAACTAGTGTCAGAATTACTTAAACTACGAGTACCCAATAAAATGAGTTAGAAATTAAACATATAAGGCCCCGTTCTTTAAAGCTGCTTTGCTCTGCTGAAATCTGCTCTGCTTTGCTCTGCTCTGCTTTGTCTGCTGAAATTTGCTCTGCTCTGCTCTGCTTCAATCTGCTCTGCCCTGCTCTGCTTAAAATTAATACTTAATATTGAATTATTATAATAATAATGTATATTTAATAAAAATAATAATAAATAATTAATACTTAATGATAATAATAATTAATATTTAATAATAATAAATAAATAATTAATATTTATTAATAATAATACTTCCTCCGTTTTCTTTTACCTGCAACACAGCCTTGTGGCACGTGTTTTGAGCTCTGGTTTATGTAATGTAAATGGACAAATTTTTCATACGTAGTAATAATTTTTACAAATGATACTTAACTCTATTCTAATTTTCGTGTAAAAATTATATTGATAAAATCGCTCGTTTACCCTCACTAATCATCTCCTAAAACTGCGTGCTTAAAAGGTGTGTTGCAAGTAAAAGAAAACGGAGGAAGTATATAATTAATATTTAATAATAATAATATAATTAATATTTAATAATAATAATATTAATAATAATAATAATATTAATAATAATAATATTAATAATAATAATATTAATAATAATACAATTAATATTTAATAATAATATATTAATAATAATATAATTAATATTTAATAATATTAATATTATTAATAATAATTAATTTTTAATAATAAAATTTAATGATTATAATAATAGTAATAATAGTAGTAGTAGTAGTAGTAGTAGTAGTAGTAGTAGTAGTTGTAGTAGTAGTAGTAGTAGTAATAATAATAATAATAATAATAATAATAATAATAATAATAATAATAATAATATTTAATATTTAATAACAATAATAAAGCATTACAATTATTATTATAGTATTAGTAGTAGTAGTAATAATAATAATAATAATAATAATAATAATAATAATAATAATAATAATAATAATAATAATAATAGTAATAATAACAATATTAGTAATAATAATAATAATAATAATAATAATGATAATAATAAAAATAATAATAATAATAATGAAATCTGCTCTGCTCTGCTCGGCTCTGCTTTGCTCTGCTTCAATCTGCTCTGCTCTGCTTTGTTGAAATCTGCTCTGCTTTGCTCTGCTCTGCTGAAATCTGCTCTGCTCTGCTCTGCTGAAATCTGCTCTGCTCTGCCCAGAAGCTCAAAAGAACAGGGCCTAAGTGTTCAACTTAAAACTTAAAATGTGACTTTTAGAACAGAAAAGTATTGCTTAATTATTAGGTTGCCAGCATATATAACATCAGCAAACTTCTCAACCTTATCTTTAGAATTTCTCACATTTTTCCAATATATCTTTATCAGCCATATATTCTGAAAATATTAATTAAAATTTCCAAAATACTGTCTATTATCATATAAATATCTAGTGGCTAGTGACGTACATTCGAAAATAAACTCTTTAATCCATTACCAAGGTGTCGAGAAATCTAGCATATCAAAACTATGTAGTTTAATTCTCCCCCAAAAAAAAAAAAAAAAAAAAAAAAAAAAAAAAAAAAAAAAAAAACATTGTAAATTTTGTGAAGGTTTCAGGTGTATTTTACGGAATGAAGAAGAAATCATGAGACATGCTTTACATTTGAAAATTTGATATTATTCCCTTGATATTAGCTGTTTCTTGGAGCTTTTTATACAAACACAAATTTACAAGTTTATGAGGATTGGCTAAAACAGTTTTCATAACAATCAGCCTTTTTCTGTAAGCCTTCGGATTGGGCTTAGTCCACTTATTTTCATTTGAATGAGGCAAATTGGGCTGGTTTGGGCTTAACCCACTTATTTTCAATTATTGGATTAGTTTAGTTAACCGAGTTGATTTCAAATCGGGTCAAAATATGTTGGGTCTAGTTGTGACCCTTATGTTATTCATGTTAACCAATTATTGATTTAATTAAAGCCTAGTCAACAATTTGATCTTATTTCTTCAAAAAAAATTAAATAAAGTATTCTGTCAAAAAAAAAAAAAAAAAAAAAAGAGTAACTAAATTATCTTCAACTTGACAACATGGATGTGACATTTTGAGCTAATCATAAACTCTCCCAGAAATAAAGTCTTGAAACACGTTAACATTTAGCAAGAAAACCAAAATCATTGCATAAACCTTGGAAAACCCTCTAGCCTCTAGGATTTGCTGGTTGTCTAAATTTCAATGTAAAATTTGAAAAAGTTTATTTGCGTTTCAGAATTAGCTAGAAGAGGATTAATACAAAACTAGAGTTAAGATATATCCTAAATTTGTTTAGAAGAGAAGCTTTGATTATATAAGATGAAATATAATCTACCATAGTTGTGCTTATTTCTTAGCCTTGGTCTTTCTGGATCAACAGATTTAGGTGCGGACGTTGACAATTCTTTTCCAATTTAGTATATTAACTAATGGGGATACCGGGAGGGAGGAGATAAAGGCCCCGTCTTACTTTAGAAGCAGAGACAGGAATTGCTACTTGAACTAGCTCGTTATTATTAATTAAATTTTTGAATATTTCAAACAAATCTCGAAACTCGAAACTGCCTGTTATCCAATAAAAACCTAAAATTCCTAATAATAAACCAAAATCTCCTACACGATTAGTCACAAACGCTTTTTGCCTTTTGCCCAACATGATCACGAACGAAGACAGAAAATAGCGTAGATAGGAGGAGGAAACGAACCAACCCACTTGTCCTGATCGGAACGATTGAAGAAAGAAAGAGAATGGTGGCCCCTTCCGTCCAGGGGACATCGTCGGAGATTTCGCATGGATTTATTGGTGCTGCGCTTTTTTTCTTAGCGGGAACTAGTTACGATCGAATACGCCTTGTTTTTCTCGATGAAATGGGTGGAATAGCGATTCCAATGCCAAAAATATTCACACTCTTCAGTAGCTTTTCAATGGCATCTCTTGCATTACCTGGCATGAGTGGTTTCATTGCGGAATTAATAGTATTTTTTGGACTAATTACCAGCCAAAAATATCTTTTAATACCAAAAATACTAATTACTTTTGGAATGGCAATTGGAATCATATTAACTCCTATTTATTCATTATCTATGTCACGTCACGTGCTTTTTTGAAAAGATTAGGTTCAGAATTTTTAGTTCCTCACGCAACCATAGCCTTCTTCCTCCACGTACATGCATGATACCGGTCGAACTGACGAAACGGTTAAGTTTCGCCACTATTTTACTAGAGGCCCTGGCGATTCCACAGCCTAGCCTGTCCTCCACCAACCCGAGGCACCGCCTTTTGGGGGAAGCCTAGCTAAATAAGTATGTAAGAAGCTTCCCGGCTTGAGTCCCCTACAAACCATTCGCGCGAAAATCGATTATTGTGCTTATACGGTTCGAACTATCTATGGAGTATTGGGAATCAAAATTTGGATATTTATGGACGAGTAATAATAAGCCTTTACTTAATTTTTCTTTTGGTATCGATTTAATGATGAAACATAAAATAACAATCTTTTTGCTTCTTTTTCCACCGAACAAATTCTCATTTTGAATCCCATTTTCTGAAAGATCCTGGCTTTCGTGCTTTGGTGGGTCTCCGAGATCCTTTCGATGACCTATGTTGTGTTGAAGGGGTTGGTTAATTGGTCACATTTTATTCATGAAATGGGTTGGATTGGTATTAGTCTGGATACAGCAAAATAATTCTATTAGATCTAATAAGTACCTTGTGTTTCCGGGGGGGCACGCATGCAAGAAGGAAGCTTGAGCTTAATGCAAATGGCGAAAATCTCGTCGGTTTTATATGATTATCAATCAAATAAAAAGTTCTGTATTAATGTATCAAACAAAAGTAACTAAAAAAATGTAAATTCAAGTTAAATATAGATGATTAAAGAAATAGTGGGTTCCTTCGTTTCTATGGTTCCTTTTTTATGTCGCATCCTTTTTTTCGGGCCTTTTTTGGAAACAACTGTTACCACTGGCCTATTATGGATCTGCACCCCTTGTGATCGATAAACCTTTTGGATCTTGTTAACCAACGAAATACGACTTTGCGCTATAGTTAGCTCAGCCCCAATCAAGAATTCCCAAGGACTTCCAAAAATTCTTGTTATACGTTCGTTCCATGCACATTTAGATGCTACTACCGTACTATCAAGGGGATTGGCCGCTAAAGGGCGCTGCTAGCTTGAGTAAGTTTCTTACCATGAAACCGGAGCAGGAAAAGTTTGGTGCCACCGGAGCCACAAAGGACTATCTAAACGGATTCTTTTCTGACGATAAGCTCCAATTGCATCATAGGAATTACAAAAAAAGGGTTCTTTAATATATTTAGAATTATTATCATCAATTCTTTCATTTTGATAGGTTTTGTGATTCCATGGATTATATCTATTTGCACAAATACCTCGACGACTCCCACCCGTTAATATATAGAGTCCAATAAGCATATCTTGGGTTGGTACGGAAATGGGATCCCCAATAGCTGGAATTCCTTTTAGAAGAGCAGAATCTAAGTATAGCGTTGAACAAGTAGGTGTAACTGTTGAGTTTTACGGCGGCGAACTAAACGGAGTCAGTTATAGCGATCCTGCTACTGTGAAAAAATATGCTAGGCGTGCGAAAAATCCTTTGGGTCTTCCAATATCAATAGGCTGATTGTTTCGCTCCTCTATCTTCCAAAAGGAAAAAAGATTTCTGAGAGTTATTTCCTGGATCCGAAAGAGAGTACTTGGTTTCTTCCAATAACTAAAAAGTGTATCATGTATTGAAGTATTGATTTATGACTTATGAGCTTTAGTTGTGAGTTTTGTGACAAATTCACATATTCTGTCAAAAAAAACCCACCAAAGAGGGACAAGATTTGGGCTTGTCATTAATGAGGTGTTGTTAAAATTTTGTAATGATAGATAATTTCTGTAATAGTTCACACCCTTTACTTTCATCTTATATTCTTGAAGTATATCGTGTTGTCAGATAGAATTTGTGAAAATCAAGTTGTAAGTTATAATCTATACCAAGAACAAACTTAAAACAAAGAACAAAAGCAATATATACTACCATAGTACCATGAGTCCATGATGAAAAACAAAAAGATTTGAGACAAAATTGTGAGAATAAGTGGGCTTCCATTGGAATTGAAGAAAGGTGCACAAGATGTTACAACATTTTTACAATACCTAAAGCTAAGGAAATATAGAGACAAATATGTACAAAACTACAAATTATTTAAATCTAAGGGGGTCCATAAAATATATACACTGGCCCCAAATTACAAGTAAAATTCAAAAACAAAAATTCCAAAAAAAAAAAAGGGTCACATTTCTCCTTTTCCTATCAGAAGCCCAAAAGCCAAATGGTTGAAAAAACTCTAAAGTGTCAACCATGTTTTTATTGACCCTTGTATTAGTAGGGAAACTCCATCTTTCTATGAAGATTACACTTAATACTGCGTTAGTACCCTGTTACTTATATTGTATACGTAGTATATTATACGTATATTAAAACTATATAATATAAAAGGGATGTCCAACCAGCAAAATGAAAAATGTCACTCTCCAGGGTCCAGGCCATTGTTGTTAACGGTCCAAAGCACTTATCATGATCCTGTACCACATCATGGCAATATAATTAATTAATTTAATCACTACTTATTAATGATGAAAGGAAATGTTCAATCATCATGTAGATAATGCATACTCCGTACTTGGTAATACCATTATACGTATCAATTCTATTAATCGCAGTGTATATATATACTGAAATGTTCAATCATCATGTAGATAATGCATACTCCGTGTATATATATATATATATATAATAAGTGTATAACTTTGTTCTTTTTGCAAATTATATTTTCTATACATGTTAGATTGTTAGCCATGTTAGGTTGTATGAATTTGACAAGCACTCCACATATTTATGTCGGTATGATGGTATAATATCTCTTATCTAATCTTCACTGTATTTTTACACTTTAGAAACTTACTCTATCATTCATTTTACTACGGTTTTATTAGATATTTACGGCTTTATTAAATATTGTAACATCATACTAATATGTATTATTTGGTTATTGGAACACATAAATAAAATTATCATGTATGCATCATGTCACAAGATTAGATCCCAGATGTAGACTAACCTAATTAATTTAATTTATCCTTATAATTAACTCATTAATAATTTTAAACAAATACGTATGCATATCAATATTTTTTGATAAGGAAATTTAATTAGAGAGGACATACGTCTAGATTAATTACTAACGAATAAATCGAACAATAAAATAAATAATTTCTTTAAACCACAAAGCGAGTAAAGCATTAAATAAATAATTAAGTTTGTTTTCTTTCAAAAAATAATTAAGTTTGTTTAACAATCAAATAAATAATTGAATTAAAGCGAGTAAAGCAAAAAAGAACAAAGACGTGAAAGAGATAGAGATCGAACCAGTCATAAACAGGGCTAGTCGGCTCAGCATGTTCCGACGGTTCAAACGTCGGTTTTTTCCTCATCATTCGTCGCTTCAAATCCGGACTCTTTCCCGCTGCCGTGGTATACATGCAACACATCATGCATGAATAATTATATATAGCTTCAATACATATATATAATTTTTACCACAGCCTAAATTTAATATTCCTTTCTCAATATTAATGCTACAATTAAAAAGAAATATTTAGGCAGTGAAATAGTCAACACTTTAAATATTTTCCAAAATAATTGCATATGAATATATGATATACGTAGTATGTAAAACTATTACGGAGTATTTAATTAATTTGTAATGAAATTACATCGAACATAAATTATTGTCCTGCTAAGATCTACCTATACATTTAGTCGACACGTAGTTTTTTGATTAATGAATTGTTCGTTACATTATATTGTAATACAAGTACACTTTTTAAAGGGGATGTTGTATAAATTTTTATTGAATAATAAAATAAATTTAAAATAAATGACGATTAAATAATAAAAACAATAAATGTAGGAAAACTTACGTGAGAAAGGGGAGGAGGGACCACTAGAGGTAGAAGAAGAAGGAGAAGAAGCAGCAGATCCAGGTTCAACCGTGAGGCTTTTGGTACGAAGGATGGTAATGCTACGAGAAACGGGAGCCGTCTGATCATGATCATCGCGACGATCATGATCTTGATAACGAGTTGTGTTAGTAACAATTGGATGATCGGGTGATCGTGTGGCTGATAATGATTTATACTTCCGGAGTTTACCTAGACCCTTATCGGGTGCAGGTCCGGCTAATGTTTCATCCCATAGTCTATCTAGGAATCCCATCGTGTTTTCAATACCGCGATTTTAAGAGGAATAATTTATTTTATCTAAGAAAAGTTACAAAATGTTAATTATTTCTTTGAAATTTTAGTTTAGGGAAGGTTTGGGATAATTTTGGGGAGTTGTTTGATTATTAATTTTGGAGTGAGAAATTTTTAGAAAAGTGTTGGAATGAAAAGTGAGAAAGGGGTTTTATAGAAGGATGAAGGGTGTTGAAGGGGGTAGTGGATAAGATTTAGTTGGATAAAGAAACTCCTATTTGTAAGGAATATTAAAGAATCAAGAGCCATCTAAATATTTAGGTAAGTATGATGTGGAGTTGAGGTAATATAATCTTTTTTTTTGTGTGATTCTAGTCTAACACAAAGTCTTATATGTGGCTAGCCACACCGTATGGCAAATTGTTATAGGGGTTACTTCGTTAGTGTAATATGGGTTACTTGGTTAGTGTTACAAGGGTTACTTGGTCAGTGTTATAGGGGTTACTCTGATAATGTTACAGGGGTTACTTTGTCAATATTATAGAGGTTACTTTGATTTTTATATAAGTGGTCACACGGTGTGACCAGCCACACACAAGACGTGCTGCTAGTCTAATTATTACTATGACCATCTAGATGAGTTTTATTTTATGGTAAAGATATTATATCTCCTTTTGACTAGTCATGTGACAACGTGTTATCTTTATTATGTAACAGCGTGTTATCTTTATCTAAAGATAATATAGAATTTATTTACATTTTTATATGGAGTTTACTGTATTTGACATGAGTCGTTCTTGTAAAATGTTTAAGATAAGTTATCTAAAATGTACAATTTAATTAAAAAAATAATAGTCATTTTCATAAATAGTTTAAGATAAGTTATCTTATACTACTCCATATTATTAAATTTTTTTTAAAAAATAGTTTAGGTGCAACATGTTCACCCTTCCTTTGCACATTATTATTGTTGTATTGACAATTAAAATGGTAAAATGTTACTGTTATTTTTTATTCATATTCATATTCATTTGCATAATATTATTGTTAGGCTTTTTATAAGACAAACACCAACCTCACTATTACAAATTAACACTCACTACGTATGATGTTACAGAAAGAAAAAAAGGCTAACAATAATATTATGCAAATGAATATGAATATGAAATAATTTACCAACAATGAGTCAGTGAGAATGTACAAACATATAAGGGTAACATAAGTTTTGGGGACAAAAGGAAGGCAATTATTCGTAAATAGTTGTAGCATATTATTTTGTATTTCAAACCAAGCATAATGACATGGTCAAAACTAACAAAATATCTTCATTGATCATAAGATTCAAAACTTTATTAAAATATCTTCATTGATCATATATTATTGAGTTATACTGTGGAAACAATATGTGAAGGGTCAACCAATTTTCATGGGTAAAATCTTATTATATTAACGCACATGTTTATATCATTGTGTCTAGGGCTAAACAATACCATAAATATTAACTAAGGGTCTGTTCTCTTTGACTGAAGTGAACTGAACTGAATTTATTAGAGCTGAATTGAAGTGAATTGAATATTATATAAGAAAAGGAAATTAGGAGTTGAACTGAATGAACGAAAATAATCGTATGAGAATAAGCCCTAAATACATGATCTATCTCAATTAAATCACGTACAAATATGAATTTCAAATTGACAAAATTAAATTTAATTGTAAGTATTTGATGCATTCTACTCGCATTATTTTAAGATGGTAAACACTGTTGTAGACTTTGTAATACAATTGTACAAGTATTACAGGAGCATAATATACTCCGTCTAATAATAATAATACAAGTAGTAATAATAATATAATAATAAGACAAAGTATTTAAATCATTGTATTATCTTGTACAGTGTGTTAGTGAGTGACTAGGACAAATGAAAGGGGCATATCATAATGATAAAAACGAGCAAGTTGGAACTATTTTACGAAAAAGTCATTAAGATGACACCTACCCCCAATTTTTTAGGATAAGATCGAATGAATTGGTAAGCTCCATTTTTACTGATTGATCTACGATCTACCAATTGTAAATGTCGACATTACTTATTTGGACCCACCAAATGCCTTTAGGTACGTATATCATACGGTGTGTTCATTTCTTCATATATACTCCACTTTTTTAAATACGTACAAAACTTTTCCTAGAAATAGAATTACAAGTGTATAACAAAGAAAAATACAAATTATCAAAGAATGCGTATGAAATCGTATTAGGATGAAAATAAAGTTCAATATAAATTTTATTAATTACTCGTCATATATGTTTGTGCAACTCTCCTAGCTTACTCGTCATATAAATTAATTAAGTAGAAAAATGCCATGCGGATCAATGTTTGTGCAACTCTCCTAGCTTACTCACACTCAAGTTACAAATACGTAGTAAAACTCAAAAATGAAATTATACTTAAAAGGTTTAAAATTATACTTCGTACCACATATATATATTTAAACGTATCATCAGAAAGATACCAATAAGAATCAAACCAAGAACAGGATACAGTTTGATTTAGGGAAGACAAAACAATTTATCCACCATATCTGTAAAATGAAACTCGTTACTTGAATTCATAATTTCAATCAACGAACCCCTCAACCATATCATAAATTTCAAGTGCATGGAAGACCCTACCAACACCTAACTTGGTTAATAGCCGCCACCAAAATAAAAGTGTATGTAGTATCATTACATTAAGATATATGAATATATCAAGTCGGTTGCCTAGCTCTTTTGTCAACTTTTGGAAAGATGAATTCCTCAAGAAAAATTGACCTCCATCAACTAACTCTTCATAATAATTATTGATAGATATTAGAGTTTACGATAATATTTGTCACACAATTAGGATATATTTGTATATTATTGTGATATAGTTTGTATTCTTATCAGACTAGATTTCCTAACAAGATTAGGACTAGCGTTGTAACACTATATATATTATTCAATGGTACACACTCCAATCTGAGGAGTTTTCCCGAAATCTAACATGGTATCACAGCTTTAGGTTTTTCGATCCTGATTAATTTTTTTTTTACAAAAAGAATTAATTATCTTTTAATTTACCTTGCTTCCGCTTTCCCCTAAATCTGTCAGCAACCTTCTTCAATGGCTAAGGATGACCAAACGCCACCTCCGCCTCCTCCTCCACCCTCTTCCCCTGAGTTCCACCCCGCCCTCACCGTGACCAATATCAAAAATTCAATCCCTCTTACTCTGGATTATGAGAAAGTACAGTATTCGAACTGGGTCGAATTATTTGAGAATCACGTTTGCGCCTATGATGTCCTAGACCACATTGACTCCGATACTCCACGACCTGCCTATATTTCTGACACTTTGTGGAAACGCCTTGATGCAATCGTAAAGCAATGGATCTATGGCACCATATCAACGGACCTTCTTGAAACTATTCTTGGTAGAAAGTCTACTGCTCAAGAGACTTGGGATCGTATCAAGGACATCTTTCAAGATAACAAAAGCACGAGGGCGGTGTATCTTGAAACTCAATTGAATGCAATTCATCTCGACGGCTTCCAAAACGTCACTACATTCTGCCAACAACTTAAGAGTATTGCTGATCAATTGGCGAACGTCGACCAACCTATCTCCGATCAAAAGTTAGTCCTTCGTATGGTTGCCGGACTTCACAAGACTGATTATGATACTGTTGCTACTATGATCGCTCAAACGGATCCCTTACCCTCCTTTAACACTGCTCGTTCAAGGCTTCTTCTAGAGGAGTCTAGACGCAACACCGAAAATACCACTCCTCCCTCTTCGTTTGTCGCACAACAAAGCACCTCCTCACCTGCTGAACAGCCGCCAGCCGCTGGCGGTGGTCGTGGAGGTGAGACGGGACGCGGCCGCGGTGGTGGAAAGGGTGGCCGTGGCAAGGGCAAAAGCCAAGGCCGTGGTGGCCAAGCTCAAGGCAGGGGCGAGTCAACTCAGCAGCAGGGGTCTTCGCAAGCTAATTCATCACAGCAGCAACATGGCCCAATTGGCCAACATTGGGCCTGGCCCCAACAACAATACTATTGGGCTGTACCGCCAGCACCATTCCCCACTTCAGGCCAGTTTCACCAGCGGCCCAATGCACCAAGCCCACAGCAGCAGTCCTTTTACATTGGATCACCGATGCATGGTCCGCCCATGACTCTGACCGAGCTTGGTAGTGCTTACTCTTCACCGGGATTTTCTACACCGGATAACGGATGGTATATGGATTCGGGAGCTACCTCTCACATGACTCATACTTCCGGTAATCTTCTTCCCTTGTTTAATTTAAGCACTAATAATCATATTTTAGTTGGCAATGGTCATCGTATTCCAATCACTGGTTATGGTCATACTAAATTCCCGAACAATTCTTTAGCTCTAAAAGATGTACTCCTAGCCCCTCAAATCATTAAAAACCTTATTTCTGTACGTAAATTTACTTCTGACAATATGGTTTCTATTGAGTTTGACCCTAATGGTTTTTCTGTGAAGGACCTACGAACGGGGAGGGTAATCACCAGATGCAATAGTTCCGGGGACCTCTATCCTATCACCACCAATGATCCGAGTACTTGCCTTGCCACTTCTCTCACCACAGTCGCTCCCACCACTTGGCATGACCGTCTAGGACATCCAGGAGCACCTTCTTTAAGATTTCTTAGGAGCAATAATTTCATTAATTATAATAAGGAGCATCACTCCGATTTTTGTAATTCTTGTCCAACAGGGAAACATGTTAGACTACCTTTTCATGATTCGAATAGTAAAACTTTTTGTGCTTTTGATATTGTTCATGCCGATTTGTGGACATCTCCTATTCGTAGTAGTAATGGTCACAAATATTATTTGGTTCTTCTTGATGATTTTACTCATTATGTTTGGGCAATTCCTTTAGCTTCTAAATCTCAAGCATTCCAATCTTTTATCCATTTTAGACAATATGTGCAAACTCAATTTGAAAGACCCGTTAAATGCTTTCAAAGTGACCATGGTCGTGAATTTGACAATGACTCGTTTAAAAAATTTTGTCTAGATAATGGAATGGTGTTTAGATTTTCTTGCCCTCACACTTCTTCCCAAAACGGCAAAGCCGAACGTATGATTCGCACTATAAATAATATCAAACGCACTTTACTATTCCATGCCTCTCTTCCTCCGATCTTTTGGGTTCATGCTTTAGAGACCGCTACATATCTCCTAAATATTTTGCCAACCAAGTCCTTACACAACTTGACCCCGGCTCAAGCTCTCTTTCGCAAAAACCCTTCTTATGATCATCTTAGAGTCTTTGGTCGTCTTTGTTTCCCAAATTTAGCCGCTACTGCTCCTCACAAGTTAGCTCAAAAATCCGCTCCATGTGTCTTCCTAGGCTATCCTTCCAATCAGCGTGGCTATAAGTGTCTTGACCTTAACACTAATAAAGTTATTATCTCTAGACATGTGGTGTTCGATGAGTCAACTTTTCCTTACAAAAATTTGACTCAATACAAACTCTCGGATTATGATTTTTTAGGCTTTGATGACCAATCACCGTTGCTCACTCATCCCCACCTACGAAATCAGCTCACAAATCCAACCCCAGACACAACTGGCCCAAACCAGCAAGCCCACACAGACCAGCCAATTGGGCCAGCGTGCGCTGGTATACCAGCGGCCCAGGCAGGCCGTGGCTTATCTCACCAGCCAGTTGGGCCAGCGGGCGCTGGAATACCAGCGGCCCAACCAGGCCACAACTCCCCACAGCCCACCCGTGGCACTCCTATCCCAGCCACGGGAAGCCCACGGACCCCCCTGTCCGCCCAACCTCACAGCCCAAACACACTTCCTCACAGCCCAAACACACCACCATACACTCCACCACCCTTGCGTGGCATCCCTCCTTTGCAGCCCACACGTCCACCACCTCCCTCTCCCCGGGTCACCCGTAGTCAACGGGGTATTTTTAAGCCAAATCCCAAGTATTGCAACCTCACCGTTCAAAACTCGGGACCACCTCACCTAAAGTCACCTCTTCCAAAATCATATAAACAAGCTTTAAATGACCATAATTGGAATGTGGCGATGCATGATGAGTATAGTGCTTTAATTAATACAGGGACATGGGAATTGGTGCCTAGGCCTGCGGGGGTGAATATTCTTAATTGTATGTGGTTGTTTAAGCATAAATTCAAGTCTAATGGTGATCTTGAAAGACACAAAGCTCGTCTTGTATGTGATGGCAGGTCGCAGGAAGTTGGTGTTGATTGTGATGAGACTTTCAGTCCGGTAGTTAAACCGGCCACTATTCGCACTGTTCTCAGTTTAGCCTTGGCTAAAAAGTGGTCGATACATCAATTAGATGTCAAAAATGCCTTTTTACATGGTGATTTGCAGGAAACTGTTTATATGCATCAACCCCCGGGTTTTGTTGATCGGAGGGCTCCAAACCATGTTTGTCGGCTCCGCAGGGCTCTTTATGGTTTGAAACAAGCTCCAAGAGCTTGGTACCAACGCTTTGCAAATTTTCTCGTTAAATTGGGCTTTGTCATTTCCAAGAGTGACGACTCTCTTTTTACTTTCCGGTAGGGTGATGATATGGCATATTTGCTCCTATATGTTGATGATATTATTTTAGCTACCTCATCTGACAGGTTACGTACAGGAATTATTTCTCAGTTGCAAGCTGAGTTTCCTATGACTGACTTGGGTCCATTGAGTTATTTCTTAGGGATTGCGGTAACCCGTACTCCCTCTTATATGCTGCTTTCACAGGAAACGTATGCACAGGAGATCTTAGAGCGTGCAGGTATGGGCTCTTGCAAGCCTGCAGCCACTCCAGTTGACACTAAGTCCAAACTTAGTGCAGATGCAGGACCACCATTTCGGGATCCCACTTTATATCGAAGTTTAGCGGGTGCTCTTCAGTACCTCACTTTTACTAGGCCAGATATTGCCTATGCGGTACAACAGGTGTGTCTATTTATGCATGATCCACGGGAACCTCACTATGAGGCATTGAAACGCATTTTGCGTTATATTCAGGGTACCATTGATCACGGCTTACATCTATATCCGACTGTTTCTCATCGACTGATTACTTATACAGACGCTGACTGGGGAGGTTGTCCCGATACCCGACGATCCACTTCGGGCTATTGTTGTTACCTTGGGGACAACCTCGTGTCTTGGTCATCTAAGCGTCAACATACTTTGTCTAAGTCGAGTGCAGAAGCAGAATATCGAGGCGTCGCAAATGTTGTCTCTGAGGCATGTTGGCTTCGTAATTTATTACTTGAGTTACATTGTCCTCTTCGGCAGGCTACTATTGTCTATTGTGATAATGTCAGTGCTATCTACCTTTCTGGCAACCCAGTACAGCACCAACGCACCAAGCATGTGGAGATGGATATACATTTTGTTCGAGAAAAGGTTGCTTTGGGGCAAGTCCGGGTTTTGCATGTTCCTTCTAGATATCAGTTTGCAGACATTTTCACCAAAGGCCTACCACGAGATTTATTTCTGGATTTTAGGTCCAGTCTTAGCGTACGTCCTCCTCCCGCTACGACTGCGGGGGTGTGATAGATATTAGAGTTTACGATAATATTTGTCACACAATTAGGATATATTTGTATATTATTGTGATATAGTTTGTATTCTTATCAGACTAGATTTCCTAACAAGATTAGGACTAGCGTTGTAACACTATATATATTATTCAATGGTACACACTCCAATCTGAGGAGTTTTCCCGAAATCTAACAATTATCACTTGAGAAAGTTATCAATGTAGGGTTCCCTCTTTGTATTGTCTATTATTTTAGTGTTAACGTTCATTTTTGTTTTGCCTAGGTCGTTGAATTTTATTACTCCAGAGTATGTATTATGATACTGATATTGAATTTATATGAAAGTTTCATTAAATATTCGTGGTTTAATTTAATGTAACTAATTTTAGAAATAGTTGAAATAATAAAAATTACTTTGTATTTGATTGAGTATATTATATTTTTATGCCTTAACCATAAGTTTAAGCTTTTGGTTGACTTGATTTTTTGACATAGTATTAAGAGTCAGCTTAATCGTGTGAGGGGGCATGATAGAGTAGTATAACATATTTCTGAGCCTTAACCATCGGCTTAAGCTTTTGATTGATGAGTTGGTCCTTTGAAAGTATTTAATTTGGCAAGCTGGCTTGCCTATCAAATAGAGTTGCGATATATCCACAGGCCGGTCGGTGGGGCTTGGGGCCTTGGGGGTGGGTGAAGTGCTTTATGTTGACTATTAAAGCTTATACGCCATAGTTGTTACTATCTTACTAAGGTTTTCACTAGGCAAAAGAGTCAAGGTTACGAGCAAGTATAATTTACTTAGACAGTGTTGCTTTCAACATTGACCCAATTTCACCAAAAGTTGATTGTAAGATTAAACAATGAAACTAACGATTATATGAGCATATAATATCCATGATTATTGTTTGTTGGATCAAACCCAACCAATGAAACATTGAACCAGAGTAGGATATGTTATTGTGCATGTTGGGCCATTGACTGTGTCTAGGCCACATATTTTGAAGTTTAGTATGGACATAATCTAACATGACAGACAAGTGAAGCTTAGTGTGGACATGTAAGCACTACACAACCTTGCACGATGGGTACGTATGTGGCCTAGGGATATTATTCACGAACCTTAATTGTGGCATGACATGACATTTAGCAAGTGGGTTGAGCGTAGGCATGACCTAGCCAACCCTTACACATATAAACTATGTACTCGTACAAGATATAACTAAAGTCTTCTTTTTTTATCTATAATTTTCAAGTGGTTCAAATGAAGAATAATTTAACCTTTTTTTAAAAAAAAAATAAAAAATTGTAAAATCAAAACTCCCAAATTAAAATTTTTAGCTTAAAACACTCTTACGTAGATGCTAAATGTTCACAGTATCATATCAATATCACCAAGATATGCAAACAATCTAGGTATCTGAAAGTTTGTACATCACCCAGTCTAAGCCTCCTATTGTCTTCCATCATGAGTACCTTATTCTACTCCATTTTTGATCCCTCAATATTTATTCGGTAGTACTAATAGTCTAATACTAATGTAATGTCTATTTTAAGAAACAATTATTGGGCTCTTGAGATATTGATATCTTGGTATGGACTTAAACCATGACCATTTTATACTTATGGGCTCAAAATATGGTCCAATTTTCTTAAAAATTGTATCTACGGCTCATTTCATTTTAGATAAGTAAGGGCCTGTTCTCTTACGTTGAAATTCAGTTCAGTTCAGTTCAGTTCAGCTGAGTTCAGTTCAGTTCAGTTCAGCTCAATTCAATTCAGTTCAGTTCAGTTCAGCTCAGTTCAGTTCAGTTTAGTTCAGTTCCTAATTTCCTTCTCTTATAAAATATTCATTTCTGTTCAGTTCAGTTCAGTTGAGTTCAGTCAATGAGAACAGACCCTAAGAGATACTACATATACAGTAAAATATGTTAATAAAGATATTTTGTATGCATATAGCTTTTCCATTTGAGTTAAAAGTATCCTATCAACATTTGATGCCCTAAGCGGTATGATTAATTTTTAATTCGTTTAAAGCAAAGTTTTTAAATTCGATTCTAATTAATAACAACTATTTTTTTGGCACCAAAGCGTTTAACAACCCATTAAATTTTGAATAAACAATTTCACAATGAATACACACACTGACACACGTATATATTACATTAATTCATTAGCAAAACAATCCATTTTCCATCAAATTTCATCTTTGTTCAACGCTAATAAAATTTACCTGATTCCATTACCAAGATAATATTAGAAATAATCTACACATAAAACAACGACTAATTAGATATTAATCGCTAAAACATAGATCACCAAATTGGTGAATTGCGTAGTAAGAATTAAAAAGTGAGATATGGAATATGGAGTACCCGTTATAACATCGTATCGGCATGTAATTTGTCACAGATTTTTCAATTGTAATTTTACATTCATAATATTGAAACTCATTTACTAAAAAAACCTAACGCATATACTGATATACATACACGGAGTACTCTGTAGCATTTAATTTTGTTTATCATTAAGGATACTTGTACAACTTACTGTAATATAATATTGTTATACGTCTCATCAGATCTAACATACTTAGAAATTAGAAAGTGACTTCTTAAAAAGGGCAAAGAGAGAAAAAATAAAGGGACAAATATAGAAAGTGACAAAGGAGCATAAATAACACAGGGGGCCTTCATTCACGTGCTGTAGGACCTATTTCTCATTCGGTCACTTCCCACAGAAAAAAAGACTCAAATCTTTGCATTCCATGTTTCTTTGCATTTAAATGATAAAGTTGTTTATTTAAGTCAAGGTGGTTGCAAGCTTGCAATTATTGATTTTCATGATATATTTTGGCTCTTTCATGAGTGTTTTACACACATCCTACTTGGTAATCATAATATTATTGGCTTATTGCACTTTCTAAACTTAAAGCATGTTCTCTTCGGCTTAAATTAAGTTCAGTTCAGCTCCAAGCAGTTCAGTTCAGTAAATCACCCTTAATTTATCACTCTCATTACAATGAGTAAAACTCCCTCCGTTCAATTTAGTTGACAGGAGAGAATATGTTGTCAACTACACTATATCGAGATGAAATTTATTAATTGTAATTTTTACACTGCAACTTATAAATCACCGATTGATACAAGGATAGAACATTAAATAACTTAATAAGTAGGCTTTTCAAAGCATAAGAAGAGCACTATTTGCTCGTGATTTATATCTAGTTATATAGTAGATTCTAGTACAGGAACAACAGAGTGGGCATTATGAGATGTTGGTAATGGTAACTCAAATAAGTAGCTCTCCTATTACATGATGAGAATGAGATACAATACATATGAATGCCAAAATTTAGACCCTTTTTTCCATGAAATGGTATCAAACCCTCTATAGACACATCTCTATAAGCCAATTCCCTAAACTGAAATTCACCAGTAAAATTTGAATCAAGTGAAAATGCCGGAGTAATCATTTGAAGAAACATCATGGCCAGATGCAATCTTTTGTTTCCTACCATACCGCCTTCTACTATTATCACGATTGCTGCTACAACTACTACCATCGCCTCTTTGAGTTCTTGCGGCTGCTCCCTTTATCCTTCTCGAGTCTCCCCTGCAATCCATCTGTCTTCACGAAACCATTGATACAAACACAAGAGAGGATTACAAATAAGCTAAATGTCAGAAAGTTAGAATTAAAATTTTAAACCCAAGATTGTCAAGGTAAGCAAACATGTGTAATACTAATACCATCTATTCACAAAAATGGAGTGGATGACTATGAGCTAGCTAGTAGTCAGCACTCCTTCACGATGCATAATATCGGCTCTATACACATAGATGTGTTTAACAAAACATATACCTAGAAGACGGGCCAATTGCACAAAAATTAGGCAACACGAGGCAAAATGTCAATAGTGCCTAAACTAACTCACCCAAGTTTAACTACGCTTTGCCCCTTGGGAATGTCTAGGACATTTTGCCTCTGGTTAGCTGCCTAATTGTAAGTCATTTGGAAATTATTTCATTCACCTAGTTCCCCTATAAGTGTTTTACTCACCAGAATGAAGTAATGATTTTCGAGGTATCATCCAATCCATCCTGAAACAAAAACAGCTCCCCGAACAATCAAGTTGAACGTTCAATACCCCAAAAGAAAAAATAAAAAAAAAGTTCAGTCATTTCACTACCCAAAATAATATCGACTCTAATCAATGACCTTAGGGGCTCTATCATATCGTACTAAGAGGTAGATAGGGTGATCACTCGAAGAAGGAAATATTTTGTGATGCTTGTACTTACCCCTAAACAGAAACTGTCAAAGTTGATATTATTGAAGGATGAAGATGCGTCTGTTCTATTCATTCCTACTGAATTCCTCTTGTTATTGATACATGAACCCTCAATAGAACTGCCATACGAAGACGATGAACAAGAAGAGTTCATCCCCTGAGTTGAGGTTGAAGCGAATGTATCACAACTGTCCCTCTGAAACATATCTTCAAATAACTCCTGTAATTGTTCAAAGCTTTCTTCGCCATTTTCCTGTCAATTTCATAACCAAAAAGAATCACTTCTCATACATAAATTGCAATTTGTCATCAAGAAAAATTTAAAAGTGCACATTGGAGGATTTAATTTCCTAGTTTCTCAAAGGCATCAACAAACATTGATGTTCAACATTATGCAGCCACCATTTAGGAACTAAAATCCATAGAAACTAGCCCTACGCAGCAAGTTGTGCGACAAAAGCAGCATCAGTTGTCAGAGCTTCAAGTGTAGACATTGCAGTATGCATCACTAATATTACTGGACCACAAAACTGAAGCATCTATTACAGTAGCGAACTTACTAGATTTCAGTACTTGTTAAAAGGGACACCGAATCTTTAATGGAGGTCGGCCTAGATACTACTTGCCGATTATGACCCAAATCAGAACATAACTCCAGATGTGAACAAGAAACTGAGATGTGTATCTTATCCACAACCACAAAAGTAGTAAATTTTTTTTTTTTTTTTTTAAACAAGGCGTGAATTATTAACCAGAAGAAAACATATTATCAGGTGTTGAACCCGCTGCGAGCCAAGGAGGGGGGAAGTGGGCAAGTGGCTGAATGCATATAAGCAAATAACAAGAAATGGCAATGATTAAACCTAACAAAGTGTTTTGTAATAGAAAATGATTAGACGCGGAAACTCACACAGGGTTTGTGTTCGCTCATCATGGTGACCATCTCGTTCAGAAAGTCGCCCATTCCCTGTAATTAAGCCAATGTCAAGACTCAAGAGCTCATATAAAAACCCATAATAATGCACTATGATAAAACAAAAAGACTCGTATCATGTAGGTGCTCAATCATCGATTAATTAGATCCCTAAATGGATATATATGAGGTTATGGTGGAATTGTGGCACTTGATTAACTTGTCACAGGATCATATCATTACAACGGCATAATAAAGATTGCATGTAGGAGCACCCTAAGGCTAGCCCTAAAGACCTACAAGCACTACTCAGTAGACATGAAGGGGTTGGTAACGAGTGATTTTTGCATTCCTTAAATTTACGAGGACACGCTCTTGCTCACTCATCTTATTAAGGGACGATGTTATCACCTAAAGAACGCAATTGCACAAAACATCAACCATTTGGTAAGGTCCATGATCATTCAAGTACCAGCCCATCTTCGACAATTTGGACATAATAAAGATTAGAAATGAACTGTATTCAAACAAGGAGAAACAGAGAACAAACAGAGAAAAAGGATGAAGGGTCAATTAGTCCACAAGTTATAGTTCTTCAATAGGTACCGGGGTCTACTCTTCCGAATTATGGGCTATAAGAAAACGATGTAATAATGTGATATTCTTAGCTAATTGGCATCAATCATGAATCTTAATAAATCATTCCAAATCATCTTTCATTCACCAAATTATTAAACCATACTCCATACATAGAAACTAGAAAGCAAGAATAGCAATCAAGGACAAAAGAGGACTCACATGATTGTTTTCGTCATCATCATTGTCGTAGACTCCAACGTCATACAAAAGCCTTTTAGTCTCATCGGATAGAACTGTTCCAAACCACAAAAAAAACACCCATAAAGTAAGCTCAAGCTCCATATTCCTGCCCCCGACATGTTCCCGTTTTTTCAAGGTCGAGAAATTATTACATGATCCAAAATCACCGTATCATATTGCTAGTTTGGCTCCATATTATTGCTCCCAAAATTGTCCCTTACTACTAAGGTCTAGAAATTATTACGTGATCCAAAATCGCCGTATAATTAATAATTTAATATATGCATAATCATAAACTATATTCTCCAACTATTGATCAAATAACGAACACGAGGGTACAAATTCCATCTATAAATAAAAGGTGCACAAGATAATTTTCCTGCTCAAATGTACATGAACTATGGTAACATACTAGTGCACCTAACTTCAAATGTATTTTTCGGAACTCACATTTGATTCTAATGGTCAACATAAACTTCATAAAGATTAAACAACCAAACAAATACCAATCAATATGAATTGATTGAAAGAATTCATATACAAAGTACTCGTACATGATACAGGGAGTACTATTAGGATATATACTAACGCGATTAGTTTATTCCAAAATAATCAAAAGATTAGACGATCGAGTAACGTTGCAAATCATTAGTCACGGGTACAAGGTTGTATAGTGAAACATTTGAGGGTCACCAAATGAAAAACAATTTTTTTAATAAAAATAGCCGAATCACTAACCAAGTAACCAACCCACCAACAAATAAAATAATTTTCTTTAAAAAGTTGGGAAATAAACAGTGAAATTACCAGAATAAGCCTCTTGAATAGCTTGAAATTTCTTCTTGGCTTCTTCCACAAACTTTGAATTTCCGGTCGCAGAACAACGATCCGGATGCCATCTCTACCAATACGAATCCACAACATAATATAAGTTCGGGAATTTTATTAGTGCAAATCAAGTTCAGCCAAAATAATAACACTTCCAAACAAAGAAAACATAACAAAACTAAGTTCGGGAATTTTATTATTGCAAATCAAGTTCCGCCAAAGTAATAACTACTCCCGCACAAACAAAAACATAATAAAAACATCCCGCCATGTGACAAGATGAGCTACCGTATTACCCGCCAAACCCGTAAACAAAAGGGAGTAAAAAAACACACCAATCTAACCTTAGCAAGCTTCTTGTAAGCATTTTTGAGGTCAGTTGGCGAGCATTCCTTCTCTAAACCAAGTACTTTATAAAAATCAACGCCATTTCTTTCTCCACCATCTGCCATTGTTAAGATTTTTTTTTATTGTAACAAATAAATTGTACTACTTGTAGAATTTATTTATATACTGTATTGTCGACAAATTGGATTGAATTTGGCCAAATAATATAAAAAAGGCCAAATAATAATATGATAGTTGTATAAAAATAGAATAATTAAGTTGGAAAATGTCGGAAGTAACTACATATTTTTTGGGCACGGAAGTTTAGGGAAGAGAGAGGAGAGAGAAAGAAGGAGAAGATGATCTCCTTCTGCTGAAACACAAGAACACTCCAGAAACCGCCACTTTATATACTTTTTAAATTCTCAAAATAAAAATTTAAAAAAAAATAATTATAGTGAAGAAAATGTTGGGATTTTTTTAAAAATTACTTCTTTTTTTAGGAGGAATGAAGGGTTGAGATTGAAAGATGAGGGAGATATTTTAAATTTTTATGGTGGGATTTCTTTGTTAAATTGCAAGTTGAGATTTTTATTTGTGTATAAAAATGTAAAAAATTAATTAGGGGTATATCCAGAAGGTTCTGTTTCAACTGTTTTGGGTGAGCTAATGGTGGTCCTAAATTAACTTTGGAAAACTTTTAATTACATAATCCCATTTACGTTTCTATTGCTTTCCCTAAAATACAAAAAACGTTTCTATTGCTATTTTTAGTTGGTAGGTACAACTTGTTAGTATAAATAATCTTTGCATTATGCTAAGATTTCTCTAATGATCTTATGTAAATCATACATACAAGTATGAAATAAGGGTCTGTTCACTTCAGTTTCAATTTAGTTCATTCAGTTCAGTAAATGTGAACAGGCCCTAAGTGTATATAGGTATTTGCTTAGCACACGATTGAGTATCTAATTGATTTTGGGATAAAACAATTAAATTATCAATGAAAAGTGTGTATGTAAATGTAATTTTGGACTTAAGCAACAATTATATATTATGAGCTACAATTTATAATAGGTTTACTATTTTATTTTCAAGGTTATTGAAGATCATCCTAAATAAACAATTATCACATGTGAATTCATTCTCACTTCACAGAGACTCGATAGGGGGTGAGAGTTGATACAAAATTTTCTATCAGGAAAAAAAATTCTTTCTCAAGTTCATTAATTCCCCTCAACCAATAAATAAGTTGAATATCAATGAGTTATTTTCTTTAATGCTAACTCGTACATTTTGAAAAGCGATTGAGCTAGGTAATCTCTCACAACTTATAAAAAATCTTTCATCAATCGAAAGATACACTATTGTGACAAATAATTAATGAAGGGGATTTTTATTTTGGTGCAAATCAAGGGAAACACTTTATAATATGATATTTGTAAGTATATCACTACAATTTTAATTAATCAATCATATTGTAAATGAGAAAATTATCGACACGTTCTCTTTGGAAAAAAAGTCACAAATTTGGATACGGTGGTTATATAAAAGCCTTAAAATCCAAATAAAGCATGGGATATGGGCCTTGAATTTATAACCAAAAGTAGTGATCTGAGTTTTTGGGTGCTATAAAACAATATCAACCTTCAAAACTTCAATTGATATTTTTGTGGCATTATTCAACTAGATGCCTTTCATTTCATTTGTGGTCCAATAATATATAGTTCGTATACATAAGTAGTATGTAACTTTAATTTACTTGTATCTATATAGATTAATATAGTCCACGTGATTTTCAGCAACACATCATAGCTATCATACAAAGGAAGGTGCTCGAAAACATATACCCTTCCACTCTAAGATCTTAATTCTTAGGGTGATCTCAAATCTAATGGTTGCTAAGTGAACACACATACAAGAAAGACGGACCTTATATGTAAATCCGGGGTTATAAGAATATATGGACTAAAAGTTCAGTATTTATGGTAATCTTTGAAGGTTTGCCGTAACTTTGAAGTTTAATTTACTTGTGAAATTGTTCTTATTACATGTCAAATTATGATAATATTTGTATTTAAATTACTATCGAGGTGTAATACTCTCTCATCAAAATATGTCACGTGTAATATTGTAAGTATATATAAGGTATTTTGTCTTACAATTTGTCAATAAGCTTCAAACCCAACAAAATAAAACATTGTATTGTTTGACAAGTACCACACTCTAAAGAATAAGACCTTTTCTAATTGTTGGTTTGTTAATTAAGTATTGAGTATTAGATGTAGTTGTAGAATCTCGGTTTTTAATAATGATATAGCGAGTGCGAGTCACTATAAAAGTACTAAAGCACCTATTCACGAGATAAGAGGAAAAGAAGAGTTTTTTTTTTTTTTTTTCCTGTTAAATAAGATGCATTATCTATCAGTTTCCTATCTTATAAACAAGTTGTTGAGGGGAATTTGATTGAGTGAAGGATCATCCTCGAGGCAAGGCTCTAGAAGACGAAGTTGTAGGCCACTCCTCTACAATATCATCCTCAAGAGATAACCATTGTCAATTTATCCATGTTATGAATTTATATATGATGTTGTATGTAGGGGGAGTGTATTTGAGGAAGGATGTTCTAGTATGAGCATTGATCAATGTTCAGTTGGCCAAGTGGTAGTTGTAGTGTCATATTACTCATATATGAGAAAATTAAAATCTTTGATCAATAAATAAGTTACAAGTTGTAATTAATTAAGTAATAGTACTCCTAAGAAGATACTTATATAGTTGTAATCAACTCATAAAGTAGATATTTAGAGCTATTTAGCAACAACTTGCACAAATTGACCCAAAAATATTCTTTTTTTATTTTTTAATTATTAAAAAATTTACCATTTTGACCTTGTGAGAGGATAAAATGGTCTTGAAAAACGGCTGAGTTTGAGGATCAAGTGGATGAAGAAGCTGACAGCAGTATACTTTGTTGTAAGGGTTGTATCCAATTGTTGAGTCAGATTTTGTTTGCGACATCTTGTAAGTTTAGATCAACCTAATTAGATTTGACATGTCCTTTTGATTGAAATACTTGTACTACTACTCCAACTGTCTATTGCTAGTGTTAGATTTCGGGAAAACTCCTCAAATTGGAGTGTGTACCATTAATCACTTTATATAATGTTACAAGCCTCTTCCTAATCACCCTTAGGAATCTAATAAGATAATTATACAAAATATATACGAATATATCCGACAAATATTATCTAGAAAAATAATATCTATCACACCCCCACAGTCAAAGCGGTAGGAGGGCGTACGCAGAGACTGGATCTGAAGTCTAAAAATAGCTCCCTTGATAAGCCCTTAGTGAAGATGTCCGCAAACTGAAACCGTGAAGGCACATGAAGAACCCGAACTTCTCCTAACGCAACCTTTTCCCGAACAAAGTGGATGTCCAATTCCACATGTTTGGTGCGTTGGTGATGGACCGGGTTGCTAGAGAGATAGATTGCGCTGACATTATCACAATAAACAATAGTAGCCTGTCGAAGGGGACAATGAAGCTCCAATAATAAATTACGAAGCCAACAAGCTTCAGAAACCACGTTCGCAACGCCTCGATACTCCGCCTCTGCACTTGATTTAGACAAAGTAGGCTGACGCTTTGCTGACCAGGAAACGAGGTTGTCCCCAAGAAAACAACAATACCCCGAAGTGGAACGACGGGTGTTGGGACAACCTCCCCAGTCAGCGTCAGTATAAGTAATCAAGCGAGTAGGAGCTGAAGGATATAAATGTAAGCCGTGATCAATAGTACCCTGAATATAACGCAGAATGCGTTTTAACGCATCAAAATGCGGCTCCCTGGGATCATGCATAAATAAACACACCTGTTGTACCGCATAAGCAATATCCGGACGAGTGAAAGTAAGATACTGAAGTGCGCCTGCAAGACTGCGATACAAAGTAGGATCCCGGAACGGAGAACTAAGATAATTATACAAAATATATACGAATATATCCGACAAATATTATCTAGAAAAATAATATCTATCAGCTAGATTAACCCACTTGCTAAAACCGTCTTTACATATTGATTACATACTCCATCATTTTCATAGAGGTAATGGGGTAATAATTTAGGGATTAAATGATTGATATATAGTTTTTCTTTGTTTGCATTTTGAAATCGATTATTGAGGGAGTATTCATTCTAGACATTTGAAATAGTAAGTTATTGTGTATTTTAATATGCTCAATTTACAAAGTACAATCAGTCTTACCATTTTAATATATGAAACAAAATCTTATTTTCACTCGAATCAATAATTGTTATTGTGGTCTCGTGGATATAGACTCACTTTAGCATAATTGCACAAGAACAAAATTGGATGCTCACTATGGATGTGCTAAAATCAGTACATATGTAAATACAAACAAAACCTTTCAGAAAGATCTTGTACAATTTTGCTCTTCTCTTCTCCGGAATTTTTTATTTTATTTTATTTTTCTTAATGCAAGCATTTTTGATAATGTAGAGTCTATTATAAATCAATCGATTCAGATATATGCCAGCTCAAGCCCCAATTGGAAATAAAACTTTCCACAAATGTTGGTGTTTCCAACCTTAGTTATGTTCAGAACATTTTCTTTACCCGTTGATCAATTATTAGGTTTTTAAATTAAACCCAAACCCAATGGCCAACACCCATTAAGAAAAAAAGTCTTTATTATTATTTTTTTTTTGAATCATGTCATTAGGCTTGTGATACTCCTCTTCCATTTCGGACGGTTTCTTATAACGATTCATGTTAGCCGTTTGAATTTAGACTTTGTTGATGTGAATCATGTCATAGCTTATGGGCCAATTGATGAACGACAGCAAAGTAAGAGCCAGTGTTCAATCAGAGTAACAGCAATGGGTCACATCTTCCTGGGCTGTATGATCCAGATGTTATGATTCTGGGCTTATTCATATAATTACAAAATAAGTAACAGGATTATAACTTCACATCCATGGACCCATCCAATCACTGCCCACCCACCAACAGATGGGCCATAGGGCTACTAGTTAGACCTAGATTTGGGCCAGCATTGGTTTCACCTATGGATTATGTCAGACCAAAGCTGCAATAGTTAATGGCTGAGGTCGAACTCAGCCAACACTAGCTGAGGTCACCGTCAAATTGAACATTTAGTGTAATAAATATGAGCATTTTCTAACTGAACCTATTTTACAATAATTTTGTATTTTTCAACAATCAAATGTTCATTTTCATGCACTATAATGTTCATTCTTATTAAAAAAAATGTTCATTTTCATTGCGTATGATGTTACTTCTTATAAAAATAAATGTTCATTTTCATGCCGTAGGATGTTCAATCTTATAAAAATAAATGTTCATTTTACTTTTTAATTAATACGAAGTACAACTTTAGCATTAATAATGTTAGACATTAACATTTTGTTCATTATTAAAAAACATATTATTGATTTATTTAAAAGGTATTAAATCATATAACTCAATTGCATAATATCCATTCAAGAAAATTGAACAAATCAATGTATTTAATTTGAAACTTAAAAAAATGTTGATGAATAAACAATAAAATCATAAGTTTATTGTTATTTACAACTAAAATGTTCAGTTATATAATATTAAATGTACATATCTTTTTTTTTCAATTTCATAGTCTCTTTATTTTACTCTTATATTTTAAATGTTCATTTTTATTTTATGCAATGTTTAGAAACAAATGTTCATTTATTTTCTAGTAACTGTTCAATATTTTCTAGTAGATGTTCATTTGCTGGGAGCGACCTCAGCCAGCAATGGCTGAGCGCTACCTCAGCCAAATATTTGCGCCAAAGCTGCATCTATCGTGGGCCTGGTTTTCAAATCGGTCTTTATCTCAAGAAAGAATCAGTAACTGCATATCAAGTTATCAACTCACTGTTTGAGTTATTATTTCACAATACATCCATACTGATATTTTTTTTGGGGAGTTTTTGTTTGTTTGGTGTTTTTGCAAATGAGCAAAGAATAATCTTTAATTTTTAATGTTCATGATACTACCAGACTATCAGTTATGTAATATACTACCTTCGTTAAGTTTTGTTGCACAATATTAACTTTTTACACTATTTATCCGTTGAATTTAGTGATAATTCATCCCTTTTTGCTAACATATAGAATATAAATATTATTAAATGATAAATTATTGGATGTCTTTAAAAAAAAAAAATTGGATCAATAGATCTCAATATCAATTTCAGAAATTTTGTTTAAAAAAATAGTAATAATAGTTAACAGTCAAAGTGATAGTAAACGTGTTATTCATACGATACAACTACATCTAAATGAAGAAAGTATAAATTATCATGCTTATGTACAAGTATTATAAGCAAAAGTAAAAAAAAAAAAGGTTTTACTTTTCTACGCTGTGTCCTTGAATATATCACTAGTAAGTTGTAACCTGAGGGTACAATTCGTAATTCTATGGTAAGACGCACAAAGAATAAGCACGCAACAGTCTGAAGCCCGAGTTTCTGAGCGGTCTGTATTCATATCACAATTGAAGCAGCTTTTGAGGTTATGAGGTTAGTTGTTGTTTCACAATCTAGGGTTTATCTCTGTTCTAGATTTATTTAATTATCAGTAAATTTAAGGTTCGAAAATCTCAATTATTGGTTCTAATTATAACTAGTGATGTTGCTAAAAAAGAATTTTATGAGCTTAATTTGATAATTGAATCTAATATCCCTAAAATTACGTGATTTTTTGAGCCTTATATATAATTGAATCAAATTTGGTTGTTAATGCATTGCACAATCCTTTAATGCGAAAATTGAATTATGAAATAGACCTCTGAAATCTATATACATATTGAAGATAAAATTGTACTTTTACATGCTATTAAAAAATAAATATTAAAACCTTAGGTGTTGATTGATAGAGATAAGGAGGAAATTAAGAGAAGTGATTTGGATTATGTAGAAAGAGGCTCCTCTACTTATGAAGCTTGGGGTGATAATAAACCTAACGTTGGTCTAACAACCACACCACTACTTGAGGTATTCTCCGTCAGCGTCGATTCGGATTCATTTGGATGTGAAATTTATGGCACCATTCAGTTCACTAATGGGTTAGGTCATGCTTTTGATATCTACAATCGCAATCGCGACAACCCCGAGTTAATCAACCTTGATACACATACTACAACGTTTGATAAATTCTTGACCTTAACCGGTCCTAAAGATGGCCGTGTGATTGTACCCTGTGAATATGTCACGGTGGACGTGTTCCTTAGAAACAAAACCCAAGACGATGTTGTGATTGCTCAAGGGAAATTGAATTTCGATTACAAGAATAGCTTTTACACAGAACACGGGCGGAGAATGTTGGTTTTGTGACATTGCATTATGCCACTTTCCCGTATGCTGTGGTAGCTACTGTGGAGGTTGTGTTCTTCAGCAAATATGATGGTTATGATACCATAGACTATAATCGCGATGATTATTATGGTGATTATGCTGTTTATGATACTTCTGCATATAGGAATGGCATCGACTCTGACTCTGCTGCTGATGTTTATGGGACTGTTGCTGCACATACCAGTTTTCCTGGCAGTAGCTCAGATGATGGAGATAATTCGAGTAGTATACTTCTAAATTTGTCGCGTGATCAATGTGTACGGGTCAAGTCTAGAGGTTTTATTGAGCTATCAAGATCCGTGGTGGCTGTGCCAGTTGACTCGAAAAATTGCCCCCTCAATATTCTTGTAAATTTTACATACAGTGATGGAAGCAAACTAGCTGATGGGGTATTACGATTTTCTGCTCATCAAAGTGGAGTGGATAAGAAGGATATAGTAGGAGAAAATGGGCGTATTCGAGTGCGAGTCAATTGGAGTCAATGAGTCATGCATATGAGCAACGTTACAAAGGAAGTGATCTCAAACCAATGACTGAGACAGAAGCAGAAGAGCTAATTAAAAAATACCAGGAAATTTAATTGCTGTTTTGGAGTGCTGTCGAGTTAATCATTTTTTTGCTCATCTGATGGCAATATTATTATAAATTACATGATTTTTTCTGTTAAACTCCTAAATCAAGTAGAGATTTTAGGGTAAACTACTAACAGGGTGTTTGGTTCAAGCATAATAGGTATAAGGTATGGGTTTAGAATGACCAAAACCCATACCTTGTGTTTGTTTTTAGAAATTTCATTTTTCAAACCCATACCTCAAACCCCCAAGGTATGGGTTTTTGAAACCCAAGGTATGGGTTTTTGAAACCCAAGGTATGGGTATGACTCATACTCCTACCTTTAGGTTTAAAATTAAAAGAATAACTATCATTGCTACATAAAAACCAAACACATGAAACTTTAAGAATGACACATTCGGTTTTTGCAACAACATGTTGATGCACTATTTTAAGTTTTTAACCTTTATTATTATTATTATTATTATTATTATTAAATATTAGTAAAAAAAAATATAAAAAACTTGATATTATGAAACTTTCTACCAATGTCTATTTACCAATATTTTTCATACGTTATCAAAAATATATGGTAAAAGTTAACACGTGAGTAGTTAAAAAAAAAAAAGTCAAATATGTCCATTATTCTGAAACGGAAGGAGAATGAGATAGTGATTTTAAAATGAATTAAGACAATATTTCAACAATCTATATAAAGAATATTTCAAAATAATATAGTACCTCTGCTTTTTTAGTTGACACGCTTTGACTTAAGCAGTATTCACACACTCTCCTTGATCATGTTTTGTAACTTATACGTAATGATCCATATAAGAATAGTGTTTTGTTTAGCACTATTCACACACTCTCTTTTGTTAGATTTGTCATGATATATATCTTAAAATATCAACTTTTTATAGTTTTTGCTATTGATTTTAAAGATATTATTGGTTGAATTTGTGCATTAACATACGTGACTAAATAATAAAGAAACATATCAACAAAAATAAACGGAGAAGTCGTCTCAATATTAAAATAATAACTTATTCAATATTTCAATGACGGTATTGTTGAAAGCCCCCAATTTGGATTTTGGAAGTAGGAGTTGAACTATTACCAATTGCCCAATTGCCTAATAACAGGCCTTATTCGCTACAGTTCCCTATCTATCAGGGTATATTGTTGCGTAAACCAGCTGCGCCCCTTTATTTCGAATTTTCTTTCGCTAATTGTTTTGCATTTTCTTAAACTTTTTGTCATTATTTTATTTTATATTTTTTTTATCGTGAAAAATTCATTGAGTAACGAAATTGTTGGAATCATTAATTTGTATTGTAGTGAACAAATCTGATCTTAATAAGATTCATTTCTATTTGATCTTACCAAACTTTGGCCCCGTTCTCTTCACCTTAAAAAAATAATATTAAGTAAAAATAATTTCAGTCCAGTAAAAATAAGTTCAGTTCAGTAAAATTAATTTCAGTTCAGTAAAAATAATTTCAGTTCAGTAAAAATAAGTCTAGTTCAGTAAAATTCAGTTTTCTTAAAGAAGAATTATAAAAGAAAATCAGTAAAAATAATTTCAGGCCAGCAAAAATAATTTCAATTCAGTAAAATTAATTTAAGTTCAGTAAAAATAATTTCAGTTTAGCAAAAATAATTTCAGTTCAGTAAAAATAATTTCAGTTCAGCAAAATTAATGTGAAGTGAACGAGACCTTTGTATTTATATAAGTATAAATGATTATCATTCACTGTTAGAGGATCAATTTAACCAAAAGGTTAACCTAATAGTTGAAGTCTTGATGTATGTCATCACCGTATTTTAGAGAAGCAAATAAAATTTGCTGATACACGTTCAAAATTTAGTCATCACATATCGAGAACGATATAATAAGTTAATACTTCCTCCGTTAACCATTATCTGCAATTTGGGGGCATGACACGGACTCCAATGCAAAATTTCATAATTGTGATTAGTAAATTAAAAGGGTATGTATGTAATTAAGGTGAAGAGAGAGAAAGAAGATCTAACACCAACACCAACCAACCACCCACTGTCACCACCAAGACTAGGCAACACCACTCACGCCCCTTCACCACCACCACCACCACCAATACCCCCACGAAAACCTACCACTACCACCAACACCCCCACGAAAACCCACCATCACCACCAACACCCTAACGAAAACCCATCACCAACACCCCCATGAAAACCCACCACCTCCACAAAAATCACCCCACGAAAGCCACCTATACAAAACCCACCAGCCCCACGAAACCCAGGCCACCAGCCCCGCGAATCTCTCCTCCACAAAACCCAGGCACCACCTCGAAAAAAACCCCACTCCCACGAAAATCTACCCCCACGAAATCCAGGCTATCATTCTCACGAAATCCCCCTCGGATCTGACAGAAACCACCGCGAAATCACCACCAATTCGAAAAACCCACCACGAATTGATGAATTTCTTGAAAAGTTGAAGCAAGAGAAGGAAGATCTCAAATCCATGAAACCCACTACAAATTTTTTGAAAGTTGAAGAGAGAGAAAGAAGATCTAAACAAGATGAAGAGAGATAATGAGATTGAAAGAGGAGAGAGAAATTATGGGGGAAGATGAATGCAGATGAAGATGAATGGAGATGGATTTTGGTTACTTGAAATCTTTAATTGAAGGTGAAGAGTAGATAATTAATTAGAATGGGTGGTAATTAGTGATTAATTAAATCTTATTATAGTAGGTAAATTGTACTTTAAATTTTTAAATGAGGGTAAAGTGATCTTTTCATCAGTTTTTTTTAACTAAAAGAGGAAATAAATTTTTTTGTTGCACATAATGTTTAGCGGCCAAAAATAGTAAAAGTTGCAGATAATGGTTAACGGAGGAAGTATTTATGTTCACCATGGTTTCTCTCTTGAAAGAAGGAATCGACATATATAAATGATCTTCTTTAATTAGTGTTGTATCGATCAAAAGTGTATGTAATTAGTTAAGATGAAGATGTAATTATACTCTTTTAATTTGACTTGTAAAATTGTTGATAGAATGCGAAAATTGAATAATTAATAGATATGTGTAATAATTAGATATGGAGTAACAAAGGTGGTAAGAAACAAACAAAAGGTAGACAAACAAAAAAAACACAGTAATGATAAGAATTTTAGCTAGGACTCAGCTTAATGGGTAAGACTTTTGATTATGTTCCCAAACATAGTTAGCATAAGTAGTGAATTATTATGCTTTCCTCCTAAAAGAAATGAGCTTGATATTGATATTGTCAACTTGCAAAGAGCATTATACTCATTTCACAATACATGTTCAATTCTTTTCCTGGGTACATAATGCCTAACACTACACAAATTAGCCTTAAAGCACAATACCGACCTCTATCATGAAAACTTTTCACCGGTCATATACAGACCCACATTGGATGAGAGTAAACTACAAACAAGTACAAACGTTTCATTCTAATAAAGTCAACTAGTGATAGATGAAGTAGCCCACTAAACTTATATATTAGGGCTTGTTCTGATTGACTGAATTGAAGTGAACTGAAAATAATCTAAAGAGAACAGACCCTTAGTCATTTTTTTTTTGTTTCCTAGATTTGACGGTGTTCACGAAGAGACTAGTTAAGTAGTTAGTTTGGTACTTGGATTGCCCCTAGTAATGTTCTGTTACTATGTACGCCCACTGGAAAATGAGATAGAGCCAAATAAGAACCCAAGCCAACACTTCTAAATTTCTACTCTTTTCAATTTAAGGAAATAAATTGTTGGTCTACACTCTACAACTGTATATACACATGCATCCATTGACTTACTAAAATAGCTGCGCAGGATATAGGATATTTTATAAACCGTTTGGCAACTAGCTATCTCATCTATTTAACTTTTGTCGTTATATATCTTATTTTAAATTTATTAAAGATTAAAATTAATTAAAAAAAAAAAAAAAAAAAAACTACAGTAGATGACATATTTTCCTATTTTCGATTGAATGAAGATAATTTTCTATTGATTATATTGTAATAGCTTGCATATTGTTTTCCCGTTAACCGGTAAGCATGACTTTTGGATGATTATTGGGATATATATGTCAAATATTACTTGATATTATTATTTTCAAAACAAACCCTAGACACTCGTATTACTTAGATATGGCTTTCAGGAAAAACTTGCTACGAGTATCTATCTAATACTGTGTAGCCAAAGAAATCAAGTACTCATTTGGAATTCTGTGCTTGCTCTTTTAGCTTCATGCTGCGGCTACAATCCTCAGTCCTCCTAGATGGAGTACACAACAGTACAACATGCATCGATAAATGCATAGCTCACTTGTCCCCACGTTTCCGCTATAATACTCTCTCAGTTTCAGAATAACTGGCACAAGTCAACTTGACATATATATAAATACCTAGCTAACTAGCTAGTTTGACTATAAATACATATATTAATAAAATAACTAAAATAGTTAATATTATAAGAATTTATATTAATAATTACGAGTATCTAACAACATATTTCATGATAAGATTTGTTTTAATACAGCATTGAAAAATTACGGTTAATTCAATTAAATAAGTTTATAAATAGTGAAAACAGACAAATATCGAAAGGAGTAAGGGCCTGTTCATATTTACTTAATTTTAGTTCAGTTCAGTTCAGCTCCAATCAGTTCAGTTCAGCACCAATCAGTTCAGTTCAGTTCAGCTCCTAATTTCCTTCTCTCATAAAATATTCATTTCAGCTCAATTTAATTCAGTTTAGTTCAGTTCAGCTCCAATCAGTTCTCAGTTCAGTTCAGCTCCAATCAGTTTAGTTCACTTCAATTCAGCTCGGTTCAGTAAATGTGAACAGGCCCTAACATGTATTTTGTCCGTGCACTGTGCACAACCCCTAAAGGACTGTCCTTACTCAATTTCACACTTTACCAAGTTGTATTGAGTGTGTAGGTATATTTGATTTTTAGCATTTGGGGTAGTGATAATCAAAGTAGAGAGGGGTAGAAGAGATTGATGAGCAAGAAGCCATGTCATGCGTGCATATTAACAAAAGACTAAATAGTTGTATGGTATATTGCAATAATCTAAGGATGGTCTCGATCGAAAGAAAAATAAAGCAGTATTTAAGGGACCAAAAGTATACTTGGTATTAATTTTCTACACCATAACAAGAAACAAATCAAAATTTACAACTTATTCAAACATTCTATAGTAATTTACCAAGACAATAACCAAATCATTATACCAAATTCTCAAAGATGAACAAAGTGATCTCACATAAAACTATATAACTCAAACTAGTTTCATATAAATTATTTTTGTATACCTACTTGAAATCAACCACTCAAACTTTTATTTAAAGACAAAGAACGGATAGTACTTATTTACAAAAGTTAACCTATAAAACTATGAAATTAAAGCAATTAAAATCTAAGAAATCATTCTCATCTCATCTCTCATTATGTACCACACACACTAGACATTAAGACATACATACTCAACCACTAAAATCCCCCACTTTTTATTCCCAATTCCATTCAACACACTTCAACAGGAAATTAAATCATTTGCCATTTGTCGAGGAACACTACAATTCCATGTCCAAATTTCCTGTTTTTTTGTTTGTTATTTTCTCTGTTAATTAATTACTCTATTTATATTCTTTCAGGTCTCCAAATTTGGTAGGTCAGACAATAATTAAAAATTTAGTACTAGGTTCATTGGACCACGGTCAGACCTTGGTCGTATTATTTTAGACCACAGATTCATGATTTACCTAGGTGAAAATATATGAAAAAAAATCATATTATTCATATATTATATTATTTATATATATATTTTATTGTGATAATTTTTTTTATTATATGGTCATATATATATGATTGATAAGTACAGGCTGTTAATTTTGGAATTTAATGAAAATGTATCCGTAATCAAAAACGTCCTCACCATCGTACGTGCCAACCAGCTTGCATGGTGGCCTTTGTTTGTTTGTAAACCCCACTATTCATAATTCATGCTATGGTGTGGGATATAATAATAATACTTTGCTATATTTTTTTGATTTAGCTCCACTTTTTATGATTTATATGATGTTGATACTTGGTATTGGTAGCAATATAATGCGTAAGCTAGTCTTATCTTGATATTTATGGTTTCGTTATCTTCCATGCATGCAAAGGAAAGTTGGTGTTGTTAAAACAATAATGTGCAAAGTGAGCTAAGTTAAAATGACTAAAATACCCTGGCTTGAGGGTAAATGAGAGTTGGCCACACCCAAAAGAGATGAGTACTCGTGAGGACCGACCTCTACCGTGATGATGGTCAAAGGTAGCCATAAAAAGTCGAGCATGATCGGAATGTACAAGCTTGTTTTAGTTGTTTATTAGGTTAACGAATGAAGTGTTATTGTACATTACTACATTTGACTTGTACGTTATACAACCAATTGATAGGGTCTCGTAACAAACCCAAATGATAAACTCATATAATTTGTATGTTAGTGATCAGCATTTAACTTTTTTAATGTAGGATAAATGTTCACAACTCACATATTGGTTCTACCAGATTCGATTTAGTGTATCTCTTCATATCTAAACATATTATTTGTACTCCGTAATTAAGTTGTTTTCCTTTAGGCACACTCATTCAAATCAATTTGTTAAAGGTTCAATATACATTTTGGAGGGACAATTAACTTATATATTAGTTGAGAGCAGCTTTTTTTTTTTTTTGTTTTTTTGTTTTTTTTGTTGTGTGTAAATACTCTACTTTTACAATGCAAAAGTTGGTTGTCAAAAAAAAAAATAAAAAAATAAAAAATAAAAAAAGCAAAAGGTCTGCATTTCTTTAATTGGTGGGCACATCATAAATTAGATTAGGTATTTGATTTAAATCATCATATTTAGAATAGTCTGAATTCTTTCTGTAATTGGTGGGCACACCATAAATTAGATTAGGATGTCTGATGGTTTCGTGATCCTATAGCAAATGCTTCTTTCATCCCTTACTTGAGCATTAATTAGGGGCAGACTATATGCTTCTAATATGTGAATGGTCGAATTCCTATGTTTATGTATACTTTGTCTTAATGAAGTAATATTAGTGGATAAAAGTTCCGATTATATCCCTTGCTTGATTTCGTAAGATCAAAATTGGTGATCTTATTACAAATGGAAATATAGATATACATTATTTTTATCTCTTAGCTTTACTAGTATTAATTTTCTAACACGAATTCAAATTCATGAATCTATGATATAGCAACTTCAAGCTAATTAAGTCTAATAAGCTAAGGAGACAGGAAGAGTAGAAACTAGAAACGTGTTTATTAATGACGGTAGACAAGTTTAAAAGGTCACATAGTACGTGCAATGAAGATCGAAGAAAGTAGTAATGTGTTAATTATGTAGGGTGATTGAAAAAACATTTACTGTACAAAATGTAAACAATATAAATAGTAACATATAAAGAAGTACAACTTTACTTAAAGACAAGCTAAGGAAGTGAATTGAAGCACTTCGTATTAATAGTACATACGGGCCGGTGTAGGTGTTATTGTTAAGATCATCGTGAAAGTGTGAAAGTTTGCTACTTAGACTTGGACTTAAGAAAAAGGGGGCTTATCCGGGCCAACATACATAGTTGTATGCAAGCATATAAATCACAATTTTATTTTGGTGTCACAAACTTAAATGATGGTGACTGTGACATACAAAATAGACCACATGCAACTATATGTGAATATGCCTATTTTGATAATGATCGAAAGAAAGAGAGAGTAACGTAAGTGGTCCTATGTTTTTTGGTCCTTACTCAAAGAATTGGTCGAATTAGCTAGCTAATAGCCTAATATCCCAGCCATCTAGCTTGCTAGCTAGCTGCTCTTGCTTTGTCCTTGTCTATCATTGCCATTCTTGTGCTAAATCTTGCTAACTTAATTTGTGCTTTAAATTGACATGTTAAGTTGTTGGACCCTATTGAGTTGGTATGTAGTTCAGAGAGTTCTGACAAGTCAATATAGACTGATTAGAATTATAAGCCAGATTCATTAGAAATTGGCGAGGGGGGAGAGTAAGAGATTTTCTTACTTCCAAAGATCCCCTATCTAATTATTTGATACCATTAATTTTAAATCTTGATGTCAACCACTTACTTCGTACCATTATGCCAAAGTTCGCTCAATAAAGTTACCTGAACTAGTTGAACCTTGAGAAGATGATTTATACCAAATATTTGGGGTATTCAAAATTAAATCAAAAAGAAGATTATAGATATTTCTCCAATACTTTTCCTTACAACAAATTATCATAGTACATATTTTGAAGAAGGTTGAAGAATGTAAATTAACAAATTTATCAAGATAACTTAAACGCATACCATAAAGAAAAGCCGAGAGCCCGAGATTTGAGGTGTTTAAGTTACTTTGATTAAATTGTCCCTTTACATTATCAAATTAAATTTTTTTCCACAAATTGCATGCCATGTGAAACATTATTACTTAAGACTAGGAGTAAATTCGAAAATTATGGTAGTTTTGCTCCTTAAGGTGAGGCAACCGTCCTCGATTACAATCATATGTACTGATCCAATGAATTACGTAGTACAATGCATGCCAAGTCTCCCAAGACAAGCAAACTTTATACTAAAGCCATATTTGGATAACCAAGTAAACATTTTTCTTATTTTATTGTACAATTAATTATAACAAAATGTTTGTTATGTGTAAGTGGAAATATTAATAATTTATATGAATTTTTTGTCAAAAAAAAAAAAATATTTATATGAATTAAGTTATGCATTGTATTAGAAAGGCGGCTACACATGTAGGAGATTGTTTATTCACCCATCAATTTCTAAAAATTTGTTTAATAAAACCAAATAAGGTAATGAATCACAAAAATGATATGAAAATACTCCAATTAATCAATATTGGATACCATTGATAATAATGCATACAATATGGTAGCAAAACAATAATAATCTTTTAATCACTCTAAATAAAAAAAAATCCAAAATTCTTCTGGATTTTCTTATTTTATTTTTCTTTTTTCTAATTTTTTTTTTCTATCCTGCCTAAAGCTTTTTAATCTCTAATAAAAGGAATTTTCTTTAAGCAAGAATATAATCAGATAAATAAAACATAATATACATTCTAAACCCCTACTAACCCAAAAAAAAACCCCATTTTTAAATAAATGGGATTTTTTTTCCCTCAAAAAATATTAAAAAAAAAATAATGAAAATATAATTAATAAGCATATAAACCAACCAAATCTTCTAGAGACTCAGATTGTGAGTCAATATTTTGCAACATCCATAACAAATGTTCAAATAAAACGACCTCACAACCAATTACTACGGTCTCTTCATCACAGCCGTCCGATCTATCAACAAGCTCTTGAATCACCGGATGATCAAGAACCTCAGATGTGACGTGGTAACGTCGGAGTGACTTACCAACGTACACTGTATGAAGCCCACTTCCAATATTATGGGTTGATGACACGTGGCAGTCATCGGAGGGTGCGGGTGCAGAGTTTACGCTGCTCTCGCGTCGCAGCTTACTAAATGAGTTCATCTTCTTCAATGCGGACCTTAGCTTAGTTAGCTTTCCTGCTTTCGCCATGTTCTTAATAGCCGTTTCTGATATTTTGGTGAGCTATAGAGAGAATAGAGGAAGTTGGAATATGATTGTGAGAAAATGAGAATGTAGGAAGAAGTAAAGTTGTAAGAGGGTATATATAGAATGAGATTATTAATATTTAATTTTTTTAATTTGTTGAATATAAAAATGTGGACCCAATAAAGGGATGTGTGTTGGGATTTTAGCTGGATACTTAAGGGGGGACCTACTGGATTCACCCAGCTGGTACTTGTTGGGCTAAATCTTTGAGGGGATTATGATACTTGTTTTTAATGTTTTAGGTGTAATTTGTTACAATACCCTTTGGGTTATCTTGTTACGATAAATGAATGTGAAACGATTTCATCTAAAAATAATTCTATTTAAGAAAGAAATTGACACCAGTATGTTACTTCATAATTCATATAATCATATATTCATCATATGCAATGTAATGTAACATGATCCATTTTGTGGGTGTGGTACTAAAATCCATGATTTGATTTTTTGATACAATTTGCATCTTTTTTTGTTGATTGGAACCAAATTTGCATATGCATATGCAAGAAATTTCATTGCTACTATTATTATTGCTACTAGTTAACGTAATAATTCGTAATAATTATCCTTAAACGTCTAAAATTTGCATATGCAAGAAATTTCATTGCTCTTAATACCAATGCCTGATTGCGTGCCCTATTGGGGTACATTTGGTTCATCCATTATTTGTGACTCTACAAAGTCATTGGAATCGATCATTTGGAATGTGCATATTGCATCTAAGATTTTAATTGTATTGCTTGGCTGAAATTAAAGTTTCTTTGAAATAAGTTTTATTAATCAGATTTTTGTGGTGGATAGGAAGCTACGAAATACAAGTAAATCACATCATTTAAAATAATTAAAATTGTTCTAAAATTTTACATTATTTAAAAGAACAATCACATTCCCATGTTCATATATGTATTTTACTTACTTACAGGTTCTCATTTATCATTCTTACTCAAATAATTAGAATTGTTCTATTTCCTTACACTTACATTATTTAAAAGAACAATCATATTCCCATGTTCATATATCTATTTAACTTATTTACAGGATCTTATTCATCATTCTCATCAGTTACATAAAAATAACGATAATTATTACGAATTTTTATTATTATTACTACTACTATTATTATTATTATTATTATTATTATCAACTAACCAGTCACATTTAAGAATTTGTGTTATTATTAACTCCCAATAATAATACGAATTGAATCATCACGGATCGATTTGATACCAAGGTCAGATCCTTAATACAGTCCACCAATCTTAAGTTAGATACTAAATCTTCACAACCTTAGTTGGCCATGCATTATTATTTTTTTCTTTATATAAATAATTTTAATTTTGTAAAAGAGAAAAAGTGTAATTAAGTGAAAACGACCTTAAAGCTTTAAGATAAATATGTCAAACGTAAGAAAGCAAAAAAAATGTATAATTATAAATTCATGGTAGTGATGCATCTATCTGTCTTTCTCATGATCTGATCCCATCAATGGAATTACTAACATACGGTACACCTAGCTGGCTGTGGTACACCCCATATTTTCCCCTCCATGTATACCACGCACTTCTTCTATTTTAGATATTTGGCTACAATCATCGATGAGTCAATCTCTCCACAAAAAACTATTCACGTTATGTTCTATGGTACGTACTTATTATAAGACGGTTTAAAGGGGTATTCAGGTAAAGTCACATGATGACAACAACACATTTTGTAATAAACAAATATTATACGAAGTATATAAGTATTGTGACTAGCTTAGTAAAGAAAGATTGATTTCCGTTGATTTGTTAAAATGATGATCTAATGATTATTACAAAAAGAATATATATAAGTAATTAAGAAAAGATTAAAACTAATTTCTTTCAAAAAAAAAAAAAAAAAAAGATTAAGTCATGCTAATTGTAAATTCTTTTTATTACCTATTAGTTATTATAATTATTAGTTATGAAGAATATGCTAAAGTTGTGGTGGTCTTACCTAGCTTGTAAGATCGTCTTATTACATGAATTGATTAATTAGGAAATCTTTAATTCGAAAAAGATAAACATGTTTTGGACTTTTGGTATTTGGAGTCATATATCACATATATGTTTATCATCATATTCTCAAAATAATAATAATAATAAAAATTGTTGGTCAAATTATGTGATACGTAATTCTTCCATTGGCATGTACACAAGTTTGTGTTGGAGAAGAGTACGAGTCTAATAGTTTTATTATCTCAAAACAATAATTAAAAGTTGAATCGGAGTAACCCATCATAATTAATCTACGAAATATATTTTTTAAAAAATGATGCATGCTATATATTCTTATTTTTAAGGATTTACAAAGCAGAAGATTACCTAGCTAATTCATACAAAATCGTGGTTATTAATACCGATAGATTTAGCTCCATAATAACAAGCAATAGGTGTGCAAATGACGTATAAATTAAGTAACTTTACAATTTTGCTTCATTATTTGCTTCAAAACCTTGTACGAGCTGTACCTTACTTTGAGACGCATTAGCAAGCAAAATATTATTGCATCGATTGTTATTAAAGATTCAAAGAGACGCAAATGTATTATGTCAAATGACATATAATTGCAAATTTCAAGGCCTTTGTTTATGTAATCATACATCATTAACATTTCTCGATCTAATTCGAGTAAATTGAGCCACAAGCTACAATCTTCATTTGGATAAAATAGTTACGTTAATCCATTTAACATGTACATTCAATTTGACTATTGATAACGATGCAGATCGAGAGTTGTTACAAATATAGGGTAAATTAAAGCATAATGTTACTGACGTTATGTGATTGTGTAGAACAAATAAGTACATGTAGAACCTTACTTAAAGTAACATACTAACATAATAATTAACATATCAAGTAATTAGTATTACTAATTAATCATCATGTTTCTCAACCACATGACATTGAATGACATTATACTGTTTCCCCCTGCCCTCTATATATGGGCTCTATCCAAGTTGAAGAAGGGGGAGCAAACCTAGCTAATAAATAAAACTGTTTTCAAAAGATTAAATGATTATGGTTATTTTACCTCTTTTTTCATATAAATAATTATTCTGATTTTAACATTTTGTCGACCTTGGATGTTTATATATACTACAGTACATTTGACGATAAACAATTTTCTTTTAAGGATCATTTAAGTTGTACGGTCCAATTGTTATTGATATAGATGTACAAGTATTGAAATTAATACAAGTATGATATAGATAAGTAATTTTTCATTTATGAAAAGAACCATTTTTACTAAGCTAATAATTTATAGAAAAATGTAAATAGAAACTTACAAATTTTTCATAACGAAAACTTATAAAATATAGTGCATTAATGCATTATCCAATTTAGATTATAGTTTGCTTATTTTTCATATTTTTTATGAGATTTATGACTTTAATAAATAAAACTAAATGACACTTGTCTATATATATATATATATATATATTATATATATATATATATATATATATATATATATATATATATATATATATATATATATATATATATATATATATATATATATATATATATATATATATATATATATATATATATATATGTTGAATTTTACTTTATTATTTTTATGTACACTGCATATCTTTCCAAAACCTGGACATAATATTCTTTGTTAAAGTCGAGTTTCTCAAACAGTCAAACACGCTACAGCAATTATATATTTAATGAGGAAATAATTAAACTTTATCAAAGCTTAATTCTTACTAATATATGCGCCACTCATTTTTATTAGTAGATAACAGCCACACGACATATCCCACCACATCTTACACTTAATAACGGAACTTCTTATACTTATATTAAAACCAACCAATCAAAATCAATACCATGTAACAACCTGAGGCACGTACAAAGTGGTACAGAGGATTTTCATCCCCGCAAACTTGTAACGTACTAACGTGTGACATAATAAGTGAATATTCGAGGCTTTAGGCCGCCCTCTCTCATTCAATTTTCTTCTCTAACATGTAGACAATAATCCTACGTTAGAATGACCTACACTGTTTCTTTGTAATGCATGGTGATGGAAAATAATAAAATATCCACAACATCATCGCATGTAACATCTCAATCTCTCAATTTATCACTGTTTATCTGTACTCCGTTAATTTGCAGAGGTGATGACTGATTACGAGGGCTTAAAAACGACTTGAATAGAAAGTCAAGACATTATCACACACTACAAGTGTACAACTACATTCTTCTCTTATGACTCTTTCTTCTTTTATTCTCCCCATCACTTGATGTTTGCTACTTTGCTAGTGGTCACACGCCGTCGTCTACTTATGCACTCGAGTTTGATAGCCACGAGCTTGCTTAGGTTTTTATTTATGGCCGATTGGTCGTGACAATTTCTATTGCATAACCGTATCAATAGTTTTACACGTATAATAACCACATATATACATGAGTGAGTAATATATTGTACATCCAATAATGCTATTTCACTTAGCTCCAATCAGTGCTATATTTTGATTTTTATATTTATTACTAACGTATATTTTTTTGACAGGTACTAACGTATATTTTTAAATTAAATGATCATATACATGGTTATATATTAGATAAGGTATAAAATTATAAAGTAATTGTAAAATTATATGTTGAGATTGACCCATTAATTTAAATTAGTGACATTTGTTGTTTTTAAATTTTAGTAATGGAATTTTATCAAAGTTAATAACTTAATATATTAACGTATTATATGAACGATGCAAAAGGTTAATTTGTTGCATGTATTAATTAATAGAGGAGATAATAATATAATAGTTAGAAAGCAGGTGATGCCTGAAGGTCGCAAATCTAAATGATTGGATTCCTAGTGATTTTGAACATCTAGACTAATTAGTCAAGAGAAAATAATACAGTTTTCTGTCAATACTAAGAAATCGGTATATATATATTATTAAACTTATATGAAAATGTGGAAATGCTAAGAAGGTAGGTGTATATAACCATCCAAGCAGTTTATTTTGGTCTATCACAAGTTCGCAACCATGTGATTAGGTATTAGGTCCATCCTTGCTACATACTCTTGCTAGTCTAGTTGCTACCTAAGGAATCTTTAGTAATCGAGTCTCAAATTATAGTAAGAACTCCATAATTGAGTTTACTTAAGGTCTTTTGTCCCTTTATAACGTTCTAAGGCCACTTATACTAAAGTCATACTCTCTCCGTTTTTAAATACTCATATCTGATTTGGACGATGACATTCAAAAAAAAAAAAAAACATAGCCTTTGAATATGCTTGATCAATATGTAATTGAGTAATATACTGCGTATGATGTACAAACTATAAAACATGCTCTTGTGCATTCAACAAATAAATATGTACAAAGAAATGGTTATACCAGGCTAGAATTGGCATACCTTAGACTTACAAGTATGGTTAAACAATGGAAATCCCCTTATATCTTCCCCCACTACCAAGTGTCTAACTCGTAAATATTGTACTAAAATTTTCGTGATGGGTCGAAATCTCATTAGAATCCTCCTCACTTAAAACAATGGTCAAATAAAAGTACTCATACATCTAACAATTACATTGAGCTTGCAACTTGCATATTGGTGGTGGTCAAGAAATTCAGATTTGAGTTGGGTTTTGGATAACCAAAGGCTTTTGTTCTTCGACCACCCGGCCCACCAAGTGTTCACTAGTATGCCAGTCCAAAGAATTAGTACCATAAAAAGATTTTATTGTCAAATTGGATATTTGCATGTGGAATTACTACTTCATGACCATCTATGTAGGATTTCCTTGTTTGCGAATCTTGTACTCCGTAAATAGTTTTCATTTTCATCAATGGCATTTGAATTACAAGTATAAGTTTTGAATAATTATTTAAAGGATAGTATTCTTAATTATTTTGTATATTTCAACCTTAACTATGTCAAGTGACCCAACTTAAAATCTAATCAATGGTTGTCCAAAAAAAAATAAAAATCTATCCAGTCTAAATAGATGAGGTTTGAACAAAGTTTGTACAAACAAGATGCTTGAGTTTATCTATATGTCAACAGCTCAATGAATTTTGAGTCAAACTCAACCTGGCCCATTTTAGACCCCAATGACCCATAAACTATTGCAATGAAAGTGATATACTACCTCCGTTTCTAATTATCTGCAACAAAGGGGTATTATTTGTGAGACATAAAATATTGCTTTGTTGCAGATAATAAGAAACAGAGGTAGTACTACGATCATGTAACCAATCATGTGATAGAGTATATAAATCAATTAGTTTATTTCATCCTATGAGGTTATGAAATGGTATTGTAGTTCAACTTTTTTTCATTCTAATAGACTTTTATGTAAGAGGGACATAATAGAGTATATAAACTAAAATTGAACATCAACAATCTCAAAGTCGACTGATTTAAATCTTGAATATTATCACGAATGACATAAATCGAATTTGAAATAATTCAACCATACCGCACGGTGTAGAATAAAGTTGGTATGTTATGGAATGAAGTTGATGGTGATTAGCATAAAAGTTTTCAATTTGGTAGGAGACACAATCTCTCTACACATGGATTGCCTACGCCCAATAAGATACTCTCAAGTCACTCTTCTGTTTTCTATTTTAATTTCTTCTGCGTATGGTCAATTTATCAATTATTAACCCCTCAATTATGTGTCTTTTTGTTCCTCTGTTACGTTGATTTTGCTCAATGTATATTTAATGTAATGAAAATAACATTGCAAAGATTGCATGAAGTGTAGGAAAATATTAAAAGCAATTTTAGAGCATGTCATGTATCATTCATAATGTCTCGTTTAAATAAGATAAGATGATAAGGAGTTAAAACTTAAAGATAGATAAAAAGATAAGATGATAAAGAGTAAAAGTAGAAATTCTAAACATCAAATGTCATGTTCTCATGTAGAGCTGTCAATTCGGGTATTCAAGTCGGGTTTGGGTCAGGTCAAATTAGGTCTCGGGTTGAATCAGGATCAGGTTATGTTGGGTCAATCTAGCTTCAGATCAGGTACATGTTCAGGTCGGGTCAGTTTCAGTTCAAGTTATAAACTGTCGTTCACCTTTTCGGATATAGGTCGGGTTTAATTCGTGTTAAAATCAGATCGGGTTCAATTTCAGGTTCGGGTTGTGTTGAGTCGGGTTTGGATGGGTTAACAAGATGGTACATTCGGGTTCGGCTTAGTGTTGAGTAGGGTTTTGGTTCAAGTTAAATTCTAATAAATATTGATGTGGCCAAGTTGAACTATATAATTACGCCATTCATAATTTGATCAAGCATCATCAAGATTTTATTAAACTATATACGAGTAATAGAGAACAAAAGGTATATAAGCTAAACAAAATATTTTATTAAATCGAATTGAGGGTTTACAAAATTATACTAGTGTATAAGCTAAATAAAAGGTATATAAAAATTTATTAAACCTTCCATGATTCGGGTTTAGGTTTTAATTGGGTCGGGTACTAGTTCAGGTTCGAATTGTTTTCGGGTTGGATTTAATCGGTTGACGGTTGCTATCAGGTCGGGTGTAGGATTGGGTTCAGGTCATCAAGTATTAGATCAAAACGATTTTCTATTAAGATCATGTCAGGTTACAGATCACTAGTTTCACCCCATTGTTCAAGTACAGGCTGGGTTGAGATCATTGTCGGTTAAGGTCAGGTTCTCAGGGTCGGGTCAGTTTTTGACAGCTCATATAATCCACACTTTTTGAGGAAATTTTGAGGTTTTGGGGCCCGGTGGAAAAAAGTGCTGAGACCCTAGGGGATATATCTCGGGGTCATATAATGTCTTTTGAAACCATATATGATCATTTTATGTTGTCATAAACGTACGTGTAGACTTGAGTTTACGAAATCAATAAAAGTTGTAAACGGGTAAAATGACCGTTCAAGGGCATATTGGATGGTTCCACCGACCTAATTGGAATCCCAGAGGGTATTAGGGGCCATGGTAAACATCTCGGCAATTTTTATTTCCGGGCGAAAAAAGGTCAAAAAATTACAAAATTGAAGGCTATAATCCACGCTTTTTGAGGAAATCTTGAGTTCTCGGGGCCCGATGGCGAAAAGTATTTAGACCCTAGGGGATATATCTAGGGGTCATATATTGATGTTTGAAACCATATTTGATCATTATATGTTGTCATAAACGTACATGGTAGGCTTAAGTTTACAAAATCACTGCAAGTTGTGAACGGGTAAAATGACCGTTTAAGGGCATATTAGGTGGTTACACCAACTCAATTGGACTCCTGGAGGGTATTAGGGACCATGGTTAACATGTCGGCAATTTTTATTTGCGGTCGAAAAAGGTTGAAATATTACAAAAACGGAAGGCTATAATCCACGCTTTTTGTGTAAATTTTGAGGTTTCAAGGCCCGGTGACGAAAAATGTTGAGACCCTAAGGGATACATCTCGGGCTCATACAATGCCGTTTGAAACCATATATGATCATTATATGTTGTCATAAACGTCCGTTGTAGGCTAGAGTTTACGAAATCACTACAAGTTGTGAACGGGTAAAGTAACCGTTTAAGGGCATATTAGGTGGTTACACCAACCCAATTGGACTCCTGGAGGATATAAGGGACCATGTTTAACATGTCGGCAAATTTTATTTCCGGTCGAAAAAAGGTCAAAAAATTACACAATTGAAGGCTATAATCCACGTTTTTTGTGTAAATTTTGAGATTTCATGGCCCGGTGGCGAAAAGTGTTGAGATCCTAAAGGATGCATCTCGGGGTCATATAATGCCGTTTGAAACCATATATAATCATTTATGTTGTCATAAAAGTACGTGGTAGACTTGAGTTTACGAAATCATTAAAAGTTGTGAACGGTTAAAATGACCGTTTAAGGGCATATTAGATGATTCCACCGACCCAATTGGAATCCTGGAGGATATTAGGGGCCATGGTAAACATCTCAGCAATTTTTATTTCCGGTATATTTCCGGCCAAAAAATTACACAATTGAAGGCTATAATCCACTTTTTTGTGTAAATTTTAAGGTTTCAGGGCCCAGTAGCGAAAAGTGTTGAGACCCTAAGCGATACATCTCGGGGTCATATAATGCCATTTGAAACCATATATGAGCAATATATGTTGTCATAAACGTCCGTTGTAGGCTTGAATTTACGAAATCACTACAAGTTGTGAACGGGTAATATGGCCGTTTAAGGGCTATTTGAATGTTTTCACCGACCCAATTGGAATACCGGAGGGTATTAGGGGACATGGTAAACATCTCGGTAATTTTTATTTCCGGTGAAAAAATTACACAATTTAAGGCTATAATCCACTTTTTTTGTGTAAACTTTGAGTTTTCAGGGCCCGGTGGCGAAAAGTGTTGAGACCCTAAAGGATACGTCTCGGGGTCATATATTGCCGTTTGAAACCATATATGAGCAATATATATTGTCATAAACATCCGTTGTAGGCTTGAGTTTACAAAAATGACCGCAAGTTGTGAACGGGTAAAATGACCGTTTAAGGAAATATTGGGCGGTTCCACCGACCCAATTGGACTCCTGGATGGTATAAGGGACCATGTTTAACATATCGGCAATTTTTATTTTCGGTCGAAAAAAGGTAAAAAAAATACACAATTGAAGGCTATAATCCACGTTTTTTATGTAAATGTTGAGATTTCAAGGCCCGATGGCGAAAAGTGTTGAGACCCTAAAGGATACATCTTGAAGGTCACATAATGCCGTTTGAAACCATATATGACCATTTTATGTTGTCCTAAACGTACTTGGTAGACTTGAGTTTACGAAATCATTAAAAGTTGTGAACGGTTAAAATGACCGTTTAAGGGCTATTTGAATGTTTCCACCAACCCAATCGGAATCCTGGAGGGTATTAGGGGACATGGTAAACATCTCGGTAATTTTTATTTCCGGTGAAAAAATTACACAATTGAAGGCTATAATCCACGTTTTTTGTGTAAATTTTGAGGTTTCAGGGCCCGGTAGCGAAAAGTGTTGAGACCCTAAGTGATACATCTCGGGGTCATATAATGTCGTTTGAAACCATATATGAGCAATACATGTTGTCATAAACGTCCGTTGTAGGCTTGAATTTACGAAATCACTACAAGTTGTGAACGGGTAATATGACCGTTTAAGGGCATATTGGGTGGATACACCAACCGAATTGGACTCCTGGAAGGTATAAGGGACCATGGTTAACATGTCGGCAATTTTTGTTTCCGGTCGTTAAAAGGTCAAAAAATTACACAATTGAAGGGTATAATCCACGTTTTTTGTGTAAATTTTGAGGTTTCAGGGCCCGGTGGCGAAAAGTGTTGAGACCCTAAAGGATACGTCTCGGGATCATATAATGCCGTTTGAAACCATATATGAGCAATATATATTGTCATAAACATCCGTTGTAATCTTGAGGTTACAAAATGACTGCAAGTTGTGAACGGGTAAAATGACCGTTTAAGGAAATATTGGGTGGTTCCACCGACCCAATTGGACTCCTGGATGGTATAAGGGACCATGGTTAACATGTCGGCAATTTTTATTTTCGATCGAAAAAAGGTCAAAAAATTACACAATTAATCCACGTTTTTTGAGGAAATTTTGAGGTATCGGGGCCTGGTAGCGAAAAGCTTTAAGACCCTAATGGATACATCTCGTGGTCATATAATTCCGTTTGAAACCATATTTAATCATTATATTTTGTCATAAACGTCCGTGATGGTATTGAGCTTACGAAATCACTACAAGTTGTGAACGGGTAAAATTACCGTTTAAGGGCATATTTTGACGGTTCCACCGACCCAATTGGACTCCCGGAGGATGTTAGAACCATGGTAATCATCTTGGTAATTTTTATTTGTGGGTGAAAAAAGGTCAAAAATTACAAAATTAAAGGCTATAATTCAAGGTCATTGAGGAAATTTAAAGGTTTAGGGGTCCAGTGGCGAAAAGCCTTGAGACCCTAAGGGATACATTTCGGAGTTATATAATACCGTTTGAAGCCATATATGATCATTATATATTGTTATAAACGTCTGTGGTAGGCTTGAGTTTACAAAATCGGTGCAAGTTGCGAACGGGTAAAATGACCGTTTAAGGGCATATTGGATGGTTCCACCGACCCAATTGGACTCTTGGAGGGTATTAGGAACCATGGTAAACATCTCGGCAATTTTTATTTCCGGGCGAAAAAAGGTAAAAAATTACAATATTAAAGGCTATAATCCACGTTTTTTGAGGAAATTTTGAGGTTTTGGAGTTCGGTGGCGAGATCTTAAGGAATATATCTCGGTGTCATGTAATGCTGTTTGAAACCATATATGATCATTATATGTTGTCATAAACGTACGTGGTAGGCTTGAGTTTACGAAATCACTGCAAGTTGTGAACGGGTTAAGTGACCGTTTAAGGGCATATTGGGTGGTTCCATCGACCCATTTGGACTCCCTGAGGATATTAGGGACCATGATAAACATCTCGACAATTTTTATTTTCGGGCGGAAAAAGGTTATAAAATTGAAGGCTATAATCCATGTTTTTTTATGAAATTTTGAGGTTTAGGGGCCCGGTGGAAAAAAGCCTTGAGACCCTAAGGGATACATTTTGGGGTCATATAATGTCGTTTGAAACCATTATTGATCATTATATGTTGTCATAAATGTCCGTGGTAGGCTTGAGTTTACGTAATCACTGCAAGTTGTGAACGGGTAAAATGACCGTTTAAAGGCATATTGGATAGTTCCTCCGACCCAATAGGACTCCTGGAGGGTATGAGGGACCATGATAAACATCTCGACAATTTTGATTTTCGGGCGAAAAAAGTTTACAAAATTACAGAATTGAAGGCTATAATCCACATTTATTGAGGAAATTTTGAGGTTTAGGGGCTGGTGGAGAATAGCCTTGAGACCCTAAGAGATACATCTCGGGATCATATAATGCCGTTTGAAACCATATATGATCATTATATGTTGTCATAAACGTCCGTGGTAGGCTTGAGTTTACGAAATCACAACAAGTTGTGAACGGGTAATATGACCGTTTAATGGCATATTGGATGGTTCCTCCGATCCAATAGGACTCCCGGAGGGTTTTTGGGATTATGGTAAAAATCTCGTCAATTTTTATTTCCGGGCGAAAAAAGGTCAAAAAATTACAAAATTGAAGGTTATAATCCACGCTTTTTGAGGAAATTTTGAGGTTTCGGGGCTTGGTGGCAAAAAGTGGTAAAATTGAAGGCTATAATCCACCCCATTGTTCGAGTACAGGCTGGGTTCAATTCATTGTTGGTTAAGGTCGAGTCCTCGGGTCGGGTCAGTTTTTGGCGGCTTTAGGGTCTCTACACTTTACGCCACTGGGCCCCGAAACCTCAAAATTTTCTCAAAAACTGTGGATTACATAGCCTTTCATTTTGTAATTTTTTTACTTTTTTCGCTGGGAAATAAAAATTGTCGAGATGTTTACCATGGTCCTTAATACCATCCAAATCGCCTTTAAATGGTCATATTACTCGTTTTCTTACATGCCTCTTGTATTGGCTATAAGCTCTCATGGGGCCTTTACGTTGCCGGATAATGGTCATATTTGGGTCCACACAATATTATATGATCCCGGGATTCATCCTATAATGTTTCATGAAATTCATTCCAACACCAACTCCCGACACCTCCTAAATCACTTCGATTTCGTGTATTATAGTAGAGCTGTCGATTCGGGTATTCAATTCGGGTTTAGGTTGGGTCAAATCATCATGTCTCGGGTTAAATTAGGATCAGGTTATGTCGGGTCAATCTAGCCTCAGATCAGGTTCAAGTTTGGGTCGGGTCAATTTCAGTTGAGGTTATTCTAGGTTATTCACATTTTCGGAAATATGTCGGGTTCAATTCGAGCCAAATTCAGATCGGATTCAATTCCAGGTTCGGGTTGTGTGTGAGTCAGGTTTGAGTGGGTTAATAGATGGTACATTCGGGTTCGAGTTAGTGTTGAGTTGGGTTTTGGTTCAAGTTCAATTCCAATAAATATCGGTGTGCTCAAGTTGAACCTATATAATTACGCCTTCCATAATTTGATCAGCATTATCAAGATTTTATTAAACCTATATATGAGTAATAAGAACAAAAGGTATACAAGCTGAATCGGATTGTGGGTTTACAGTTTTGTACTAGTATATAAGTTGAACAAAAGGCATATAAATTTTATTAAAACTTTCCATGACTCGGGTATAGGTTTTAATTTGGTCGAGTTAAAAAAAAAAAAAATTAAAAAAAAAAAAAAAAAAAAAAAAAAAGCCTTTTACTTCATAATACTCCATAGTCCGTATTATGGAAAATAAAAACCTCGAGACTCCATTGGACACGTATGAGCTCCACAATGTTCCAGATGTTTCGAGAAAGAAGGAGAGAAGCAGAGAAACCTTGGGAAAAAATATCCAGAATTCTCTCTTCCAATTATTTAATTCCACCATTTCCACTTCAACTTCACTCTTTGACGCGCATCTCACTTTATCCACACCACTTACAATCACACTCTCGTACAGGTTAGTTCATCATTTCTTCACTTTTTTTCTCATCAAACATAAATCTTTAAATCTTAATTTATGATCATCAAAACTTAATTATCGTTTGATTCTTCAAAAATAAATTATCATACCTTTATTTATAGCTGCTTTTGTTCTTGTGATTTTTGTCTATTTGAGTGTTTAGCGAGTTTCGTACTCTGCTTTAAATTTTATTTGGTGGGTTACTGCTATAAATTGAATTGTGTTACTTATTTCAGTTTTTCTAGTGCTTGATAGTTGTATACTGTGACATAGTGTTGTTTGCACCTATGTGAGCTATTTATCGTCGCTTTGATAGTGTGATTTGAACTAGTAACACGTGTGTCAAATTGAGCCAAACTTAGCAATTTGTTAGAAGGTTGTATTAAGAAAAATTACAATAGTCATTTTATTGTCACGTTGATAGTGTAATTTGAACTACTAATGTGAATATTCCGTATTAAAATTAAGCAAACTTATATGACATTTACCTAAACTTTTACTGAAAAAGCTAGCTAATTTTTGATGTGGTGAATTTTAATTTGAAGTAGCCTTTCAGGTTTTTTCGAGTAACCAGAAATTATGGCACTAATTGAGGAAATGGGAGGTTTTGGAAATTTGATGAATGATCAAGACCTTTTAACTAAGGTATTGAACCAATTTACAAAGGGAAACATGAATGCTGGGGATAGGACTACTTCTCCTCTAGCTGACATCCTTTCCAACCCCAAGGAGTACATTTTCTACGTCGACGTCCCCGGCCTCTCCAAGTCCGATGTTCAGGTACTCCCTGAAGAGCTCGAACTACATCGTTAATTTCAATTCATGTTGAAAAATACTTTTCGAGGCGTTATGTTCTTATGAAGTTGTTATGTTTGTAATGTAGGTGCAACTGGAGGATGAGAATATACTAGTGGTCAAGGCAAATGGGAAGAGGAAGAGGGAAGATGGAGAAGAGGAAGGTTGCAAGTATCTTAAACTCGAGAGGAGTCTACCGCAGAAGATGATGAGGAAGTTCCGGTTACCTCAAGATGCTGATGCTTCTACCATTTCGGCCAAATGCGAAAATGGAGTTCTTACTGTTACTGTCCAGAAGATCCCACCCTCTAAGCCTAAGACTGTTCAAGTTGCTATCTCCTAGAATGTTGATAAGAGCAGGGCGAATTCGAGTAGGATGTAATGAGTTTGGAGTGTTAGATTTGTAGGAGCTGCTAGAAAAATAACTTTTGCTGTGTGTTTAGAATTTTGATCAATTATGTTTCAGGCAAATGTTAGCAGTTGCTGTCTGGTATTTTGTTGAACTAGATATAAAATGCCATCTTCATATGAAAGGCAAATTGTGATTAATATTTAATGTCTTCCAAGTGCTAACTAATAACTTGTGTGATTTATTAATTCGACCACTAACAAGTGTTATTTAAGAGTTTTAATATGAACAAAAAAATGCATAAGAAATCGAGAATCCAAAAAATGTGAATTTAACATTAACTTTATATTTGAACATTTGAATAAAATTACTTTAACAACTGATGAACTTTTTTTTTAATACAACTGATGAACTTTAAGCCTACAAAAATTTCAGTAATTTCACCTCTTTAAGTTACAGAATATTACCGCAATGATGGTGGTTTTCATATCCATGGGAAATAATTCAAAATCCTAATATGCTAAATTTTAAGATTAAGTAACAAGATTGCTTTAAATACTAGTAGATCAAAATTGGCACCTTATTTATGGGTTTTGCTCTTCTTTTTCTTGTGTCTCTTGCTCTCTGTTTTTCGGCCTTTCTTGTTATTGTCACTCTGGGAATGTTTTCTTTTCTTTGGTGACTTCTCGGCCTTATCTTCCTCGTCTGATTTTTCCGCCCCATCATCATCATCATCATCATCATCATCCAGCAAATGCTCATACTCTTCAAGGCTAGCAAAGGGAGAGGCTGAAGACTTCTTCCTACCCTTCTTCGACAAAGGTGCATCGTGTCCAACTTCATCATCACTAACATCGTCCATGTCACCAATCTTGATATCATCATCACTCAAATCGTCTAAATCACTTATTTCATTAACACCATCACTATCACCTGAGTCAAAACTATGGGCATCAGCTTCACCATCATCCATGTCCATCTCATTTTCACTAACATCACCAATTAAATCATCATCTTCTTCATTGGCAATCCTGTCTAAATCATCATAATCATAATCTCCATCTTCTTCCAAGGGAGGATCATTGGAATCCAATAAGTTATCAATCTCGTCATTGTCACTATCATCACCACCATATAACTCTGCTGCTTGCTCTTCTTCAGCCCCCTTCTTCTGCTTCTTCTTCTTCGGTTTTGTTGAAGCAGTCATCTTGTTTGCATAGAACTTGTGAAATACTACGTCCTCTGGGGGTACATCAGCTTCAGCCAATGCAAGGATTTCAGGCCCAATTACATGCTTGTTCATGTCGAGCTGCACGATAATCAGTAATGTAGACCAATTAATTCACCATTACTTCATCCAAACCTCAAACTTCTATAAAAATTATTGCAAACTAAAACTCACTGAAATGAATGAACTATGAAGTAGCTAAGCTAAAAATGCATAAACTGATGAAAAAACAAACAAGCTCTCTACCAAGTCAAGAATAGGATAAGTAGGTTTTAGGTGCAACTTAAAACACTGACCTTCTTAGCAGGTTCAATCTGAGAACCACCATGCCATGTGCTTTGCTTAGCCTTCTTTTCCATGAACTTGTCTAGAAAAGCAGTCAACGAAAGATCATTCAATGGATTTCCATTGTAGACGATGGTTGCTCCAGATAGAAGAGTCCTCGCCATGGTTGAAACTGATGGGTGAGTATGAGAAGACAGTACAGTCAGCTCCCACCAGCTAGTATGGCCAGCATTGCTGTCGAAAAGTTTACATCAGCATGTTTACATCAGCATTATAGTGGGAGGAATGGAATTGAAAGACATTGAATCAATAATTTTTTTTTTAAAAAAATGAGAATATAGCATCGTAACAAGTACTTGTCATTTTCAACTACACCGGAAATACTCACTGGCTCACTACTAGCAATCACAAAGATTGTTATTGAATACACCAGCAATAATTGCAAGCGTAAGAAAGCAGAAGATTATTTGCAAAACACATACCAAAAAGAGGGTTCCCGATGTCGAGGATCATATCCACCAGGAAGTAATTGCTTGGTCAAGGACTCAAGCTGGCTTCCATTGTTCTCAGACAACTTGCTAGAGCTAGATTCCTGGGGTTTCTCAACATTCTTTTTCATGAGTAAATCTTCATCTTCATCTGACAAATCATCGGAAGAATATGCTAAAGAAACTTCCTCATCTTCGGAGGAATCATTGTCTGAGTCCATTTCAATGTCATTTTCGGCAGACTTTCCCTGTTCATCACCACCATTACTGCTTGGCAAATTAGCTTCGGTACCAGGTATATTTTCGGTATCATCAGGAGCATCTTCAAAATGTTCAAGATCTTCATCTACTGCCTCGTTTTGAATTGCCATATTCCTGCATCAGATTGCATCACAAGTATCTCAATTAGATCATCAGAAATGCAAAATTCTGCAAACAAAACAGGATAAGGACACAAAATTTGATCCTTACCAAAGAGGTGGCCTTGATTTGAGGACTTCTGAGAGAAGAAACAGGCACCCGCAAGCATACTGAGGTGGCTGTTGAAGTGAAACCTGCAGGAGGAGTAATAGAGTCAACCTTTGCTTATTGAGCAGACAAGTAAAAGCATTCAGTGCAAGTCAACTCTCACAACTCAGAAATTCATTGAACGCGTCAAACAGACATGGGATGATAAAGTAAGAGAGAGAGTTGGAGAAACTCCATAAGAATGTGGTTTTGAGCAGAACCAGAGTGGGAGGAACTCAAGTTTCAACGCAAAGGGAGCTTCGCAGGAGAAAAATAAAAAGATTAAACAGTCAGTGAAACTAACAGCTAACCTGTAATAGACGCTTTGCAAATGCAGCTACACGCTTTAAATTTACATCGCTCTTCATAGCTCTTAGTAGTAGTCCAATAAACATTTCTGCCTGTAAAACATATTAAAAAACCAGAAAGTCACTTCGAGTAACTTAAATACTATGTGAAGTTTTCTACATTCTGAGGCTTTCTAATAAGTATGCTTGTGAGATGATAAAACAAAATAAGATATAAGGCTTCATCTCAAAATCACAAACAATAGAGCACTATGAGGAACAAGACCTCTATGCATTGATATAAGTATCGTAACCCAAATCATTATGGCATCAATATTTGGCAAGCACATGCGTAGACAAAGTTATCCATTTTCATTGGCAATAAGAAATTCGTCGCATCATTAAATTGTGCACTACTTAAATATGAGCATCATAAAGTAACACACAGTGGCCTTTGGATCAATGGTCTTGAAGAAATCTCTTTGCTATTTTAGGGATAAGATTTCATGCATCCAACTTCCCAAAACCCTTCCTAGGGTGAGCGCAGTTTCAAAGGCATTGTTGGTTTTGAAAAACTGAAAAAGCTTAAAAATGATTTTCACAATCAATTTAATCATCACCTGCTGCATTCTTCCGTTCTCATGATTCCATATTCACTACTCTTGAATATTTTCTTTTTTAGAGTTTGTCAGTGTCTCCTCAATGCCTATGGAAGCTCACATCTATTGTCTATACTAGATTGTTTCCAATTGAACCTAACCCAATAGGATCATAGCTCCACAATTTTATTTTATATTTTTTAAAAAAAGAAGTTTATGCAGTATTACGAGGCAATTTCTTTCCTTAGCATGTCCTTGACTAAAATTGGATGTAAGTTCTTTGAAGTTTCTTGGGATTTAGGTCATATTTCCCAGCTTGGGTTTGGCTTATGATGATGTGTTTGAAAGCACTCGAGATTTCAGAAAAACAAAAATTTGACAGCTAGGATTCCACCGAAAGCTGAGAGTTTTGATTTATTGAAACAACTTGATGAGTTTCATAGATTCTTTAGAAGGGCCCATGACAAAATTTAAACCACAACTCATACAATTAGCCTTGCCACTGCAAAGCTCCAGGTCTTTAATTGAAAACTTTTTATCTCCACCTCTCCTTAAGCCCCAAATTATTTCACTGACACCTTAAAAAGGCGTAAAATTCTCTGCGACCAGACTGAATTAGCAATTGTATCCCACCACAGTCCACTCTAAGCAAAGTTCCCTTTCTCAACAAAATGGCCTACCTAAGGCATCTTACATAAGGTTGTTTTTTTTTTTCTTTTCTAGCGAATCAGCTCACACAATTTGGTTTCTACTCAACCAGAGTATACATGAGTGAGATCATGTCCAACTGAAGCTCATGGCTACTCAGAAGACAAGCTAAAGGCCAAGGCTACCAGTTCAAATGTTAACAAAAAACAAAGAAACAGGGAAACTCTGCTTGATATACAGACCAATGAACTTTGCCTGACATTTGCAAAAACTGTTTGTACCGTGATGATACTCAAAGACGGATGTTAATTGTCAGTAGTCTCTACTCATCATTTAAACAGCAGATCACAAGAAGTTAATTAAACAGAGAGCGAGGCTGCAGAGGCATATATGATAGAAAATGACAATCCTTCTAGGTGCATCCAGGTGTATAATAGCAATTTTGCATTGAAGTTGAAAAAAAAGTATGAGACCACCTACCTTGGAGGTATTAAGAGCGGCAGGGAGTAACAATTTTGCATACAGAGCACGATAAAAACGATCACTGACAACTTGATTCTTGGAAGAAAGTTTATCCAGAAGCATTAATGCTTGGATACTGACATTGAAGTTTTGTGAATGAACCTGCAAAGTAGTGCCAAGTTTAATTCTTGACACAAATATTTCATATTGCGAAAAGTCTACCGTAATTATAAATGTTTCTATCATGAAAAGATAACCACAAGATGATAAATTGATAATGATATTTTTAAAACATCATATAAGTGGATTATGAACTTACGAGACGGAAAAGCATTGGAGTCTGGACATCAACAATTTCATCTACTTCATCCCCAGAAACATATGGAAATGCCCTATTTACTCCCTGAGAAGAGCAGAAAAAATGTGTGACATTAATGAACAAGTGAGCAAGTCCAAAAAATTCCCAAAATTGGATACAGAAAGAAGCACAAGATATAATCAAGCAGAAGCATTTGTGATCTGGAGCAGAAAACAATAAAACTGTGGGTCTATTGACACAATTTCCACAAACCAGGGATAAACCGAACAACAATGCCAACCACCAATTAAGAGCTCCAAGTCTCTAAGATATATGTAATATTTAGTCTCCTAAAAATCTCTGAGATAGGTGCAATAAGTTACTCAGAAAAAGCCCATCATTCAAGCATCGACACTGAAACAATCAATTTCACAGTTTGACAACCATGGGAACAACCAATGCGGTAAGCCAGCAGCATTTTATATCCCCCAAAAAAACATGATAAAAATATTGAAGTCAGTTTAATGAGCAATAGTTTCCTGATTTGCAAGTGAAATTTTAACTCAAAGATTCAAAAATAAGATAGACTCTCAAAATACCGGGAAATAAAAAGTGAAAGCAGGCCCATAATAAATATGCTTAAACATACAAGTAAACATTATGTAGCCAGCCACTGGTATTTTTTCAAATACTTACTGTCAAAAGAACAGATAAAAGCCGTGAATCCAATTCCACGTGAGAATCTGAAGAATGCACTTCATTGTCCTCATTAGTTGATTTTTTTGTCTCTTTATTTGCATCATTCTTTTGACCATTTGCTGCCCCGGAGATCAGTATCTGAAATTCAAAGTCCAGATCCGCAATGTAATAAATATAAAAGCATAATTTTTTTTCCATTTTTTTTAGAAGTGCAATCTTGCAGATTGGAACTAGGAACTACGCTACTATAGCAGAAGGGGAAAAATATTACATAGTTAGCAAACGTTTACCTTAAATAGTGCAAAGTACACATCTACCAAACGTTTTGCTACCTTAGGCCCATCCCCCTTGTGACTTAGACGGGTTTTACTCAGAAAAGTAACCTGTAAATAAGGAAAGACAAGGGTTAGAAATAACTTCCTACTTCTGCCATATCTCCCCTAGCTGAATATAACTTGCACTGATAAAGGTAACGACACATAATGGAAAAATAGTACAAACAATTCTCAAGAGACTTAGAGCTCAATTCATAATTTTAAAGTATTAACATTTAGTAAGTCCAAAGCCTCACTGTTTAGAGCTTCAAACAACAAATGAGAAACCAGACTACTTATGTTCAATGATATCATGATTTTTTAATATTTTTTTTTAAAAATAAAATTAAAATTAAAAAAAATAAAAAATAGAAACAAACTAGAGGTAAAGGTTTCAGGTAAACTTTGTCAAACAAGTAGGTGGAAGACAGGAAGACATACCGCACGATACTTGGTACGCAACCCCAAGTGTGGCCGGAATAAAAATGAGTCCACTTCATCAATCACCACAGCCTGAAAATGCAAGGAGAAAATAAGTTTACAGGCATCTAGTGAGGCAAAAAAAAGATGCAAATTCACAAGTCAATTGAAAGGTAGCATGAGCAATTAAGTATATTACAAACACATTAACAACATTTCAGTTACATACTAAGTATCTTATGGACCTAAACAATCCATAAACATGCAAGAGAAAAGTCTCAAGAAGTGTAGAGCTTCTACACAAGTAGATAATTGCTAGTATGTAGATTCTTGTCAGACATCTCAACACCATGAAACAGTTAAAAAAAATATTGTCACCAGCAGAGTATTAGGCTAGCCAATTAGATCTGCAGAAACTTGTCCTCATTTGATAACTGAGATTTGCCAGCCAGAATCAGAAACACATGATACTAAATCAAAACCCACATTGGCTCACTGTTTTTGGGTGATGAACCAAGGCTCACTCGAGTTAACATCTCCTTTGACCACACGTGTTTTAAAGCCACAACTTTCACAACTATCTTCTAATATACATCTTCTCTAATCTAAATGCAGTTTAGAGAACATGAGTTTAAGTCTTTTGCTCAAGCTAATAGTACTAGAATCATAAAATATGAATAAAAAATACAATATCTCTACACTTCAGGTAGGCAGTTTTCAAAATTGTTGGTTTACTGGAATTCCATTTTAACATCAACCATAGTCCATAGTACCCGCCCCTTCCATTAAACTATGCCTTAGCTGTCCTGCCTGAAATTTGTGAGGAAAGGGTCTTATTACATATGTATGGCTGTTACATCAGTGAGGCCTTAGTCTTACTGCTGCAAATACAAAGAGGCAGACTACGCGAAAAGTCAAACCATCGAAGAGCAATCAAATGATAAGAGCACAAAATAGGAAGCAGAGAATTACTCGGGCTCAAGATAAGAATTGATAGAAACACGAGTAAGAGAGAATTTAAGGGGGAAGGAAGGAGAGGGTGAACCATGGGCATTGCAAAATAGTAGAAACTACATGAAATGTTTTTATCTGAACAGCTACTTAAGTACTAAGTACGTTTTAGGTGTTCTGGCTTCAGCATTTGAGACTCGATAAACAACTTCCTATTCCAGATAACTCTTCTTTGACTATGATCCTTTTCCCGGCCTTTTGTAGTTTTCCTCTTTATTTAAAATATATATATAATAAGTTCTTACCAACTATTTTCTAGTATGTTTGTTTAGTTTGGACAACAAAGATAAGCTTGTTCTCAATACTTTTTCCAACAGCAAATACACTTTTCATGGAAAAAGGGAAGCAAGGCCCAGTCATGTAAGAAAAAAAAAAAAAAAATCATAAACAGCTTTACCTTCATGTTTGGATGATCAGACAGCAGGTTAGTCAAGTAATAATCAGCATTTGATGCAGCCTTGCTGTCAGGATCCCCTAGCTGTAGATCATCAAATCAATGAAAAAGATGTCAAAACAAATATATAATAGTTCTTCTAAGCTCAACATGAGCATTGAGTGACTATGAGAAATGAAGTTTGGTTCATCAGAAATAATATTATTGCAGGCGTACTTTGTTGACTAATGCAGTTAGCAACCTCCGTTCTTGCTCTGATTTACTCCGCAACAGGGCATACATTATCTACATGAAATAAGAGGAAACAAAAAAATTATAGAACATACATACTACACATCTGGATAACAATGATCTGATAGTAAAGCGTCCCAATGGAATAAAGGTGATTAAGATAACAGAACGCGGATACAAAAATTTTAAGAAAAATCAGAATCAGCTAAAACCCCTGACCTTCAATGCCTTGTCTTTAAGTACACGCAACATGTCTTTTGATGCCTCCTCAAGAGCAACAACAAAACGTTCATACCTAGCATGACAAACCAATGAAAGGAAGAGTGGTAACATAAGATGAGGGGGGATAAGATAATAGATTCATAAGTCCATGGCTAAATTATAAATTGTGGTAGTTATTCATGCCCTAATGATGACTGTCTTTTATTCTACTAGAATAAGTCAATTCGATAACATGTTTATCGCTGATAATCATTATAAATTAATGTCCTAAAACATATTGGTAATTTTCCTAAAATTGTTTTGATTGATGATAAGAGCTTATATAGTTAGATGTATTTAGTCATGAGTTATCTTTCAATTTAGCTCGGTAATTATATATTTTAGAGGATCCCTCCCGTCCCTTCTCCCCCGTCCAAAAAAAAAGGAAGTCAATTGTGAATAATTACAAATTAACATTCAAGGAAACTAAAACAATAAATGAAATATAGTAAGCTAAAGAAGTTATAATCAACTTTAGATATACCAATTCAATATTGTAATCAACACAATTTTACAGCTGCATACTCATTATAGAATATGTTTAGTAGAATTGACTATGTATGACGATACAAGTCAAAAGAGGAGATAAAGCTCAGGCCAAGTTGTTCCAGTTTGAGGTTTAGGCCATGGAAGAGCAGTTAAATCACTGAGGTATACCATGTTCCAATTTTCTCGTCTTACTAAAACCATACATATATCATCTAAAATTTCTAAACCAATCATAACTAAGCAATAGACAAGATACCTTGACTTTAAACATTCCTCCCAATACCAGAAGAGCAGAAGAGAATAACCATCTTTTGTTTCAGGAATATGGCTGAGGGGCCTCTGTATAAGGGTCTTCAACTTACGATCAGGCAACAGACTGCAACATAAAGAGTTTTCAATTACATTGAGCATATAAGACTTAAAATGATTTCAGAGGCTTGACATAAATGAAGGCAATTCCATACCCATATTAAAAACAACAATCTATAAGCATGTGTCAAGGGAAAGTGACATTGAGCCCAATGGGATAATATACAAGTATCAAAGAAAGAACCAAGAAACAGGTTGTGGATAAAAGCCTGCCAGAGGCATCCCAACTCTTCTCTACTAAGCTCAGAAGTCAATCGTCTGGGACCCCCTCTGTCAAATAAGCACAGCCTCTAGAGAGGAAAGAAATAATGAACAGTTCCATTCAAGTGATTTAATTTCTATGGTCAAGCCATGAGATAGAATGTAATGTTTCATTGATTCCTCATAACATCATCTAAGACCCTGTTTATTTCACCATAAAATACAAGGTTCCAGGTCTATTAAATTTAGAATAAGAGCTGATAAGTTCATAATAGTTCAGCTAAGGGCCATTCTAAATAAGTTCGCATAAGACAAAGTAGGGCTAAAAAGTTTAGAAGGGTCCAGATCAGGTCTTCAACATTTTGATAAAGTTGAACAGTTGAAGGTTGTGAAATACTCCAAAAACATGATTATGTAAAATCAATGAACAACCACATTCTAGTTGAGCAGCTCCATCAAGTATGACATATTTGGAAATTAAAGAAGATTCGGGACACCAAAGAACAGACTTAGACCTTTGTATAAACAGCTCTTTAAGAGCTTCAAAGCCTGAAAGTGCATGACGCTTCCCAACTTTCGATGTCACCATTGCTGCAACGGAGAAAAACACCAGTATATATGAACTAGTTAAAATTGGGAGCAGCAATGCATTAGAATACCATTCTCCTTGAAAATGTAGTTTTTACTTATAAAAAAATAAAGCAAGAAAGCATCATGCTACTCAATGGACAACACCAAACTACCAAAAATCCAAATACGACTACTGAGCAAAAAGTTAAAAGCAGAAATAATACAGTATATAAAGGCAGCATGTAGTGAACAAAAAAATTACCTAGAAGTGCATCAAGTGCTCGCATATTGGCAATCGGGTTATCACCAATCAAAACCGAATAAGCTGAAACCTTATCAGTAGCAGTTCCAGACCTTTGTGTGGCAATAAGCATTTTTATATCCCCATTTTGACCCCTAGAAGCCTCATAATCCATAGTATATTGTGCCAATAACCTCTCTCCAAGTTCCTTCTTATTTGCTACCAGACTCTTCCACTCCTCAGCATTTCCCATTTCCACCCTCTTTTTCTCTGCTCCACCCAACACCTTCTCCTCCAGTTCCCCTTGGTCCACATGCCATGTCTCCAATGCACTTGCTTTCACCAACGGAAGTTTTGGGAGATTCTTAAACTTGTCAAAAGATTTCTGATAATTATTACTAATATTATTATTATTAGCGGAAACATTGTCATTCTTGTTAAATTTTCTACTTTTCGGGTCATTATTGAATTTAGGTTTTTGGGCATTGAGATTCTTGTTTTGGTACTTTTGATTTTGGGGTTTTTGTGTATTGGGATTCTCGTTTTGGGGCTTTTGGGACTTAGGGCTTTTAGTTTTAGACGAACTCTTTGGTTCTTCGGGTTTCTTTTTCTTGGGTCTGAAATCAGAATCATTGAAGCCAGACGAGGGCAGAGAAGATGCAAGACCGAGAGAAGACGCAAATGATGCAACATCTGATTGGATGCTTCCTACATCCTCTGGTTTACCTTGGGAGTTTTTCTTGGTCTTTGGATTCCCCATAAGCACACCTATAATAGATAAAAAAAAAAATAAAAAAAATAAAAAAAAAAAATTAAGTTTTAGGATTACAAATTGAAAAGAAACAAACCAAAAAAAAAAAAAAAAAAAAAACAGCATCAAAATGTTTAATCTAACATTTTAACAAAAACTTTATGAGCAAAGCAAATTTCAACCAGAAAAACATCAAACTGCTGCAAAATTACAATATTTAAGCTAAACTCATTCAAATTAAAACCCAATACTTCATCTTCCTACCTCTAACATCACTCCCTTGCATAAAATGTAAGTGATGAACTATCAATAAATATAGAACAATCATGTTCAATACCAAATCAACTTATTTTCCCAGCAAATACAAAAATCACAACATAAACATCCCAAATTAAGATATAATTTCAATGTCAAGTTCCAAATATTTGTTTAACAATTATTGCAACAAAGTTAAAAACTGACAAATTAGCATAACAGACAAATCACACAAACTGCAGTATATAATACAAACAAAACTTTGGAACCAGCCTCCATAAACAATTACAATGCCCAATATAATACGAATACAAAGTATCAATTTCTAACTAAAAAATCAGAAATGCCAAATTATACAACTTTCCCATGAATTTGAAACCCTATTGTGTTGAATATGTAACAAATCATCAACTTCAAGCAACACCAACAGTAATTTGATAAATCAAATAACAAAAAACAATTAATTTAAGCACAAAATCAACCCAACAACTAATGGAGAATAACTAATTTAAATATGAGTAATGAGTTACCTGAATTTAAAGGTGGACAACTAGACGGTTGGACGGTGGTCGGAGGGTGCTGGACTGCGGTGCGCGGCTGAGCAGAGTGAGCAACTTCCTGGGTTGAGGAGAGCAGCGTTTGCTGTAGTAGTTTCAGGTTTAAGGGGAAGCAAGGAAGAAAGGATGAAATTATGAAAATTAGAAAAGGGTATAATTGTCAAAGGAATTATTTTAAGAAAATCAGAAATTAGGGTTACAAACTAAGGGGGTGTTTGGTTCAAGCATACTAGGTATAAGGTATGGGTTTGGAATGAGCAAAACCCATACCTTGTGTTTGTTTCTTGAAATTTCATTTTTCAAACCCATACCTCAAACCCCCAAGGTATGGGTTTTTGAAACCCAAGGGGGAAGGTGGGTATGCCTCATACCCATACCTTTAGGTTTAAAATTAAAAGGAAAACTATCATTCCTAGATAAAAACCAAACACATGAAATTAAGTATCAAGTTCCAACCCCATACCACCCTGGTTTCATTCCTCATTCCAAACCCATACCATTGTTTGAACCAAACGCCCCCTAAAATGCTTTGTGTATTTATTAGATCTAAATCTCTTTGTATATGTCGTATGACTTATTTATGAATCAATTTAATTTCAAAGGAAAAAAAAAATCAAAATACTTTGTGCAAGTTATTTATTTTCAATGGCTTGATGGTAAAAATATTTACATATGTTTAGGGATCGAAATTCAACGAGGTGAATGATTATTCAATAATAGGCTTGTTATCATGTAAAGTTTTGGTTATGACATGACATGTATTGATGTATTAATAGCTTTTTGGGCTTGCCCTTGTTGCCCACCAAAAAAAAAAAAAAAAGTACCAAGTTATTTCAGATGTTACCATGTGTTCAATTCAATAGCTTGTTGTGATTGATTCAATTTGTATTATGACTTTTTATGTCATGATTTACTTACAAGAAAGAGATGAATGGTAAATATTTACATTTATTATTATTATTTATATTTTTTAATCTTAGGATCTAAAGTTGTCATATGTTTGATTCTCCTCGTTTTATAAGTTAGAACCCAACAATTTATACCATACAATAAATCTAATGAAAAGGGTTTATTTAATTATCAACAATGGTTATTCTGTTGGACAGATAAAATACTCTTTTTAAACACAAACAGGAACTATTGGAGATATTCTAGATACACTAGGATATTATTGTGATATAATTTAGGAAACTTATCTTATGAGAAGATATGATAGAATATTGTAGTTTAGGGGTTGGTGACCCTATTGATATATGTACATGTAATGGCCGTGAATGGGAATGAGAAGAATACAGAGAATATATTTCATATACTTTTGTCTCTGATTTAACATGGTATCAGAGCCTAGTTAAGATCCGATTTTTTTGACACCGGAGCATCCAACCACGTAACTTGTGACTTGTCTCTTTTGACAAACGTTTCTAATGTGCAACATTGTCCGGTAGGATTACCGGATGGGAAAAGTGCTAATGCATCTAAGATTGGCTCCGTGATTTTGCAAGGGGGTTTGAAGATTGATAATGTTCTATTTGTGCCGCAATTAAATTGCAATCTAATATCTGCTACTCAATTATGTGATGAATCGAATTGCACTCCGCAATTTACTAACAAACTTTGTGTTATACAGGACCTAACGACGAGGAAGGTGATTGGAGCGGGTGAACGAGTTGATGGACTTTATTTTTTCCGTGGTGTTCCTGAGGTGAGAGCTTTGAAGATAGATGGAGATCGATCGGCAGAGCTGTGGCATCAACGACTGGGGCACCCTTCCGGAAAAATTCTACAGCATCTTCCAGTTGTGAGTAGTTCTCATAGGAGTCTTAAATCTTGTGATGTATGCCCTCGGGCAAAACAACATAGAAGTAGTTTTCCCTTAAGCAAAAATAAAGCAAGTAGTTTGTTTGAAATCATTCATGTTGATTTGTGGGGTCCTTACAAAGTTGCGTCAACTTGTGGTTCTCATTATTTTTTAACAATAGTAGATGATTTTTCAAGAGGAGTGTGGACGTATTTATTACGTAATAAAACAGAAGTTGAATTGATGTTTCTTAATTTTGTGGCTTTAATTAAACGTCAATTTGGTTGTGCCCTTAAAATAGTTCGTAGTGATAATGGGACGGAATTTAATTCCTTGAAGGACTATTTTTTTAATAATGGGATCATATTTGAAACTTCTTGTGTGGGAACACCTCAACAAAATGGCCGTGTTGAGCGTAAACATCAACATATTCTTAATGTAGCCCGAGCTTTGAGATTTCAAGCAAATTTACCACTTAAATTTTGGGGGGAATGTGTGCAAGCGGCGTGTCATTTGATAAACCGTACTCCTTCTAGATTGCTAGACTATAAGACTCCGTTTGAGGTATTGTTTGGTAAAGAACCAATGTATGATCATTTGAAGGTGTTTGGGTGTTTGTGTTATGCCCATAACCAACGTAGCAAGGGGGACAAGTTTGCTAGTAGGAGCCGAAAATGTATTTTTTTGGGATACCCTTTTGGGAAGAAAGGATGGAGAGTATTTGACTTAGAGACTAAGGAGAATTTCGTGTCCCGTGATGTGCAATTTGTAACATGAATTTCCATTTATTACTCCTTCTGCCGAAAAATTTCAAACCCCATCTAATGCTATAACTTCGAATGTTGTGGATAGTGATGACGAGTGGGATTACCACTTAGTGAGTGTGGGAGATGTTCCAACAGCAGAGTCCGCAGGTAGCTTGCGGGGTGAAGAGCAGACCCGCAGCTACCCTGCGGAGCAGGCTGCCAGCGACCATCAAGTGGCTGATGGCGCTGCAGCAGCAGTGAGCAACAGCAGCCCCTCTGGCCAAGGCACTGCCGAGGGAGCTCGCTGCAGCAGTAGTGCGCAGCAGGCAGCAGGGGACAGTGGGCAGCCCAACACTTCCCTTGAGGTGGTTTCGGGTGAGGCAACCAATGAAGATATGGGTAAAGGCATGCGGGTGAAAATTCCAAATGTAAAATATCGTGATTTTGTGACACACACCATTCGAAATAAAAGTCCATCTTCACCACAACGTTCATCCGCGCCTTCTTCCTCAGGTACTGTTTATCCAATAACACATTTTGTTGATTCTCACCGGTTTTCTGTGCAACATAGAACATATATTGCTGCAATCACAGGTAGTAATGAACCGAAGAATTTCAAGGAAGCCATGAAGCATGAAGGTTGGAGACAAGCAATGGCCGATGAGATTAAAGCACTAGAAGATCAAGGCATGTGGGTGCTAGAAGACTTACCCCCGGGCAAGAAAGCGCTTGGGAGTAAATGGGTGTACAAGGAGAAGTATGATGAGCACTGGAATCTTCAGAGATTGAAGGCAAGACTAGTCATATTTGGCAATCATCAGGTTGAAGGGCTAGACTACAATGAGACATTTGCTCCGGTGGCAAAGATGGTGACAGTTAGAACTTTTCTGGCAGTTGCAGCAGTGAAGAACTGGGAAGTTCATCAGATGGATGTTCATAATGCCTTTTTACACGGTGATTTAGAGGAAGAGGTATACATGAAAATTCCTCCTGGATTTGACAAAAATAATTCTAGTAAAGTGTGCAGGATGAAGAAGTCATTGTATGGCTTGAAGTAGGCTCCTCGTTGTTGGTTTGCAAAATTAACAACGGCTTTGAAGAATTATGGCTTTAAACAGTCATACTATGAATATTCCCTTTTTACTCTGACAAGAGGGAAAATGAAACTTAATGTGCTGGTTTATGTCGATGATTTAATTGTTGCAGGGAATGATACAAGTGCCTTGTTATCATTCAAAGCATATTTAGGTGACTGTTTTAAGATGAAGGACTTAGGAGTATTGAAATATTTTTTGGGGCTAGAAATAGCCAGAAATAAGCAGGGAATTTTCATGTGCCAGAAAAAGTATGCCTTAGACATTGTTACTGAGGCAGGGTTGCTTGATGCTAAACCAGCTGATTTTCCCATGGAGCAAAACCACAGGTTAGCTCTGGCAGATGGGGAGTTATTTCATGATGTTGAGCGGTATAGACGTCTCATAGGGCGTTTGATTTATTTGGCTGTCACTAGGCCGGATTTGGCCTATTCTGTGCATATCTTATCTCAATTTATGCAGAATCCGAGGGTAGAGCACTGGGATGCTGCCCTGCGAGTTGTGAGATATTTGAAGAAGAGTCCAGGTCAGGGTATTTTGCTACGGTCTGATAGTGCTCTACAGTTGGAAGGATGGTGTGATTCAGATTGGGCGAGTTGTCCGCTGTCTCGGCGTTCGTTGACAGGATGGTTTGTGTTTCTTGGCCTGTCTCCTGTGTCATGGAAGACCAAGAAACAGCCCACGCACTACTACATTTTTGACCTGTTGCAACCCTCAAATCCGTTGCATTAGATATCAAAATCCGTGGCATTAGGCCTAATGCGACGGCCATGTACCGTGGCATCTGTTGGCGTTGCAATAGGTCTAATGCAACAACATATGACACCTAATGCCACGGCATCAATGATCCGTTGCGTTAGATAAACACCTGATGCAACGGCAACATTATTTGCCGTGGCATTAGCTATAATACCTAATGCCACGGTTTCTTATACCTAATGCCACGGTTTCCTATACCTAATGTCACGGTTCCCTATACCCTAATTTTTATTATTATTATTATTATTATTATTATTATTATTATTATTATTATTATTATTATTATTATTACACATATAATAATAAGAATTTTCCAAAAACAAATCAGAATTTATTAATATAAATAAAAAGTTTGTACATTGTTATCTATAAGAAAAATTACAAATTTACATTATCACTAGATAACTAAGAAAGAAAACAATTATAAAGTTAAAACTAAATCATTTTGTCCCCGAAACCATTTGTTCAGCAATGTTATGGACTACATTATCATTTATTTCTTTCTCTAGCTTCTCCAAATTCTCAAGTACACCAATTCGGGAAGCACCTTCTTTAGCTTAGGTATCCACCTCTTTTACTAGTACTTGATCCTGCTTGAGATCTTTGCAACTCGGTGTTCAAAGTTTCCTCAATGGAGTCCAACTCCTATCATAGCAATCGTTGATGTGCTCATGCAATTGTTTACACCTACATCATCCTAAATATAGGTCAGTTCATTCTTATCGTCGAAAACTAATTAGCTCATGAATACTAATTGCAAGCTAAACCGATAAAAAAAATAGTCAAAAATCAGTGTAGTCAATTCTCTACAACCTGCATATATCAAATAAAACCCAAAAAACCTTATAAAAACACAATCCAATTCAAAGAATTCAGAACAAAAAAGAAGATAAACATCCAACATTCCTCTTTTCTCATATATAATTCAATCAGAAAAAGTAACGTAAAAAATACCCGGAGGATATAGTGGCTACAACAAACAATAAAGTCCAGATCAAAAACCTTTCATGTGCCTCACACCCTACAATTACATGTGCAAATGTAAAAATAAGTAACTTTATGCATTTTCACTATTCTCTAAGAACTACTCTGCAGTCTGTGGCACTCTGCATGAGAGGCGTGCAATACATAGGGACATTGTTCAAAAGCTCATAACATAAAAGTAAGCAGTTGTATCAAGGTTAATGAAAATAAACTCTTAGTAGTCCAAAAGTTTATCCATGTACAAGAATCCTTCACTACCATAGAGTATGAGAAAAGAATATAAGAGAATGTCAAATTTAAACAAAAAGGAAAGAATTAAAGTGTACAATTAAACATGCATGTAGTATTTACAAGATATTGCACTCAAAACTAATGACAAGGAATAAGTCCATCTTCAATCTTCAATTACTCAATATATAAACAGATATGACGCATACTTATACCTACAATCGACACCAAATAAGGCCATGAACAATAATGAAACAACAGGGCAGCAACAACTTAACGGCATACATAGGAAGAAAAAAACTAGGAAATTGAAGGTCGTAAAAACTTTTTTACCAATCAATCATTACTTTTTAATCAAAATTATACAAACGAAATTTTCTATAATGTAATAATCATATAATTGCCTTCGTAAATAAAAAAAAATATACGTTAATGAAAGACCTCAAATTGTACTCCATATTGTATTAAAGAGTCAAAATCAAATTGATATATACAGAAGTAGCCAAATATTGATATTATTGGAATGTTAAAGATAATAAGATGGATAAATTAAAGAAACCCAATTGAGGGAAATTTCGATATGCTTTCGCATAGTTCAAACTATCAATTCAATCATATAGCTCATGATAACAAGGACCAAGCACTAAATGATTACAATGACCAATCACTAATATAGCCAGCCGAAACAAAACCAAAACAAGAGACCCATGGAGCAATAACAATAATGGAGTACATAATTCATATTAGTGATTTGATGTTTATTGGCCAAGGTCAATGAAGGTGACCAAATTTGCTAAAAATCAAAGAAAGTTAACACAATTTTAATAAATCTCTGATCACTTTTGCACATTGTCAAATCAGAACACAAAAACCCCATAATAAAAAATATTAATATGCTCTATATATATATTGAGAGATAAATTGTGCATCGCCATTATCAATCCAAACAACCACATTATATAAAAATCAACAATCAACTGAACCCCAGAGCACATAAATCACCCATAATTAAAATGCAAAATAAATAGTCAAATACAACAAAATTCAAAGAGAAATGAGAAATGATGACTACCTTCTTAACAGAAGATAACAAAGTAAAAGGGTCACTAAGATCCCAATTACGAAGCGCCTGACTAGGGTCTTCTTAATAAGAAGTAGGAAACCCAGCCAACATCAAATTGCTAACAATCTGGACAGATCAAAAATCGATCTGGGCTGATGGAGGAATATACCAATAATCTTTATTACTCAGATCCGCTTCCTCTGCCTCCGCCTTCTCCGCCGCCCCTTCTCTCTCTAAAGTCTAAACATTCTGGTATTTTACGGGTTTTTGGAGAATTTCTGGGCAATAAAAATTTTATACAAAAAACCCAGAAATTGAAAATCAAGTTCAAGAAGAGAAAAGGATCGGCCACGGATTCAGAGAGAGAAAATGATTTTCAGAGATAAAAATATGGCTACTTTCCCATGGATTCAAAGAGAGAAAATGATTTTCTCAACAAAAAAAAATGAACCGTGAAAGTAAAAAATGCGGCGACGGGATCTGATCTAATTGACGCAACTCAAACCTAAAAATACTTGGAAAACGATAAAGGAGCTGAGGGAATTTAAAACTTAGGCCCATTATCAATTTACCCAATATAATATCTCACCCGTTGCAATAGCCTTTTCAAGTCGTTGTATTAGCACCTATATTGTAACGGCTTCATCAAGCCGTGGCATTAGCCACACCATTTTTTATATATAGAGTATAATCCGTGGCATTAGGCTCATCTAATGCCACGGTAATATAAGGATCGTTGCATTAGCTATTTTTTAACCGTCGCAATATATCAAAAATGTAGTAGTGACGGTAGCTATGAGCTCTGCAGAGGCAGAGTACAGGTCTATGTCCGCTTGTATTCGTGAATTGAAGTGGCTAAAGCGGATTTTGAGAGATTTAGGTGTGCGACATGAGAGTGGCATGCACCTCTATTGTGACAGTCAGTCGGCATTGTATATTGCGAAGAATCCAGTGTTTCATGAGAGAACGAAACATATTGAAGCCGACTGTCATTTTGTCAGGGATGCTATTACAGAAGGTCTCATAGAACCGTCATATGTGCCTACGACGCTTCAGTTGGCTGATATTTTTACAAAGGCTTTGGGCAAGGTCAAGTTTGATTTTTTACTCCGCAAGTTGGGCATTTATGATCCGTATGCTCCAACTTGAGGGGGGGTATTGGAGATATTCTAGATACACTAGGATATTATTGTGATATAATTTAGGAAACTTATCTTATGAGAAGATATGATAGAATATTGTAGTTTAGGGGTTGGTGACCCTATTGATATATGTACATGTAATGGCCGTGAATGGGAATGAGAAGAATACAGAGAATATATTTCATATACTTTTGTCTCTGATTTAACAGGAACCATATACTAATTAACACATAATTCAAAAATACTAATTCACTATCACATAATTTTATACATGGTTCAACATATTTATGTTTTAAATTGGAGAGTGAGGGATAGCTCAAGTGGTTAGAGCTCCCCTAACCTTGTAGCTTTATAAACACCCAAAAAAAAAAATTGTTTTAAATTTAAAAATTTGACTCACAAAGCAAAATTCTCTTATTGTTTAATCACTATATAGTATGTAGTCATTCCTATATCTAAGAATCATACATTTCATTCATCTAGGCTATTTTATACAAATTCTCTTAATAAATGCAAACAACTACCATCCAATGGTACATATCATGCTACATTAACAATTTAACCTATAAGTGTATGTAATGATTCTCGTTGTTGTCGATAATTCACATGATGATTACTTAAACTTTGTAAGTAAATCGAAACTTGGGATAAAAATGTTATTAGGCTATGTCATTTGCATGCTTTTGTGCTATGCTATTGGTTTAGGCTCGTGCAAACACAAAACATCTATCGACCCCAAAACAACACACTTACCTATCACATTAGGGCCTGTTCACATTTACTTAATTTCAGTTCAGTTCAGCTCTAATCAGTTCAGTTCAGTTCAGCTCTCAATTTCCCTCTTTCATAAAATATTCATTTCAGCTCAATTCAATTCAGATCCAATCAGTACAAATCCAATTAGTTCAGTTTAGTAAATGTGAACCAACCCTCAATCAACTTTTTTATATAGCGAGTCGAGCTACATAAGTTGCAAAATTATCAAATTCAATGCCACACACTTAAATTTCTTAATCTTTGGGTAAATTGGGCTGGGCTCTTAAATTTTCATGATGTACCCCTAAACATAAAAGACCCGGATTAAAAGGAATGACCCGAATAAACAAAATGGGTCAAGTAGTGATGGTATAAAACCCCTAGGGTTTACCACTCCAAATCCCTCTTTTTAAGAATAACAAACAAAGGCCGCCTTCGCCTGAATCACTCTCATTTTCTCATCTCTTCTCTCTCTCTCTCTCCTCTTCACTGAAGCTTCGAGCTTTTCTCGAGCATCATCGAAAATGGCGAAGCTATTAACCCAGAAAGAAGCTGACATTCAGATGATGTTGGCTGCCGATGTTCATCTCGGCACCAAAAACTGCGACTTTCAGATGGAACGTTATGTCTTCAAGCGCCGTTCTGATGGTATATTATCTTATTCTGTCTCTTAATTTTGTTTTATTTTCTGGGTTTTATGTTTAGATTTCTGGGTTTTATGTTTTTTGTTTGATGGTATATAATGCATCTCAATGATAGGAGATTATTGATTATAATTGGAGATCTGTAAATGGGTTTTTCTTTTTTTTTTAATGCTTGTAATTTTAAGTTTATAATGATTAATTGGTTGCGTGATTAGGGTTTTTTTTAATGTTCTTTCAGAATTGGGAATGTTTATGTTTTTAGCAATTTAGGGTTATTTTAGTTTATTGGTTTGATTGGAAATTTATGTTCTTTTTTCATCGGGAATGTCTAATTAAGGATTAGGGTTTTCATTTCAATAAAGGGATTAAGAAGAATTTCGTTTACATTGAATTTTTATTATTGATTGTAACTGTTCATGTGGAAATCTAGCATAATTATGGTACTGAGGTCTAAGAATATGAATGTGTGGAATGGTTATGAATAGGAATTCACATCATCAATGTGGCTAAGACATGGGAAAAGCTTCAAATGGCTGCTAGGGTTATTGTTACAATTGAAAACCCACAGGATATCATTGTTCAATCTGCTAGACCATATGGTCAGAGGGCTGTCCTCAAGTTTGCTCAGCACACCGGTGCTCACGCCATTGCCGGTAGGCATACTCCTGGTACATTCACTAATCAGCTTCAGACCTCTTTCAGCGAGCCCCGTCTGTTGATCCTTACTGACCCCAGGACTGATCATCAAGTAATTTACGGAATTCTCTCAACTTTGTTTAATTTTATACTTTGGATTATGTGTTGTGATCTGTATGTACTGATCGAATTGTATTTGGGAATTTGTTTTCTCTGAACTATGTGTCTTACAGCCTATTAAGGAAGCAGCCCTTGGAAACATCCCCACTATTGCCTTCTGTGACACTGACTCTCCCATGCGTTACGTGGACATTGGTATCCCTGCCAACAACAAGGGCAAACACAGCATTGGTTGCTTATTCTGGCTCTTGGCTCGTATGGTGTTGCAAATGCGTGGAACCCTCCGCCCAGGACAGCAATGGGACGTCATGGTACATAATCCCCTTTCCTTTCAGCAACACGGACCTAGTCTTGAGATTACCATGGTTTTACCTGTTTCTATTTGTTAATCATTGTTTGGCTGTTCTGTGCAGGTTGACCTATTTTTCTACAGGGAACCTGAAGAAACCAAGGAGCAGGAAGAGGAAGAGGTTGCTCCTGTGGCGGACTTTGGGCAAATTGAATATGGTGGTGGTGCAATGACTGCTCTTGCTCCTTCTGATCAATGGGCATCACTTCCCGAATGGGGTGCTGCCCCTGAAGTTGCACCCGTTGCTCCTGTTGCAGATTGGACTGCTGCAGTTCCTGGTAATACAGTTACTTCAATTTATGATTTATCACTTGTATAAATAATAGACTATATGTGTTTTTTGAAATTGCTTAGATGACAATCTTGATTTTGTCAGAGATGAACTTATTAGCAGTTCATGTATTGTGGACTGTTGTATACTTTGCATGTATAACTTGTTTTTGGGAATTTTACGCAGCTATGGAGTAATTGATTTATTGTTTATTGTGCAGCTGCCGGTGATGGATGGGAAGAGGCTGTTGTACCTCCTGGAGCTCCTATTGTTACCCCAGATGCTCCACCAGCCACTGGTTGGGAGTAAGATTTGCCTTTTTGGGTTTTTTGAAATTTTGGTTTCAGAAACTGTTGGGAAAGCAAGACAATGGAGCTTTAGTTTTCAGTTGAGTTTAGATGTAGATTCTTAGTTGAAGGGCAAATTCTGTTTGTTTTACCCTCCTATCTTTTGTTTTATTTTTCGACCAATTAACGGGATCTATAATTTTCAACAGATAGTTCTCTGTGTTATATTATTGTTCCAATGTTCAGCTTTGTTCCATGTTGTGTTATCGCTTATTAATTTGCTCTTTGCACTAGTGAATTTTACAAGGACATGCTCTTTTGGTGATTCTTTGCTGTCCATGTCAAAGTCTCCGACTGATTTAGTTTATGCTTTCTGCTTTTTGTGATTGATCAAAAGTGTTATCTCTTGGCATATGTAATCTGACTAATGCTACCATTTTCATCTAAAAATGGTGCATGTTACTTTTAAAGACTTTGCACCGTTGATTACTGGTGTTTGGCTAGCGGCAAGCTGCCCCAAAATATACCATTGGTTTGCATTGCTCCACGGAGCCATTGGCATGAAATTTTTATACTACCTCTGTTAATACTGTGTTTTTGCATGGTACTCCATATTCAAGATATACTTTGCATACTTTACCTTCAACATCTTTGATTTCGTATTAACAAAATTTATTTAAATTTGATACACATCTCACTTGACTGTGTTTTCAGAAATAGGAGTGCAAATGTGCAATAGTCGAGTTTGGTTGTCTCTATAGTTTGATTGTTTCTACAATGTTTTGGTTTTGCAAGAAAATTTATAAAACGAAGCTGTTTGGATGTCATTTAGTTTCACCGTAGGAAACTTAAGTATGCTATGGCAAGTATTAAGGGTGCATAATTTATCCAAGGAAGAACAGTTAATGTATGCAAACAAGACCAAAACAATATTCTAGTTCTAATTTTCTAAAGTTCAAAATATGTAGCATCTGTGTTCCTCTTGTCTTGCAACTTAACTTCTGGATGTAACTGGTGCTTTCGTACTCCATAGCATCTTTATGTAAGATTCAATCCTTCAATGGGGTAATGATGACTTTGCGATCATGTATTCATCCCATGGGGAGGAGCGACCCATGTGTTGGCATAATAAGCCTTAGGGACAGTAAACGATGATGCTCAAAATCATGCGGATGTCATGCAATTGTGTATGTGAAACCTGAAATGTGCCTCTACTGATCAGTGTTTTTCTGGGTATGCTCTGTGAAGCAAGCCATCTTAGCATCTGGGCTTCTGATTAGTTCAGATACCAGAGCTGAGCAACTGTGTTAGTTACGGGTATTTGCCCAAGTGTTGGACTTTAAATCTTGTGTTTCGATAAGTCAAGTTTGTGACTTGAATATTTGATATGAAATGTATAATATTGAGTACATAAAATCTGAGATGTTTCTATACTGTATTTCTATTATACCTTCAATTCTCTGTATTCAGAACTACAACTATGTATGCGGAACCATGGTACAAAGACGCCTGCATAAGATGAATATCACTCCCGCTTCACCAAACAATTGCTTCCTTCAATGGAAGATAGATCCTCTCTTTCTGCCAGGGCAATGACAAGATCTTCGCATTCTGTCCAGCTTTCCTCTCTTTCTACCAGGGCAATGACAAGAATTTGCGTTCTGCCAATCTTTCACAAAATTTAAAGGGCCTCAATGGTTAAAAGTTCTGCAAGCGCCGATTCTTGACTCAGACTAGACACATTACGATCCAGTTGGAAACTCCATCAAAGGAAACCTGCAAATATGATATGAACTTAGCACCCTTAAGCTCAGCAGCAGGTTCAAATCCTTATTTTTTTTATCATGAATTTTCTGTCAAACATACCCTTCTTGCGAATCATGCTGAGGACTTCCAGGTGGTCCTGTCAAGCACTGATGATCATCAGCATCGCTTTCAAACAATAGCCTGTCGAAGTCTGAAGAGATGCATGGATTACACCTGCAGATCAGTGGACATCAAAATCATCAATCAACTGCATCTCTTTCAAACCACATCCTTTCTAGACCAGCAGGACATACTCATACACTCAGTAATCGCTTTATTTATTGCTATGCAACAGTATACTTCATGCAATATCTTTCGGAATAAATATACAAAGAAAAGGCTTACACGATACATGTTAAACATATCAATCAATCAAAGCCTACCATAAATCCCATAAGTGGGGTCGGCTAACATATCAATGGCGATTAATAATGTGAGCACGCAGTCCGTCCTACATTAGCATAGTAATGATAGCAGATGGTTCATTGTTACCTGGATATGTTATGCAAGTAGGTGTAATTCATCCATACACACTTGTCAATCTGATCTGAATTTGTTTCACAGGGAATCAATTCACCACCTTCAAATTCAGGTTTATAATGTCCCAAAAATCTGTGCAAACAGCAATAATGTGCATAAGTTTTTCTTCTGCTAAGTTATAGGATATGAAGCTAGTCTGCAGGGATATCGACAATTTACTTACAAATCAATAGCATGTTGCTTAGCACCATCCGTGAAAGAATTACTGCAATGACGCTGAATGCTTTTCATTAACTCTTGAAACTGCGATGCCATTTTGTATTGACCCCTGATCTTGGAGAATATCTATCATATAAAGTAAATATAGATTGTTATGTTACTGAAAAAGAACCTAAGCTGTTGCTCATTCTACATGCCTAACTTATAGTATAGATCAAGTTTGTTTAATAGCCTATGTTCACCTTAACCAACTATTTTTGTCAAATTATTACATATTAGAATGATAGAACAGTAAGAGTAAAAACAAGCATATATACCTTATGGTGAGCTGGAGACCCACCATATTGGCGAGAAAGGGCATCACCCATGGCCTGATAATGGTTCATCAAGTCACATGCTAAAGGGTCTTCAATTTTGAGCTCTTGGGATTCAGTTATTCCTAAAGTATGCAGCTGATGACCAAGCGAAACCAAGCCATACACAAATTGAGCAAAATTAGTTCGATCTAAAGAATCCAGGCAATTTACTCTTATGATCCCCTTCTGGTTATATATCTTGTTGGTATCACTTGAGTTGATCCTACATCTATATAAACGCAAACAAACAAGACACATCAAACACGAGTATTCATCACAACATTTCATTGATTTAATGTGGAATAATACAAAATAATAGATTACATGAACTAACCCGATACATGATGAGTCAAGTGAAGATTCATAGTTTACAGATTCAGCCATTTGACAAGAAAAGATTCCAGTTTTACTTAGTGCATTTTCAGCCAAAATTTGAAGTTCTTTCAGTTCATCGATTTTCTCACTGCATAATAAAGTGAAGATTGTCATTATATCAATGTAACTTGATGATGCCATCTTACAAAACATTAAAGAGAGGGAAGCAATATTACTCTCGAAAGGCTGCATCAAGGTCTAGGCTTACAAAATCCACTCGATCCTCAACAACCAACTTTGTATTGACGAAATTCACTGCTTCCTCAAATTTCTTATGCAAAAGATATTCGCGGTGTGTTTCTTTGGACGACTGCAATGCAAGAGCCATCATAAATACAATGTATTCTCATGCAATAAGAAATACAAGATGTCAATATGAGTCATATTTAAAGCACCTTAATCAGATTCAGAATAATAATTGGCACTCCATATCTAGTGCGCATGTTTTCGAAATGAAGTTGTGTTGCATCATAGCAGTGGTTGCCTTCTGAAACTACATATACAAGGAAGTTTTGGTCAAACTAGTGAATATTACGAGCCAAAATTTAAGTTATAAGAATTGAACTTACCTAGGATATCAGGCTTTAGAGTAAACAATGAAGGCTTCTGTGACCAACAAAGAGGTATGGAAGCCCGATTTTGCACACTTGAAGTGATTTCAGTCGGACATTTGCCTTTAATAATTGGACAAACTATCTGCTCAATCTCAACATCATTTGCAGCTTGACCCTTTTCATTAATACCCCTTTTCTCATACCTAGGCCAAATTAAAAGAAAAAGAAAAAGAAAATCAATATGTGCATGCAAGCTAGCCCTTCAATCTAGTGAATAACAAAGAAAACTAAAGTGGCAAGTTATAGTTAGACATGAAATCTTTGAGTGAAAAGGGGAACAATCTCTAATATAGGAGTCATAAAACCTAAAAATTAAGTCTTGGCATGACATATATGAGCAAAAAATAAAACAAGAACCAAAATAATTGGAAATTTGGCAATAATGAATGTGGATGGTACACTTGGTGGGCAAGGGTGAAGCCATGGTAAAAGATTAATGAGCCCAACCCCTTAAATTTTATTTGTGAAAGATTACAAACAAATATCTACTCTACTGCATTAACTGCTTAGTTATTAATTCAATGGTAAAATTCTACACATAGTAATTTGCTGATTTGCTCCAAGTGGACATTTTGAACCAAACTAAACTTTCTACCAGTATTATATATATACACACAATTTTTGACATTTATGTATTCAAGACACAATACCTTTACCAAGTTTTCTTAATTTTCTTGTTCATTGTTCAATTAATAACTTTTTACCAAATCAAGTTTTTAGCATGAATAAATACAAATTGAAAATGTAAATGCATTATTAATAACCTGGTGCCTGCAAATTGACATGATCTTCTTGCGATAAGGGTTAACATGAAATTCTTTTCACCGGTGTATAACTCAACCTGATACAAATGTGTATATGGTATATTATCGAGAGGCTTCATATGAAAAGTATATAGAAAGTTTGAAAATGACAATAAAGAAACAAAATAATGACTTAGAAAATTAAAATTTTGTTTATAGGATTATTATATGATTTAATGTTACCTGTTTAAAAAATCCATGTATTAGTGCAACAGTCCAAATAGTAGATTTGAGACTCTCCCTAATTTGATAGCTTAAATATTCGTTCCACACGAACATGTTATCATACGAAAATCTCATTTCTTGACTATTTAGATTATGTTGTACCCTATGCATGAGAGGGTATGAGTAACTGAAAAGGAAATTATCCCTTATATCAACTAGCTGCAAGAGTTTCTTGTACCTGTTCAATACATGAATCGTATCATCTTATTAGAACGATATAACTTTTAATAAAGCGATAATATAGAAATAAATATTCAAAATGAAAAATATACCTATTCTCTTTCGAAGAATTATACATGTAGGTCAAAGCAGTAGATTGAGAAATTGAAATCATCCTATATTTTGATATAGAATATATCGGATGACTCAAAATCTTCCCAACCTCTTTCCTCTCAGTTATAAGAAGGATATGATAAGATTTCACAAACTGGATGAAACCTGAACATCAAAAGAGAGAAAATATAATATAAGATGAAAAAGTATATGTGAAGAGGTGATTTTTATGTTACAAAAGTGATTGCTTTTATGAGTGTTTTGACTTACCTACAATACCATAGTAATCGGTAACACATTTGAGGCCACGTATGGCGCCCAATAAACTCTTGCATGCCTCATATGAATAAGTTTTGGGATCTTCACAGAAAACAAGCTCAGAAGGTTTGGATCTGTCAATTTTTAACACTCTCCAATGCTCTCTTTTTGCATCTCTTCCAACCATGTAGAAATCCTATTATGTAAAATATGTTACCATACAATAATAATAATAATAATAATAATAATAATAATAATAATAATAATAATAATAATAATAATAATAATAATAATAATAATAATAATTTAAAGATATTTCATGCATGCAAATCTTCTAATCATGACTAAGATTTATTAGATCAAAATGCCACTAATCTAAACCTTGAATTGAATTTACTCATTCTAAAATTCCCTAATTCATTCAATAATGCACATTTATCATACCTAAATAAATATACAAGTAAATTTTCAATGCGATTCACTTTTTAAACCTTTTACAATCAATTTCGCATAATATAAAGCACAACAATTTTCATTAAAAACCACTATATCTACTCTCCATCTTTGTTTAGAGTACATTAGCACAAGGTTTAACTTTCAATTTTTTTTAAAACATTCTACCTCCATTATTGAGTTTGGTACAACAGCTGGATGAATTAGTTTATGCAAAACAAAAACAATCAAAGATCATATCCTAATCACAGCAGACTAATTCAATAATGACTAACCATTAAACAAAAAAAAAAAAAAAAAAAAAAAAATCACAATTAGTCCATTCATATTGCTTGACCACAAACCTAAATTTACTATCTCAATTTTTCAAATGTAATCATCTACCATCAACAATGTAAATTGTACAAAACCTCAAAACACGATCATCATTATATAAAACGGAGGTAGTAAAAGTAGAGTAAAGAATTCACCTTTATCGTTTCGTAAAGGGTGAATTTTTCCAAATAATAAGGAGGAGTACTATTGCTACTCTCTCCTTGTTCAAGAACTATATCGTTTAATCCATTAGCAACATTTTTATTTTCTGACCCCATTTCTTCCAATTTACGGAACCTATAATTCACCTCTTCTTCACTCCTCTCTGATCCAACCATATATCTGCGCCTGAAAACCCGAAAACAATCACAAAATAAACAAATGAGCACGTCAAATTCCAAAATTCAATAGATAAAAATGTAATTCATATATTAAAATCACACAAAAAACATTTATCCCACGCTAATCAATAGATAGATGAAGAGGGAGAATGAAGCCGAGACATACGAAGATGATAAGAAATTCGTCGAATCGAAGCGTCAGACTATAGAATTGTTGTTGAGCACCTGAGGGAGGGGAGAGGAAAAGAGGGGGTGGAAGGAGGAGACAAAATCAAAGCAAAAAGAGTGAGAGGCCGCCCACCAAATAACAATTGAACTAGCCTCACTTTAATACTAAGCTGTTTTCTGTTTTCTGTTTTCTAAATTATTTTTATTTATTTATTTATTTATTTTGGATATTTTCAAAATGTTCCCAAAATCCCAAAAACTAAGTACAGTACCCCAACAAATAAAGTACGAGTCAGTTTTTTCTGTTTTCTAAGGACAAAAGGTAGTTACTACTGTGTTACAATTGACCTAGTACTCAATAGTAAAGAGTGAATCATCCCTATTTTTTTGTTGATGTTTGTTACTCGGTTTTTTTTTTTTTTTTTTTTTTTTTTTGGTTTTTTCTGTTGTGAATTTAGGTTGTTTATTGGGTTAATTACTACTAACCTTTTTAGTTAGGAAATAATGTTCATATTAATTAATACAATAATACAATTAAGATGTGATAATCGATATGACATAAGTAAAGATAGTCGATCATACTTAATTAATCGTACAATTATGCTGATGACTTGATGAAAATGATCTAAATACAATGTAAACTTTTTGAGGAATAAATTGTCATTTTAGGTACTTTGTGGTTTATGGAAGAGGATGATTATGAATCTTTAAGAAGAATATGTAGTTAGGAGTGTATGCCTTTGATTATTGTTGTGGTAATCTTTTTGTTGTTTAGGAAAATCTGTATTGCTATATTTTTGGAAATTAGAAGATAGTGACAATTTCAGCAAAAAAATTAAAAAAGATAATTAGAAGAGTGACATTACGCCTAATAATATGGGTAATTTAGGTAATTATAATGTGTTATAATTATAAATTTTGAATATTTCGACTTTAGCTATAATTTTACAAAAAAAATTTACAAAATTAATTTTGATGCTAAAGAGAGCCAAAACCAAAAGAAAACCCGAATAATTAAGCAACTGACATCCTCCAAAGAGCATTCTTTATTTTGATCAGAGGAGCATCAAAATAAACAACATTGTCTTCAAGGAGAGCACCTACATTGACAAGGGTATATATCCGTCACTTTATCACCTTTCCTATATCCTAGTAACAATAAACTAAATTAAAATTACAATAATTTTTTACCCACAAATATATCTAACTAGTAACTATTTATATCTTCCCCATGTTAAAGTTTCAACGGTCCACATTTAAAAAATAAAAATTCATAGGTCTTTTATAAGTTATAATTTGATGAAAACTTCGTGAATAAGTAAGTATATAAAGAAAAAATAATTCAAAAAAATAAAAAAAAAAAAAGATAAATTGATTTTTTATTTTTTTATTTATTTTTTTTATTTATATGAAAAACACACACGTTATGCCTAGCTACATGTTAATACTTAATTGTATTTTGTATTCACAGGAGACTTAGGAATATATAAGTAACAAAGAAATGGTTTTTAATTTTAGATTATTAATTATGATAAGCTTATCACTGAATTAGACAACATATATACTTTTTGATAAGTTGATGACTGCTTACCCATTCTGGTATGTACTGTATATGGATTTCATCAATGGAATAAGTCTTCTGTCTTATTATTAAAATTAGTTCAATCATTTGCTAAATAAGTTTAAATTAATGCGATAATAGTATATTAATACTCCTAGTATTAATATAATACATGAAGGGGATATTTCATGGGAATTGATGAACCCCTCCACTTCGGAAATTATAGGAATTGGTTAATTAGATTGAAGAAACTCTAAACTACTTGAAGATGATGTAACATTTTACATTCACTAATAATGGACTAAGTACGAATACACTTTTCATGGACATCTATTAGATAGCTACGAAATATACTGATTAATAAATTAAATAATCATGAAGATATATATGTAGTGTATATAATAATATTTATTCATATACGAAGTATGGATTAATATAACATTAAGCATTAACCTAGATTTTCATGGATCAAAAGAAAAATGCCGAAAAATAGTTTAGACCACTTGCATTACTTTGACTATATATGCTTCCTGCCTTCCTAGTATTTAAATACAATTTAATTTTTTTTAACAATAAATATAAATACTATTTTGTAAAATGTTACTGGTAAGTCTCAATGTATATATTCAATGTTTTATTTTTTATTTATTTATTATTTTTTTTTTCCTTTTAGTTCTTCCCTTCCCAGGGATTGAAAGATTCAAAGTAATACATATTTTTTTTTTTGTAGATATCAATAATATCATGTGTAGGCCAACGTAAATATCAAAATGGTGCAATTATTTTGTAACAAAAGAAGTATAAGATATGGTTCCGTAATAACTTATTTGAGATCATAAAGTTCATAGTAAGTATGGAGTATACGAGTGACTTTATAATCTCACCCAATCCGCAAGAGCTAACTATGTTATGCGGCTAGAGCCCATTATTAATTAATGAAGAAATAAGCTCTTTGCCTATCTACGAAGAGCATATACTATTACCCCAGTTGAGACTAAGTAATGGAGCCGTACATCTGAATGATTTATAAAGTGTCTACTCTTCTATCATACAAGTATTATTAGTATGAGTGCAAAAGTCAAAAAACGTCCTGTTTTGCATTGCTGTATAAATAAAGATATTGATGGATCGGATGTGATTAAATTCGTCTTAATTCATAACCAAATCTAAAATCTTACACAGATATAAATCGGCCTCTAAGATTGAATATCTTTAATTAGGAACTTATAGCAAAACCCTTAAACCATCCTCAACGGCAAAATGTCTAGGGAGTAGGGTGGAAGACGAATGAAACTCCACCCAAAAGTCATCTAAATGGGTTTAATCCAATGCCCTTTAGGTCATGAAACCAAAGTTTTATTATTCAACGAGTTTTGTTAAATTCAGGTGCCCCAACTTAAATTAGATGATAAAAAGAGTGTATGATACTGTTATTAAAAGTTCTACTGTTATGTCATATCCTTTGAGTAACAGACTTGTGACAATCATTTTGAGGCCGAGGGAATGGGGAAGAGTGGTAGAGCTGCTACTACTGCTGCTGCTGCTTCCGATTCATAAGTTAGTGAATCAGTCTTTGCTGCTTTATCCACGACATACTATAGGAGATTCTTAACCAAATTAGCAAACAAAGAAATAGTTCGAGCAAATGATAAAGATTTGACATAAATTAGAGCATATATGGTTAATTGGTTAGAGTTTCAGCAAGAAAATAAAAAAGAAGCAAGAAAACTTAATTCACATTATACGATTCAAGTTGCAGATAAAAATAATGGTACTAATTACATAGGAGGAAAGAGCAAAAACTTATTCGGTAATGATCAAATATGTACGGTGATAAAACTAATTATACGAAACGAAACAGGAGAGACCCTAGAATGTCAAAAAGTAGCTGGTGCAACTAGCAAAAATATGTTAAAATTCAGATATTTACAAGAATGATACTGCTGCATTATAATTTACAGTAACTTAATTTGGTGTGGAGATAACAAGACCTCCAGAAAAGAATTAGCTGAATTAGCTGTCAATATCGACTCTCGAGTAGTTTCTTTGTTGTGCCATTATAATAGTATTATTAGTGCCAAGACCTCTTCCTTGTCATTCATCTTCTGATACTTATTCTGTTTGCACAACCCATATCCTTCGGAGGGGTTGTTTCAAAAATGTTTGAGATAAAATCTGTGCAGTTTGTAGCAAAGACTAAGCTAAAGTTGATCCAAATTCGACCCAATGCTTGAAGCTATCAGGATAATCTGCAGCTTTAGGTGCATCTCGCAATCTCCCCTGCAGGTAACAGAATCATCAGTACATGAAATCTTATCCACCCAATATATTTTTTTAGACAAAAACAGGACAAACTAGCCAAATTTAGATAGTTGCACGTATAACAGATATGAAAAAATCACACAGGGAATCAGTACATACAGCAAGATTTATTATTTAAGAAAACACAGCATAACAATCTATAACAGAAAAGGCTAAACCAAGGATGTAGCGTAGACTGACCTGAGATGCATCATTTACAGAACTGCCATGCAGGGAACCACCAACTGGAGAGTTCACAAGTGAGGATCTGAATGCACATGGAAAGGAAACCAATTTAAAGTTATGGTTGAGCTTTAATAATGGTCATAACTCGTAGCGGATATTTAGATTTAAAATTTTTTCCTTTTCTTGAATTATATGTAGTAGTAACTAAAAAGTAGAAGTAACATTAAGCTACAGAGCAAATAATGTAACCGACACCACATACAGATTGCTTTTGGATATTTCAAATGCATGGAAAGAAATTCAAGGGACTTACAGATCATATGAGTCCTCCTCGCATGAATTTCCCGATGATGAAATCCAATCAATATCAAGAATATCTGAACAATCAAATTCACTTCCATGTTCGATGTAACAACTACATTCACCTCTCATATATTTGGTCTCTGGCATATCTGTGAAAAGTCGACGGGCTGACATGGATGGAGTGAACCTAGATGTATGGACCAGAATCAAAGGGTATTTAGGAAACATAATCAACTAGGTTATACTGACAAGTATTTTATCGAAAAAATATCCAAATCATGCACGTTTAAACATCCAATTACATTGCATATCATGGTATTAAATCTCGGCCACATCACCACATCGTGGCCACATTGTACAGGATTTGAGTTTACCACGCCCAAAATATTAGGCTGCAACAGCTGCATTGCCCGCAAAATTGGTATGTGACCGCATCCGACATTTAAAATCATGTTACACATCAATTAGACAATGACAAATTTGTGCACCTCAACTAAATCAGAGAATACCATCTAGCAATTTCAATGCTCAAATTGTGTTCCTTAAATCAAATGGACGATTTAAGAAAAATATTTGAATGGAATTGAGTGGCAAAGTGCAAGATAAATTCACATATTTTTGCAATCTTCATGGACAGAAAGTGTAATTCAGTGCTATATAGAGAACTTCCCATTCATGCTACAGTTATTCAGTTTAATTTATGGCCAAACTAAAGTGGTACTGAAACTACAAAAGGCAAGGGCATAAATCAAACAGAATAATAGATGTAGCTAGCTAAAATTCTACAACACCTTCAGATAAAGCTAGCTAAAAAACCCTCATATTACCAGATGTAAGAAAGAGCCATATCTTTACCTTGTATAAGATACATTAACATCGCTGACGTCACAAGTTGGCATCTCAGGCGTCGAATCTGAAAGACCACTCTTGTCTTCTTTTAAGTCAGGTAAAGTATGGTGATAATTACTAACTTCAGCTGGTGTTGTAGGCGAAGGACTCTCATACATAAGAACTCCATCGGACATAGACCTTTTCAAAAATGACCTAAAAGTAACAGAAGTGTGAGTCCCCTAAAGCTGTTTGACTTATATTCTATAAAATGATACTTCCTCTGTTTTTTTATTTTAATTATACTTGCAACACACATTGGCACGCTATTTAGGAAGTGATTAGACAAGGTAAACGGACAAATCAATCTAAAAATTTTAAACCATAATAAATTAACACTTTCTTCTTATTAGTGGTAAACATTGTTTAATTAATTTGTCCGTTTACTTGGTCTAAAATCCATTATCAAATGCGTGCCAAAATGGTGTTGCAAGAAAAAAATAAATATAGAGAAGGTACAAAAAACCTAAAACCACATTCAACTGTTATGGCTATCCTTTCCTTAATTGAGTATACACCTGGACTATGATATTTCAGAATCTTTATGCCAATAATTGAGATCATCTAACATTCTAAGTGTGTGTCTCAGATAAACGGTGCACTCCAAATTAGACCATAAGCAATTTGGAAACATCCCCAACATCATTAGGTCATGCAGGTGATATTACGTAAGAGCCCACCATGAATATGCTTTTAAACAGCATATAAGATTTTCAATCCATTATCAATGTACATGCCTAAATTGATCCAGTAGTTGTGTAGATCCTATCCTGCTGTCCAAAATGTCAGTCTATACTACAATATGTTCTAAATTACTTTTTGCTTTGTTAATACGGAGTATTAAAATGATGACCCTTAAAACCGCTTTTTGAGCAAACCAATGTAATCTTACAGCCAATGTAGGGATGCAAAAAAGATATACCCAGCAATATCATCTGTCAAGGATGAAGTGAGTCTTCCAATACTATAGTGCTGATCTGAATCAAGTTCCCATAACGCAGGTTTACCCACTTCTGGTTGAAAATGACCTAGAAACCTGATTAAAAAAGAGCCTAAATTATTACCAATTAAGCTAAGTCCTTCCTTTGGGAAGAGTTAGAATAAGGAAAAAGTAAGCACCGCAATAGTAATATTCAAATTAATAACTTACAGATTAATGGCATCTTGTTTTTCTGGATCCATGTACGCATTGTTCAAGTAACGCTGTAGAGTCCTAATAAACTCTTGGGATTGTATTGCTGCTTTCCAATGACCTTTCCGATCCGAGAATATCTATTAGCATCACATCAAAAGAACACTTAATTTACGGGAGGCAATGGTGACATAATCCATAATAAATGAAGTACAAAATGGTGAAATCACAAGATGCTCACAAGTATACAAGAATACTGATTATATGAGTGATGGTTTTACCATTCTCTTAAATTGTGGGTTTTATATGTGAGCTTTAATTGTGTTAGTAAGGGGCCATATAGTATAGATGGTTTTCAAGTTGTTTAATTAGATTCGTGCTTTTACAGCTTAAAAATTGTTGGGATTTATTATCCTAATATTAGTAGGAGACATAAGCTATGACTACCTCTATAGTAGACCTTCATGTTAAATCTTGTGTTTTTATTGATTCAAGCATATATTTTATTGTTAAAGATCTCAATATTAGAATCCTTAAGTTATTTTTTATTTTTATGGTAATTATATCTAGATTTATTTTTATGGTAATATATCTAGATTTATTTTTCTTTCCCAATCACTTATAATCTTCCATCTCATTATTCATAACAAAGGCTAAATTCGGGTTTGCCCTATTAAAAAGGATTACTAGAAGCAAACAACATACGGAGTAATAATTTTCCATCTCCTTAATCATTACAAACACAGAATTTTGACAATCCCCAAGTATAAAATATAACACATTTCAATAACTTCAAGAAAGAAAATTAAAACTTGCGAAGTGCTAGATCTGATAAATAATAAATTATTAATGGAACAAAAACAGAATGTCTTAATTGTAGGAACACAAGAATACACTTCATTTAAACCAGCAGTCATAAAGTTAAGATAACTACCTTATTGTGTGCTGCAGATCCTCCATACTGCAGCGCAATTGTATCACCCATGGCCTCATAAAGCCCCATTAACATCTTAGCCAAAGTGTCATCGGGATCAATTATTGGGGTGGGATTGATACCAATTGCATGTAACTGATGTCCTAGAGCAATTAAACCATATGCATATTGCGCAGCATTTGTACGGTCTAAACAATCAATGCAGTTAGTCCTCAACACCCCACTTTGGAACCTCGGAGTCTTTGAAGAAGAATATTCTATAATGTCAGTTGTATTCACATGCTCTGTAGTGACATCAATAAAGCTAGATGACAACTCTGAATTCATTAACGAAGGCACTTGGCAATAAAAGAATCCAGTTTGATCCAACGCCTTTGCAGCAACTCTACTTAGGAGCGTCAATACCTTGTCACCTTTACTGAAATGTACATACTTCCGATCAATATTTTTCCTCATTCACATCAAAGGAAATATGTTCAAACTAAGTTCCAAACCATCTGTAATTTGGGGAAATAAGAAAGAGAGAAAATGTCAACTTACATGCTATATAGTCTCGTAAGATCCACTGTCCGAAACTTCAAGCGATTATCCTTATCCAAAGTTTTATTGATGGAAGCAACTGCCTTAACAAATTCTGAATGAAGTACAGATTCACGAGGTTTCTTTTCCTTAGTCTGCAAGTAAATCACCATTACTACAACCATCTGAATACTATCAATAGCTAAATTTGACAAATATAAAGCAATTTAACTAAAACAGGAATAAAAAAAGTAAAGGCACACCTTAATGAGATTTAATATGAATATCGGATTTCCATATCTGTCTACAAGATTTTGAAAATGCCGTCGAGTTGCCTCATAATAGGGGTCCTCCTTTGACACTATGTTGACAAAATTGTGTCACATAAATTATCATGAAAAACATAAATAAAAAAATAAAAATAAAATAAAATAAATAAAAAAGATCTGTATTGAGTGAACATACATATGATGTCAGGTCTAAGAGTCATTCTTGAAGTCTCTTGAGACCAAAGAAGTGGAATGGAGCCCCTAATTTGCACAACTGAACTGATTTCCGACATGCATGTACTAGAGATCTCTTCATAAACAATTTGCTCCGTTTCCACATCATTAGCAGCTCGACCTTTCTCATTGACACCTCGTTTTAAGAATCTGTCAGCAAAAGAAATAGGAATTGTTATCCAGGTAATGAAAAGAAATTCACATCTATCATCAATGCTCCCAAACAATAGATAAAGATGGCGAGGGCAGGATTTGGATGGACATTTTAATGCATAATCTCACCAAATCAAGCAAAGAAATTTCTCAACGAAAAGATCGTGGGGTTATTTAATCTTATAGAGTGCTCAGGCATAGTGGCCTCGAAAACATGCATCAAAGGTTTTAACTATTGAAATTATGAAATAAATATAATGCTAGGTTAAATATTTCCAAAACTAGCACATTTAAAAATGTTATGACTTACATAAATTGGTAAGGATGTTTAAATGTATTAACAGTTGCAGCCTTTTTTAAGTAATTTGCCAATAGTAAACAAACATATATACCTTGTTCCAGCATAGTGGCGCGATCTTCTTGCAATCAGGGTCAAATTGACAGTACGGTCAGACCTTTGAAATTTGACCTGCCAAAATCACGATAGTCAGTACCATTTGAAATAACTAGATCTTACTTACATATTCCTCTATAAGAAAGAAAAGAATGAAGTATATGGTAGTAGTAGCCACTAATCACTATTCTCCACGAAATTAGAGGGAAGAATACCATGATATTATCAAGTAACCAATGGGACGTATTGACAATTCCCGCCAAGACTATGAGAGAAAAGTACAACAAAAGAAAATAATGGAAACACAAAATACTGAGAAAAATAAGGACAAAGAAACTAATATATATTCCATCAGTATGTATTAGTAGTAGTTAGTTCATAATTAGTCACTTAGCATACCCCAATAGCCAAGCGTTTTTGCAAAAATAATTTATCACGGGAAGCTTACACAAGATAAAAAATGCAAAGATACTAAATTAAAATACCTGTTTGAAGAAGCCATGTATCAATGCCACTGTCCAAACACTATTCCCAAGAAGAGTCCGAATTTCCCGAGTCAAAAATGCATTCCAAACAAACATTGTTTCATATGGAAGTGCTTTTTTCTGCTCATCATACAAGTTCTTTTGGAGACTATGCATGATACGGTAGGAGTAGCTAAAAAAGAAGTCCTTTGTAATATCCACTGTGCCTAAGAGCTTCTTGTATCTAATGAATTTAGCAACAAAGAAAAAATGCAAAACAGATGAATATATATAGAGAAAAACAATAATAAGGGAAAGAGGAGAATAAAAAGATAAGAATAAGAGACATTCAATGATAAATAGTCCACAACAAAAAAGACAACATTAATCGGTAAGAACAGTGTCTCCTTGTGCAACCTGACAATACCTTGTATCACTCAGTCACTCTACAAGTTATCTTAAGATCAAAAGATCAATGAACTTTGCCCTCTGCATATTCTGGATAAACAACTTGCAGCCTATAGGAAAGGCATCTAATAACAATATTCTATAGTATGTCTAATGATAGAATGCAAGTGATTATACTTTACACGAATGATATACAAACAATGAAACAACACTACCACACTAGCCATAAAATAACCATCCAAGACTAACCAAATGAAAATATAAGAGCTTGTACCTCCATAAAAACTGAATTGTAAGCAAAATACACCAATATACATACTAGAAGACTAGACAATATGTCAGAAGAAGAGATAGGGGAATGACAGCAACAAAAAGATAAGAGCACGATTCTGATAGAATATGCGTCTCTTACAAGAATAAGGTACATTTTACATTTACATGCAGAATAGACAAAAGACCTTTTTTCATTCTTAGAGTTAATCGAATCAAATCGAGCAGGAGAATGAGGGATTTGAATCATTTTGCTCTTTGACACGGCATATATTGCATGGCCGCAAATTTTCCCCACTTTCCTTCTCTCTGTTATTAGAATCATATAATACGGTCCCAAGAATTTCACAAAACCTGAATACAAAAGTAAAACAAAATTACTCAGTCATTGCTTCATGAAACAACATCATCAAACATAAACCATGCAATATACTCACCCACAATTCCATAACATGTGGTGACAATTTTCAATCCACCAGCATGCTTATTTCCTTCATCTATCCTTTTCAGAATACCTGAACACTCATGAGCAGAGTATACTGTCGGATCTTCAAAAACAACGAGATTAGAAGACGCTAATCTATCAATCTTGAGTATCCTCCAGAACCTCTTACTTTTATCACTTCCCACCATGTAAAAGTTCTGCTCAACAACAAAAAAGGTAACACATAAAGATTGCGAAATAAGGCATTAAAATTTGAAAAAACAATAACCCCCATCCCTCATATCCAAGCTAAGTCTGATTGGATTCAGTTCAATTCATTACAACTGTACTGAATCTGTTCGATCATCCTCGTGCATTCAACGAAAAACTGCATTTTACTAAACATTGCAGCCAAATGACCTAAAGGCAATGTATTACAATCATTATAAGCAGAATTGACAAGCAAACAAAGGCGAGAGGTTCAGCTATAAAAGGTCACATCATCATTGAATTGTCGCAAACTCGAGTATAAGACACGCGTATACAAAAAACATCAACTCCATCCATAATCTAAAACACTCAGCATATGGTAGGTCTAAAAATTCAATACAGCAAACAATTCATAAAACAACAAGTTAGATTGATAATTCAATTCAACAGATTCACCACTCTCAAATTCAAAATTCATATTAAATTCTAACCAATAACACATTCATTTTCACACCGTTATCATAAATTCATAGATACTGATTATCACAAATTACCAAACCACGACTTTCAAAAATTGAAATCGAACTCCAAACAAGCAATCATACAATCAACCAGCAATCAAACCTTCAAAAATTGAAATCGAACTCGAAACAAGCCATCATACAATCAACAAGCAATCAAACCACAATCAATTTTATACAAGCAATCGATCAAATGACGAACAAAAAAAAAGTCAAAATTAATACCGCGCGAGTTTCATAGAGTTTGAATTTGGCTAAATAATGCGAAGAAGTCGTCTCCAATTGCAGTTCATCAATTCCAGTATTTCCACCATCAATTAACACCGTTTTTTCGGCGTTGCTGAAATCATCGCCAACGTAGCTACTGTTTTCATTGCTGTTGCTGTTGCTGCTACTGTTGCTATTGCTGTTGTTAGTTTCAGAAACCATGACTACTACTGCTTCCGATCCCGAGCCGACTCAGCCCGGGTCAACTCAGTTGAGCATACAATTGAATTAACCAAAAACAAAAACTCAAACAATTTTTAATCGTCGATTCACAATCAATTTACACGACGAATTCAAACATTGTTATTCCAATCAAATCACAAATTAAAATTCTAGCAAAAACAAAACAACAACAACAACAACAACAACACAGTTTAATTTTCAAATATTGAATTGAATTGAATGAGAGAAGCTAGGGTTAATGAGAATGAATTAGAGAGTGAGTTGGGAGGAGAGAGAAAGAGATCGGAGTAGCAGAGAAATTCAAAAAGAGGCTTTTTTGAGGAGAGAGAAAAACAAAGGGAAGTGAAGAGAAGAACAGATCATTGGAGAGAGAAGACAGACTATTGCTGAGATAGAGAGAGAAAACTACGGCGACTACTGTGATACTACGTGTACCACATAATTATGCCCAAAACCCCAATTTTAATATTTTCGGATTTTTTTCTTTTTCTTTTTTTTTTTAAATACCCTCCTCATAATTATTGATTTATTCAAGTTTTTTTAGAAAATTATTTTGGTGAAAATAATACGGAGTATAAAAAGTCTTGACAATGATCATTTCTTTCTTAATAATTTAGGCCATGTTCTTTTCACCTTAAAAAAATAATATTAAGTAAAAATAATTTCAGTTCAGTAAAAATAAGTTCAGTTCAGTAAAAATAATTCCAGTTCAGTAAAAATAAGTTCAGTTCAGTAAAATTCAGTTTTCTTAAAGAAGAATTATAATAGAAAATCAGTATAAATAATTTCAGTTCAGTAAAAATAATTTAATTTCAGTAAAAATAATTTCAGTTCAGTAAAATTAAGTTCAGTTCAGTAAAAATAAGTTCAGTTCAGTAAAAATAATTTCAGTTCAGCAAAATTAAGGTGAATCAAACAGGGCCTTGCTATTGACTATAACCCTAATAATCAAATCATAATAACCCAAAGTTTTACGAGTATATGTGGTTGGTTACACCGTGTGGCTAAGGTTACTCGATCAGTCAGATGCGATAGAGGTTACTCGATAAGTCATGGGTTACTATTAAAATGCATTGTTATAATAATCATAAGGTATATTAAAAAGCTGACCTTACATGATAACATGATACGATTCAGGTGTGAAAAAAACCATTAGTGTTTAGTATTTATGACCTGTATAATTGAATAGGTCAGCAAAAAGAAACATCTTTAATCAAACAAGTGAGGCAAGTATCGAGATTCCAAGCTTACATAAAATCGACATGATTCAGCCCGTTCATTTTTTACACAACATATTTAATTACACAATTGAATTAATGTTGTGGTTTCCCAAGCTGTTTATCTTTGCTAGCTATATTTAAAGTTAAATTTATCACAAATTTTTTTTTTTTTTTTTTAATAAAGTCTATCTAATAATAAATTCAGGCAAGTTTATATGAGTTTTGATACACAAAAATCAAACAGGTAGTACACCCAGCCAAACTCAAACGAGATTTAGGGCATGTTAACATTTACTGAACTGAGCTAAACTGAATTGAACTGAAGTGAAATGAATATTTTATAAAAAAAAGGAAATTAGGAGCTAAACTGAACTAAACTGATTGGAGCTGAACTGAACTGAAATGAATCGAAATTTAGTAATGTGAACAGACCCTTAATTTGTAAGATGTTTTATAACAATCTCGCTTAACTTGTTTAATATAATGACACGCTTAACAAATTGCCCTACCTCACACACATTAGATATCGTAATTGTTTGAAAAATCAAAGATAAACATGAAAGCTGGGACAAATTTGAGTTAATATGTACGAGTATGTACTTATTAAGAAGTTTACAAAGAAGGGGTCAAATTTGGTATTGTTGGTGACTTGGTGTCAAGTTTTTCTAAAGATTATACGAAGTATTTTATGTTGGTGTAAATAAGGTGACAAATATAAAAAGGGAAAAGGCGTTAATGATTGGGTTTACTTGGAATATTAGTAATTCATGCAAGTTGTTAATTATAATAGAGAAAGGGATTGGATGTGAACCCGTTGATTAAAAAATTGAAATGGTGTTTTGCTTAGCTCATTTTGCCGACGATTTCATAGTAAAAAAAAACATTTTAACACGTTTTGACTTCTTCTTACTAGTGTTTGATTGGAACTTTAGAAGGTTGTATGACATGGCCTGGCTATGCAACAATTCTTATTTATATTTGAAGTATTGTTCTTACCCATTAATCTATTAACTTTATTAAAACTGATTACTGTTACTTAATTATACATTGATTACAGTAAATTTATATGATTAACCTATATGACAGAGTGTCGAAGTATATAATAAACACAAATATTTAATTATTAAATTTTGTATATATAATAATAATAATGATACTAATAATATTTTTTTGACAAAGATGATGATGATGATAATAATAATAATAAATCAAAAAGGCCAACGACTAACAAGTCGTCTCCAGACTCCAGAGTAAAAAAATAATAATCTAATGTGCCTTTAAACACATATCCAGATTCCAGAGCTCTCCTTGCGAGAAGTTATGATATTTAGTTCACAGGCTTTCAAGTCCATCAACCTTAATGAACCCATCCCTGCCCGGTCAAACTTAATTAGGGCCTGTTCACATTTACTTATTTACAGTTCAGTTCAGTTCAGCTCTAATCAGTTCAGTTCAGTTCAGTTCAATTCAGCTCCAATCAGTTCAGTTCAGTTCAATTCAGCTCCAATCAGTTCAGTTCAATTCAGCTCCAATCAGTTCAGTTCAGTCAGCTCCTAATTTCCCTCTCTCATAAAATATTCATTTCAGCTCAATTCAGTTCAGTTTAGTTCAGCTCCAATCATTTTAGTTCAGTTCAGTTTAGTAAATGTGAACAAGCCCTTAATAGTAATAATAATAATAAATTATATCCCATTTATTTATTTGAAGAAATGTATAGGAGATGGCTTTCCAATCCAGAAGAAAAAGTATGTAAATCGTTAAATTCTCTTGACCCAAACAAGTATTTGGGCAATGGTTTGCAAAACTATTGTCTGAATTGCAAAAATTGAATTTTAAGCTGAGAAAAAATGATTATTCTTTGTTTATCAATGTAGAAATGAACTCGTGATTATAGCAATGGTGTATGTTGTTGATGATATTATATTGGCAAGTATTAAGATATATCGAGTTATATAATTCAATATAATTGAATTTTATATATGTTTGAACTGGTAAAAGTGAACTAGTGGTATTATTTTATAAAAATTGGAGTAAAAGTAAAATAAATGAAATAGGTTTGTTATATATATATATTTTATAATAGTTATTTCGTATATTATAAAAAATAATTATAAAAACTAATTTCAATTATAAAAACTAAAAAGATATGAGTTTTTATGTGATAGAAAATCAAAGTGTTATTTTTGTTATTTTTGATAGTGCATGATTCACGTGTGGATTAACTTTAGGTTTGACAAGTTGATAGGTTTATATTGATTGTGATATACCTTGTATTGATTGTGATACTCTTTGAATCATACATAAAAGTAATATTGTTTATTCAAATTGGAACAATCATATTTAGTTTTTTTCTTACGTTACAAACTAAATTATTGAAATGTTTATTACACATAAATTTATTGAGATAATTTTACTAAATATAATATCAAAAGAAATATTGGAATTTGATTATCTAGAATTTAAGAGAATGCATGGGAGTGTACTACACCCAATAACTTGTTTTTTTTTTTTTTTTTTTTAAGAGATAGCAGACTAGTAATAGCTAGTTGAATATATATAGTTTAAGATACTTTATTAATAGTCTAAATGGAAGAATCATTTTGAAAAAATCTTATAAGTACTTATTTTCCCCAAAACCAAAACTTGCATACATGATAATATGATATACTTCAATTTGATTTGTAATCTCCGGTGATGATAAACCGAAGGTCAAACTATCTAATTAAGTTTCCTGATAACAAATTTGTAAATCCCTGAGGTGCTTTTACTCTTATGGAAAAACATTATATTTAGATTTTATTTCGTTCGTAGATAAGTAATATGAGAGTAGATAACAGGATAAGTAGTATGAAAACAAACCAACACGATTAAAAATTATAAATTAATAATTGTATAACAAGATTGTGGTATCAGTGAAATTATACTCTTATATAATTATGTAATACAAAAGTCAATCAAGATGAATTTTCATTCTTGTTATTATATGAACAATAGAAACTCATTTATCATTATGATTATTTATTACTTCGTATAATCAATAATCTTAGCATATACAAGTAATTTGAAATGAGAGAACTGAAAATAAATAAATAAATAAATAAATTTAAAAGAAAAAGGTGGAATACGGCTACCTACCCAGTGAGACATTTATATTGTAGATACAGTAAAATGAGTGTTTGCATGCTATAGATCCAAGCAACTTGTTTGAAACAATAATATGAACTAAAAATAGAACATGATAAATACAATTATTAAAGTAAATTGGACATTTTGTTACAAATGAGATCTTAATTAATTCACACTAATACCATTTTTAGCATAAGCTAGAAGTGAAAGAGGTATGCTATAATACAAATAGGCAGGCAATAGATCCAAGCAACTTGTTTGGGAAAATACTTTACCTAAAAATAGAACATACTACAATCAAAATCAGCTAGCCTACAAATCTTACCAATAACAGAAATGAGGAATATTGAAAATGAGAAAGATGATATTCATGTTTCCATTACTATATCATTTAAAGCTTAATGTCAATTCAATACTAAAGCTGTGGGGTTACATTCTTTGGTTGAGCACTATTGAGTTTATCACAATGATACATGTACTCGTAATTGATCAAGATTAGAACGTACTCATACTAACACATGAGGATTTAAAATAAAATTAAGGATATATACAATTATATGATAGATATTATATGTAGGATAATATTTGTCGCAGATTAGGATATATTAAATGTATATTTTGTATGTTTATCGTATCTAGGATTCCTAATGTAATTAGGCCTAGCGTTGTAAACTCTATATATTTTGATCAATGGTACACACTCCAGATTGAGGAGTTTTCGCGAAATCTAACATGGTATCACAGCTTAGGTTTTAGATCTCAAATTTTTTATTTTTTTCCAATCTTTTTTGGTTTTTACTGTTTTATTGGGACCTTGCCTTCATCACTTTCCGCATTCTTTCCCCTGTTCGTACTCTGTTTTTCCAGATTTCGGCTTCGAAACTTTTACAATTTCTTGATTATTTAGAAACTCCGGATTGAGGAGTTTTCCCGAAATCTAACATTATATTTATATGTAAAGTTGTTATTTTTTGAAACTATCTTTGTGTTTTATTTTTTAACAAAAACAAGAAAAATTGTAAGGATAAGGTTTTGGAGGCTTGTGGTTTAAAACTGGGAATTTGATTCAACTATTATTAATAGATTTTACGATTCAATACCCATAGTTGCATACAAGTATATATTTACCCAGATTTTTTTTACAAAAAAAGTATATATTTATCCATAGTAATAAAGATGTACGAAGTAGTTATTAAAAATACGGAATAGTATTAAAGTCCTGTTCTTTTGAGCTTCTAGGCAGAGTAAGGGTCAGCTACAGATTTCAGCAGAACAAAGCTTCCAACACTACAGAGCATAGCAGAGTAAACTTCAACAGAACAGGGCTCTATAGAGCAGAGCTGAACAACTTAAAAGAACATGCCTAAGTTAATTTTTTTTACAGAATAATAAAACAGAAATATACGTAGTATTATATATGGAATTATATTTAATCATTTCATCTATGTATTTTTCCAAATTTAACACAAAATGGCCACGTAATATACATGTCAAGATGATTTAGTCAAGTTTTCTTTGTGTTTGAATGTAAATAATGACTATTAAGAATTTCATATTTTAATTAGGTGATGATCATACTTATTGAGCAATCATATTATAATGCATCACAATAAGTGCAAGAAGAAGATTTGCTTTAAAATAATACTAAATATATTAATATAGAAGTCAATAATATAAATTTATGATCAGAAGATCTCAACTTGGCTACGAATATGCTAATATTCTTTGCATTTATATATTCTTGTTGGCTTTTACTCAGAGGAGACAGTTGCCACAAAGAACAATCAAAACAAAAGTTCATTTGGTTGATTCTCTGAAGCCAAAATTGTCCCATGATTTTATAATTTGGAGTACAACTTAGGTCCCGTTCTCTTCACCTTAATTTTGCTGAACTGAAATTATTTTTACTGAACTGAAATTATTTTTTCTGAACTTAAATTATTTTTGCTGAACTGAAATTAATTTTACTGAACTAAAATTATTTTTACTGATTTTCTATTATAATTCTTCTTTAAGAAAACTGAATTTTACTGAACTGAAATTAATTTTACTGAACTGAACTTATTTTTACTGAATTGAAATTATTTTTACTTAATATTATTTTTTTAAGGTGAAGAGAACAGGGCCTTAGTCTTAACTGAATATAATACCTATTCTTTTTTTTTTTCTTTGTTGGAATTTTTTGATTCCTTGTTTGTATGATTGTATTTTTCTACTATGTATATATAAAATTTATACTTTCTTGAATCTTGACCATATTTTTAAGTTGGGCTCTATAAGTATACAAGCTTTAACTACTAGTCTACTACCAATTGTGTTGACAAGTACTCTTGTGCTGACCAATCCTATGTTGTTATGAATAATTCCGGTAAATTTGTCATTTGTTTTATGACTAAATAAAATTTGTTTGTCTTTTAAGTACAATGATATATAACTTGTAATTTGATGTGACGAGTAATCCCGAATAAGAAAGAATTAAGAGGTGATTATTAAAAGAAAAAAAAAAAAAGAAGACTTTAGAATCTTTTATCACAAGGGAAATTTTTAATGTATTGGAAGAGAGAATGAGAAATTAAAAAAAATTACAAAATACAAGGTAGTCGTATAATTTGAATGGAATAGACAAAAGAGGTGAAAGAGAGATGGTAAATGGAATGCTCCGTATTAGGCACGCATGTAGATGGCTTATAGCAGAAGCTGTCTGTTAATGTGGGCTGTGGACGTCAATGATACATGTGGATTGGGCTCAATCATTGACGCCCATATCATCATATACTCATATCAGTCATATGCACTTGCCATATCTCTGAGTTCGACTATTAGTACTAGCTCCGTATTATTTTCTCCATAGATATTACTCCCTATTAAATTTTGGTTGGAAAAAAAATAATAAGAAATAAAAAGAATTGGACAAAATTAAATGAATAGACTAAAAAGAAAATTGGGACAACTTATGAGATAGAGAAAATAATACTTCGTATTAGGTTAAAAATCAATCAATGTGATCACGAATATCAATTATAAATTATAAATTATCAAAATGTTGTAATAATGAAGGATCCATAATGATCAGGAAATACCCCTCGTGAGAAGGGCTTTCTTTATCTTATCTTTAAACAAAAATAATGACCAGAAAGTTGAAGGGGAATTAAGCTTACATAAACAACCAAAGTAATGGAGCCAGCCTACATATGACTAGTATAGTCTATAGTAGTATCAAAAGTTGATGAAGAAGGCAACTTAAAGACTTGATGAAGTCAATTAGTTAAAGAAAGAAAGAAGAATGTGTCACATTCTCACAACTCACAAACTACAAAAGTCAACAATTTTTATTTGAGCATTATAGTCAACAATTTATTTGGTCTTCCAATTGCGCTGCCAGCTTAATTATGAGCATGAAATGATGGAATTTATATTTGCTTGGGAGAAAAGGTTACAATTGCGTTACTGCTGCGGCGCCGGCATTTTATATAATTATTTGGGTAATATCATATCTTGCTGGTTAAATATTATTCCCTATGAACTCTACCTATTAATTGCAAAATGCAAATCATTCAACAAAATTAGTTATTCAATTGGAAAGCTACACCACACAATATTCCCCTTATCTCAGGGAATTTCAGTCAACAAATAATACTCCAGTATGTTCTACTATAGAGATATCATAATAGGAGTTGTACTAGTAATAAGAAGTTGATAACAATAACCAATAGACATGACTCTTAGGGCCTGTTCTCTTACGTTAAAATTCAGTTCAGTTCAATTCAGTTCAATTCAGTTCAGTTGAGTTCAGTTCAGTTCAGCTCAGTTCAGCTCAATTCAGTTCAGCTCAATTCAGTTCAGTTCAGTTTAGCTCAATTCAGTTCAGTTCAGTTCAGCTCAGCTCCTAATTTCCTTCTCTTATAAAATATTCATTTCAGTTCAGTTCAGTTCAACTCAGCTGAGTTCGATTCAGTTCAGTTCAGCTCAATTCAGTCAATGAGAATAGACCCTTACTAGACCTGGTAAATGACTCAAAATAATATCCCAATAGTTTGGTATGAGTGGATGAAAATTATTAAGGCTAAAATAACAAGTATTATATATAGTTTAATTTACACATTTAGGGCCTGTTCCTTCAGCTTAGTTTCAGTTCAGTTCAATTCAACTCCAATCAGTTCAGTTCAATTCAGCTCCAATCAGTTCAGTTCAGTTCAGCTCCTAATTTCTTTCTCTCATAAAATATTCATTTCAGCTCTATTCAGTCCAGTTTCAATAAGTTCACTTCAGTTTAGTTCAACAAATGTGAACAGACCCTAACTTACTTTTGCCTTTATTTTCATTTTCTATGTGTTTGTAGTTTAGTATTGTTGAAACCCATTATATCCCACTTGTGAGTATCCCACATTATACTCCAATCTACTATCGCCAATTGGTTTTAGTGTTGTACCATCTTTGGCCTTGTTTATAGACCAAACTCTCATCCTTTTTGTTTGCGTTGTCCAGACCAATTTCATATCATCTCAAAATTTAACAAGACTTACATATAATTTTTTTGGCCCACGACTTGCATCGACTTGACCTATTTTATACCCTTTACAAGAGGAGCCACCATTAACTCATCCAACAACCAAATTTACTCATTGATATAAACTTTATTTCTTAAGTTCTTATATACATATTCCTTCGTCCCCTAATAATTGCTTCACTTTCCTTTTTAGGTTGTTCCTTTGAATGCTTTATAATAAAGACCTCTACTTTTACCCTCACAAATGATATATTTACCGTACCACTATTCTCGCAAATCTCGCTCATTTATTAAGAAACTGATAGCAATTTTAGTGTTTTTTTTTTGACAAAAGTAATTATAATGTTCATGTGTCTTGATAACGAACAAGCATGGGTTTATCCTTCCTCTACTTTGTGTCAAAATCATACAGTTTTGTGTGCCAGTAAGCAAGTCCAATTTGCAACATTATGTCCAGCATGCTATGTACGGCCCAGCTACTCCAACGCAGCCCATAATATTTAGCACAGCCCATAATGACCAAACTAGCCCAAAAATTAACCACAAAACTATAACTACTTCTAGTTGCACCATAATACCATATTGATCTTGGGCTCTTGGCTACTGTTCACAATATTCACTTTGATTTATTTATTTATTTATTTTTTTTTTTTTAAAACCTTATTCTAGATAAGTTATTACATACTAAAATAAATATATCGATTGCTTCAAAAAAAAAAAAAAAAAAAAAAATAAATATATCGATAAGAATAAGCAAAATTAAATTTGAACAATTTCACCAAAAAGAAAAAAATTGAACAATCTAAAATGATTTCACAAATTTTTATATGTGGCTTGAAATACTGTGTGGTCAACCATCTTAAGGGTCACCTTATTAGGGGTTCAGGTAAGTTCAGATAAGTTAAGATAAGTTCATATCACTGAAAATTTGGTGAATAGAACACACCCTTAATGTTATAGGGCCATGTTACTCGGTCAGTTTTACATATGTTTCAAACAGTGTTACAGGGATTACCCGTTCAATGTTATAGGAGTTACTTTTTTTTTTTTTAAATAGTGTTATAGCTTATAGGGGCTACTTTGTTATTTTACAAGTGGACACATGGTGTGGCCAATTGCACATAGAACAAACTAAAATGATTTTAGCATTTTTTTTTTTGGAGAAAGTTACAAGGGCAAATGATGTAGACGAAATTTAATCTATACTTATATATCTATATCTATACCTATTATTATCTATACTAATATATTAAAAGGCGTTTCAAAAAATGTCTCTATGCCACGTAGAACCCCTCACTATGCCACGTCACCAACTCAACTCCTTATTATGCCACGTCAACTACTCCATTCCTCAATATGCCACATCATTGCACTACCAAAAATACTCCATGTTCTCAACTATGTTGAAAAAAAAATATGGATGATAAGGTTCGAACACTAGACCTCTTGGAAGAGAGATTATTGTCTCACCATCTAGACTAATAGCTAATTATGTTTTAATATTGCACACTAAATAATATAATACTATAAAAGTATTGAAACTGCACAACTATAAAAGTAGTATCCCGGAGCAATGCCTAGGCTACTCACTAGTTATTATCTATACTTATATATTAAAAAGCGTTCCTACAAATGTCTATGTGCCACGTCATCTCCCCTATCTTTACGCCACGTCATCTATACTCACTTTAGCATAGGGCCACATCATCACATAACAATGTGTCATCACCACTTCACGAATTATTATTCCACTTTAATTAAAAAGAAAGAAGAGGTTGGGTTTCGAACAGTGTATCTCTAGGACAAAAGCCAAGACTACTAACCACCTTAGCTAATACTCATTTCATGACATTTATCTAGATGAATACACTTATATCTCTAAATAAAAGGACAAGAAAATCAACAAATTAAAGCAATGTGGGCCATGTGATCCACCGCCACCGACTTGCCAGCCCATCTCTCCGTGACACACTCTATTACACATTCTCTCATCTCCACCGTCCATCATCCAATCCCATAAATCAACGGCTCAAACTCAACTCCACACTAACTCCTTACATACACCCTACCGCACCATATCCCTACACTTTAGATTTTATTACACCTGTCAAATTATATATTCATTTTATTATTACCAAAAAAATAAAAGAAAACAAATTGTGGATCATAACAATGCTAAGAATGCATGTTCTCAGCTTCGTCAAAGTGATGATGAAACGCTCATGGTGGCGGGCGAACCAACTAGCAATCAATATCATACATTCATACAATATTTGATGATGGAAAATGAAATTACACTAAGATTCGGAAGAGGGCTTGATTTATGATTGGTGGTTACAAATCACCAATTAAATTACCGCCACGACGCAACCATGACGGCACACCGCCATAAATTTACCGTTGAGGTATGCAATTATAAAGACCCCTTAATTCTCTCTGAATAATATTGTAATTGAGTATGCAATTATTTCCAACAAATTAAGTATAGATTCATTCTTTCATATTCCTTTTTCATTTGGTGCAATTAATTCATAAATTAATTAATATCCAAGTAAATAAGATGTAAAGTTTGTAACTGAAATGTAAATTATACAATGATTTTTGAATTGAAGTTTCGAATATATATATATATATATATATATATATATATATATATATATATATATATATATATATATATATATATATATATATATATATATATATATATATATATATATATATATGTTCCGTTTTCTTGCAATTTCCACAAAGCTTGCTTATTTCCCTCAAAAGAAAGGTTATTAGCTTATTAGTGTGCTTTTATGTTTTCCCGAATAAATTTTGATTCCTCAATTTAATCAGTTTTTTTTTTTATCTTCAATATCTAATTGGTTTATCTATAGATTCTGAATTTTTTTTTTTGTTTTGTTATGTTTTTTTTTTTTTTTTTTTTTTTTTTTTTTTTTTTTTTGGGTATTGTTGCAGAATTGAGCCTCAGGGTTCTTATAGTCATTGTGGAAGCCAGGAAAGCTTATTGGTAAGTCAATTTATTTGTGAATAGCAGTTTTGGTTTTTTTTAGCAATGTATTTGTTAAGTAGTTAAGTAATGGAGTACTAAGATACAAGAATAGATTATTTCATATATGAATCAAATTTTTGTTTTTATTCTATTCCAAAGCTGAACTTCTTCCTGTGATGTGAATAGGCCTCCTATATTTAATCTTTGATGTAGTTGTCCTTGAGGATTGGGGTTGTATGTTAGTAGGGAGGTTAAGAAATTACAATGTTGAGTATTGATCTATGTGTCTTGAGGTTTTTATTCTTTCTGAAAATTCTTATTTTGATGTATAGTTAATTAAAATTAGCTTAATGTAGTCATACTGACTTTTCTGAATTAATGTATAATATGGCAATTGTTCCATGAATGTCTTGGTCAATTGCAACTTCTACTTTGATTTACTTCTGAATATTTATCGTGAAAGTTCGACAGTAGTTTAGTCAGTAAGGTTTAAGTTCTTTAATTACATGGTCAGAAAGAATAGAATGTGTATCCTTTGACCCATTGTAATTTGGTTCAACATCATATGTTTATGTGAAATTTCCTTAAACTCCAAAACAAATGAATCTGTGTAGGGATTGTTGTCTCCCTAAAATAATGAATCTGTGTAGGTACTCTGTGATCTCCCAAAAATAATGAATTTGTTTCCCTTTCTGCATTGTAGGGACTCTGGTCAAATATTGAGCAAAAGAGGAACTTGGACTTGGTATCGCTCATCTTAAAGGTATGTAGTTGCTTATACACCCAATTCTTCTCATGTATCTTATCTATATAAATCATTATTAGAAGTATGTGTTTTCTCTGTTATCCTATTTGTGGCTACATCTATCAGTCAATACATATGTGCAGTTTTTTTTAAAAAAGGACAATAGTTACCGCCGGACAATAATGATTATTCATATAAAACACATACTACATTTTTTTTAATAGAAATCTAAATTATTCATAGAAAATTACATATATCAGTTCTGTGGTTTATGATGTATGTTTTTTTTTAATGGTGTTTCACCCGGAACACCCTTTGTGTTTTATGATGTATTTTTTGAAATTTAAGTATGACATGATTGACATCAATATATGAAATTTTATCTTGAGAGTACATGAATACCTTATTTTGAAAAAATGTGTTTTATGCTTAATATAGGAACCATTATAATACATGAAAGCATTATTTTTAAATATTCCAATAAAATCTAACTACTATGCAATCTGACAGTACATGCTAAATGAATAATTCTACTACATTATTCAGTATAAGCTTTAGTTCTCTGCTATCAAATATCATAAGTTGGTATGGTTTGCCACCGCCGCTATATAAACAACACTATAAGAAACGAAGACAACAATATGTTGTGATTTTAAAGCTAACAACAACAACTGGTGGCACAACAACAAGAATCCGAAGCAATAGTTCAAAAGATCTGCAAACTGCAACAGAGCACGCAGCACAATCAGCCATATACAAATGAAAGGAATGTTATAACTTTGATATAGCTGATTTCAACTTAGAAGGCATTCGGAGAGAAAGGAAAAAACGACGCATAGCAGACATCAACCGAGTTAAATAGGAAATGAATTTCGAGACTTTGAAGCACAATTATATGGATGTGTGTTGGGAGAATAAAGCCCTAAAAGAAGAGCTACATAAAGCCAAAAATTTAGGCGATGTTTTAAAGTAGGGAGTTATATAAACATATTTTGAATTACTTCTATCAATATTTTAATAATTATTGTATAATAAAATTCAAAAATATATCTTGCAATAAAAAATTTATTGAGTAAAATGAACCTGTTTTGAATTACTTCTTTGAATACATTCTAATAATTATTATATCATAACAATTTAAAATATACCTTTCAAAGTAATTTTTCACAGACAAATTTAACGTTTCAACAAAGTCTTTTTGCTATAAGGAAAAACAAATGGAAAAACAAGATCAAGCAAGGTATAGAAGGCTAATGCGAAGATTCATTCTTATACAAAGGAGAAACAAGGCTGGAAACAACAACCCATCCAGTAGAAATGCTAGATTTGCCCAACCACAATGTATGCCAGTTCTTGGGCCACAATATACATTTACCTCATTGATGAATGCAGTGCAACGAGCACACCAACCGCAAACAACCAGAGGTTGGTAACACCAATTTATTTAAAAAGATAAATGGATTTTTAAGGACTTATGCCTGTTTCTTACCTGATAAAAAAACAATTAAAGGAGAAACAAGTGCACCAACCAATACACAATTATCTGGTAGTGCTACAAGACAGCGTACAAGAATTGAAGACATACAACCCACACCCACATCTAGGCGCAGAATGAATTCAGTATCGCCAATGAGGCCTACCATTGAAAATGGAGAATCTAACTCCATACCTCCCCAACCCAACTTAACAAGAGGTAATATGATTTTATATCCTCTAATTTTACCAAATTAAAAACCAATAATTGTTACATATGTATATTCAACACTGTTTTCTATGACAGTGGTCAGCAATAACTTAACAACCGACCAAAGGGCACCTTCAACACCACTTACACTTCATCAAAGTAAGTTTATATATAGCTCATTTATATAAAAACCTACAATAAAACACTATCAACCTAACTAATTCACTTCTATATGACTTCTTAAAAGGAAAATTCACAAAACCCTGGAACTTTGGTGGGCCAAAAAACATGTGTCGAGATTGCGGTGCGAAGGTTTGGATAGAGGAAAGAGTTAAAAGACAAAAAAAAGTTGACTATCCAAAATACAGCATATGCTGTCAAAAAGGAAAGGTCATACTCCCACTGCTGACAGAACCACCAGACTACTTAAAGTCGCTCCTCGATCCAAATACTGGGTCACGCTCAACAAAGTTCAAGGAATGCATTAGAACTTACAATTCTATATTTGCATTCACGTCAATAGGAGGCAAAGTGGACAACACTATTAATAGAGGAAGAGGTCCTTATGTATTAAGAATCCATGGTCAAAATTACCACAAGATTGGATCTTTGTTACCACCTGATGGGAAGCAACCTAGATTCACCCAACTCTATGTGCACGACACTGGTAATGAAGTTCATAATAGAATTAACTCATTAGCAGCAACCGACCTTGACCCGGAAATAGTTGATGGAATTTCCAAAATGTTATACGAGAACAATCAACTAGCAAAAGTGTTCAAAATGGCCAGGGAACGATTATCAAATGTTGAAATGCACCCTGTTTCAGTTTCTGATTGGAACACGTTCAAAGGATGGTAGACAATACAATCTACCGTCCAGTAATGAACTTGCAGCTTTGATTGTGGGAAATGGAGAAAGTGAAGGAGGACAACGGGATGTCATAGTTGAAGAAAAGCATCGAGGACTTCGAAGGATATCCGAAAACCACCCCAGCTTCATGGCTTTACAATATCCACTTTTATTTCCATATGGAGAAGATGGCTTTAGAATTGACATCCCACACCGAGATGCAGAGTCAACAACGTGTAAGAAAAAAAACAGTCACAATGCGCGAATATTATGCTTTCCGCTTGATGGAAAGATTAAATGAGGCTCGCACACTCATTCTTTGTGGGCGTTTGCGCCAACAATTCATTGTGGATGCATTCACATGCATGCAAAAAGTGAGGTTAGATTATGTTCGTCATAACCAGCAAACAATAAGAAAAGAAGTGTTGTGCGGATTGACCGATGCTGTTTCGCGAGGGGACACATCTCCCGCTTCAATAGGAAAACGAGTTTTCCTACCGTCCTCCTTCACTGCTGGACCTAGATACATGGTGGACAACTACCATGATGCAATGGCTATTTGCCGATGGGCTGGGCCACCGGATCTATTCATAACGTTTACTTGCAATCCAAAGTGGCCAGAAATTACCGAATTCTTAGCAGACTTACCAGGTCAAGGTTCAGAAGACCGACCAGATGTTGTGGTTCGCGTATTTAAACTCAAGCTAGATGAATTAATACGTGATCTGACTACAAGAGAACATTTTGGACGGACAATAGAAGGTAGTACCTTAAGCTTAATTATGAATACAAAGATAGTAAATAGAAAAATAAGAAAGCTAACATTTTGTTTTACCAATGCAGTGGTATATACCATTGAATTTCAGAAAAGGGGACTACCACATGCGCACATCCTATTATTCTTGCATTCGGATGATAAGCCACAAAGTCCAGAAGAAATAGATAGGATTATTTCAGCAGAACTACCGGACAAAGATCATGACTTGATTGGATACGAAATTGTCGTCCAATCGATGATGCATGGACCCTGTGGGACAATGAATCAAAATTCTCCATGCATGCAAGATGGAAAGTGCTCAAAACACTATCCAAAGGATTTTGAAGGAGCAACAATGCTAAATGATGAGGGCTACCCTATTTATAGAAGACGAGATAATGGCAGAACAGCAACGAAAAATGGACAGATATTGGATAACAGATTTGTCATACCTTACAACATCGACCTGGTGGTCAAATATCAAGCCCACATAAATGTTGAATACTGCAATAAAGATAGGTCACTGAAATACCTATTCAAGTACATGAACAAAGGACCAGACATGGCTATTGCAAGAATTGAGGAGACTAGAGGGGAAAATGAAGGGTCTCATACTCAAACACCAGGGGATAAAGTAGTAGATGAGATAGAGAATTATCTAAAATGTAGATACGTGTCTGCCTTTGAAGCTTGCTGGCGAATATTTGCATTCATCATCCAATACAAGGATCCCCCAGTACAAAGACTTACGTTCCACCTAGAAAATCAACAACAGGTGCTTTTTCAAGACCATGAGAACCTAGATGATGTCCTGGAAAGAGTGGGGGAAAAGAAAACAACATTGACAGAGTGGATGACTGCTAATAAGTTGTAAGAAGAAGCACATGACCTGACATATGTAGACTTCCCTACAGAGTGGAGGTGGTTGAGTGATGAGAAAAAATGGCAAAAAAGGAAGATAGGGATGAGCATTGGAAGGATTTACTTTGCCCACCCAGCGTTCGGTGAGAAGTATTATTTAAGGTTGTTGCTTAATATTGTCAAAGATGCGACATGCTTCGAAGACATCAGGACAGTTGGTGGAATTATACATCCAACATACAAGGCAGCATGCCATGCACTTGGACTTCTAACTGGAGATAATGAATGGCATGAGTGTTTACATGAAGCAGTTTTATGGGCTACTGGCACACAATTACGGAACCTCTTTGTTACAATACTACTGTTTTGTGAGGTGTCAGACCCAAAAGACTTGTGGGAAAAGCATTGGGAGGCCTTATCGGATGATATAACTCACAGACAACGACAAAGACTTGGTATTGCAAACCTGAGTCTTACTGAAGAGCAACTTCAAAACTACGCTCTATATGATATTGAACAACTCTTAAATAGAGAGAATAAAAGCCTTATTGATTACCACGGAATACCGCTACCAGATGCAACTTTACTACAAGACTCTGGAAACCGGATGTTATTAGAAGAGCAAAACTACGACACCCAATTGTTGGCTCGCAATGCATGTGACTTAGAGAATGGATTGAATGCTGAACAGAGAAATGTTTATGATAACATCCTTGAAGCGGTTAACCATAACACAGGGAAACTCTTCTTTGTTTATGGTAGTGGAGGAACTGGAAAGACTTATTTATGGAAAGCTTTAATATCGAAGCTTCGGTCAGAAGAACACATAGTCCTCGCAGTGGCATCGTCAGGAATAGCAGCACTACTTCTACCTTCAGGGAGAACCGCACATTCTAGATTCAAGATCCCTATGAATTTAAATGAGAATACTTGCTGTGGCATTGAACAAGGGTCTGACCTTGCTGAATTAATCCACAAAACTAAGCTCATAATATGGGATGAGGCACCAATGGTCCATAGATATGCATTTGAAGCAGTAGATCACACCTTGAGAGATATAATGCAACTCTCTGACCAGATAGCAAAGGATAAAGTTTTTGGTGGAAAAACTGTTGTATTAGGAGGCGATTTCCGACAGATACTACCTGTTGTTCCAAAAGGGGGACGAGTAGACATTGTAGATGCATCTGTCAGCAAATCAAACACCATTTGGCCACAATGTATTATACACACACTGAAGACAAATATGCGGCTACGTCAGTCAGACAACATACATGACCTGGCAGCTCTCAGCAAATGGGTATTAGACATTGGAAATGGCCAAATAACAGCAACAGCAAAAGAAGGTGAGGACGAACCAATGTGGATAGATATTCCAAGAGACTTATTAATAAATGGAGGAGCGGATCCAATAGTAACATTGGTGGAGGAAGTTTACCCTGAAATCCTTGATAAGCACATGAACCCGAGATATCTCCAACAACGGGCCATACTAGTTACAAAAAATGAAACAGTCGACAAGATAATGGACATATTTTACAAATTATTCAAGGAGAAGAGAGGATCTACAAGAGTGCAGACAGAATATGCCCAGCTACTAGAGGTGGGAGAAATGTGGAGTCATTGTACCCTACATAATTCCTAAACACCTTGCAGTTCTCGGGCGTACCAAACCATGAAATACATCTTAAGGTAGGGTGCCCAATACTATTATTGAGGAACATCAGCCAAAGAGATGGCTTATGTAATGGTACACGGCTTATTGTAACCAGATTACAAAATCGAGTGATTGAAGCACGGATTGTAACTAGAACAAATGCAGGAGATCTGGTATGCATACCACGTGTGGAAATGTCTCAATCAGATACAAAATGGCCATTCATCCTAAAGCGTCGGCAGTTCCCAGTCAAGGTTTGCTTTGCAATGACAATCAACAAACGCCAATGGCAAACTTTCGATCACGTTGGAATATACTTACCAGAACCAGTCTTCAGCCATGGGCAACTTTACGTGGCTGTCTCAAGAGTCACCGCAAGAAAGGGACTCAAAATCTGCATCCCTAACACACAATGTGATGAGAGCAACATTGGAAAAACAAAAAATGTCGTGTACAAAGAAATTTTTAATGATCTTTAGCTTCAGAAAAAATGTATCTGTTAGACATAGGTTTAACAGTAAGCCTTGACTTATCAACCGTTAATAAAATCCTATACATTCCATAAAGTTTATTTCCTGTTTATTATTATTCAAAATTCAATAATATAGTACATGTTTCTTAACATGCTAAAAGCAAGACAACTTTGATAATATTGGTAAGTCAATTGATTTTGATTGAGCAAAAATAATGATGGTTCCGCATGATTGGTGTTGGGCGCATATTATTGGTACTACTCTTAAGTTGTTTAAATAAATGTTCATGATTAGTTAATTGAGTGAGGTGTTTAAACTGTACCTTGCGTAATTTTATTAAAATTTAGTTTAATCTATTATTGATAAAGTTGGGGTAATTTCTAAGTTGGAGTAATTTAATTTAATTTAGTTTATTTCCTGTTTATTATTATTCAAAATTTTATAATACACTACATGTTTCTTACCATTGATTCTAAAAAACTTATGTTCAGGTACTCTGCGAAAGCGCAAAACATTGCTGAACTGAAGAACACATTAAAGGCTGGCCCTTTGATAGCTCGAGTGATAAGGACATGGTATGTAGTATACAAATTCAATGACCAGCCCACTTCTTTTGATATGCTTCTCTTGGAAAAAAAGAGGTAAAAAAATATTTAGTTAAAAATGTCAGCTACATTACCTATACAAAAAAAAAAACCACCCTAATATCTACAAAACTGCAAGGAGGACTTATATAGGCCACTATAAGGAAGGACTTGCTGAAATCTTACAAGGAGGAAATTATAGAAGGAAAAATACACACCTTCAATAATTTTGAAGTAGCTAAGAACAACAAGCTTCACTGCCCAATTAAAAAGGACCAGTTCATAAAATTTACACCTTTCACTGTTGTGGTACAAGAAGAAGAAAGTGCAGCTGAAATTCAGATGCACAGCTTTCAAATACACCCTCTTGATCGTTTGCAAGAACGAAATAAAAAGACGGACTACGCCATAGGTAGGCAACCTTAAATTCAGTGGATTAAACATATATTCAAAGAAATGCCGTACAACATCTACAATATATAATTTCCTACTATTAATCCTTGCATCTAATAATTTTAATATGTGTTTTTAAAATCAAAAACAAAGTTACAGATGTTGTTGGTCTGCTAACTGGAGTTGAAGAGAAGACATGGGTCAATGTTGGCCAACACAAAACTCCATTAAGAAGGATACACATTGAAGACCAATGGTAAGAAAAAACAATACTTACAAAGAAAAAATGCCAAATATATGTCAGTCTAATAAACTACACGCATAAACCATGCAGCAATGTCAAGGTTGTGGTAACTTTATGGGGAGCCAAAGCTGACTTAATAACCACTGAGATAACAGAAGATCAAGATTCCTGCAAAGTACTCCTCATCACCTCTACAGAAGTCACCATGTACCAAGGTAAGAACACAACAAAAAACAAAAACACAAGTCTAAGATCTACACTTCAAATAAAACATTCATACCACTCTACCATAATAACATCATTCTTAACATGCACCATGCAGGAAACTACCAGTTGAGCTCAACCCATGCTACAAAGATACACATTAACTTGCCAATTCCTGAAGTGGAAAGTTTCACGCAAGGGTAAGCAACTTTTACAGTGATATAAATATAGCAATTCAAAAAACCAGAATCTAAACACAGAATATCAAACTACAGGCCTAACATGGTAGAGCCAAAAACACCCATAAAACAATTAGAGGCGAAACCACATGAACCAGTTGAGGATGCCATGTTTAAAAACTGAAAAAAGACTGAAGAGATTCTACAGATGGATCCATAAGCCAAGGTAAGCACCAATTACTGATTTTCCCATACATCTATTCTTCACCATCAAACATTTCCAAAAAACCACTAATTTTCTTATGGCTATGTTATGAAGCATAACATAATCCAACTTAATTTCTTGCATTCATGTTAAAAAAAAAGTCACACATCACAACTCAAGGCATGATAGTTTTGTAGCATAAATTCAATGTTGACTTCGCATGTATGTTTATCATTAATATCATTGCAGGAGATGTTTACTTGCAATGCAACAGTAACAAGCATTCACGCTGACAAGAAATGGCATTACAACTCCTGTGTTGCATGTAAGAAAAAGATAGATGACACTTTTTACTGCTCAAACTGCGATGATATAGTCAAATACCCAAAAACAAGGTACAACAAAACACCAACTACACACTAATTAATAAGGACAAAAAAAAAAGAAAAAATATACTTGCATTTTAACAACCAACAAACTCGCAGGTACCTATTAACTATTGACATAGACGACGGAAGTGCATGTATTCCAATGGCTTTGTTCGACAAGGAGGCTGAAAAAATTGTAGGAAGTCCAGTCCACAAATTAATGGAACTCGAGAAAAAGGTACAACTCTTACAGATTACTAACGAAAACTACTATATTATGCCTTTTAACTAAAATGACCATATACAAAATGTAGGAAAACGGCAAAGAAAAGGTGCTGCAGCGATTGGAGCATTGCGTTGGCAAACAATTCGTTTTCAAGGTCAAGCTAAGCACAACAAGTAACAAAACTGAACTCATTTGCCAAAAGACATACGACATCAACTACAAATTAGAAAAGGCTTATCAAGAGCAACAACAACAAAACCAGGTCTGTTGAAACATATTTGCAAATGACACTGCCTAAATCTAATACCTACACACTAATAAAATAACTGCAATTTGCAGGAAGCCAATACACACCAACCAGAACAACTTGAGGATGACAACACGGGAATTACTGAAACCCAAACAACTCCAAAAAAGAGGAATCGAGATGAGATGTAAGTCACACATCTCAACACAATGAATCACAATTACTAAAAAATGACCCACAATAACAAGGAAAACATAATCTTTGAAATACAGGGAGAACGAGAAAGAAGATGGAGCATCAACAACCCAAACAGTTGTAGCAGCTGAACAGTGAATGGAACAAAAAAAAGACCAGAAAAAAACAGAGAAACAACAAGCGCATAATGGAAGAAAATTAGAGGAGCATAATCAACAACTTGCAAAGAATGGAGTGTTACATATTGTTTTCCAATACTCTGTGTCCAAAAGATAATCTTTAGCAAATTTAAAGACCAAAAATAATAATGCTATTCCTATTTGGTAGAAAGAACTTTTTTAAAAAAATCAAACAATTGCTATATCAAAAAAAGTAATGTTCACCAATACTTTGTGTTCGAAAGAAAATCTTTAGCAACTTTGAAAAACAAATAAAATGACGACCAAGCCATTTGCACGAACAAAAAAAAAGGAAAAAAAAAAACAAAGTAATTGCTATTGTCTTCCAACACTATCTGGCCGAACAATAGCTGTAACTAATTTGGAATACACAACACCATAATGGACAAACCAATTGCTCACTAAAAAAACAAAAGAAACACAGTAACCCGGGGCATTGCCCGGGTGACACACTAGTTTATATATTAAAAAGCGTTCCTAAAAACGTTTATGTGCCACGTGGCATCCTCGCCATATCATCTTTCAACTATGAGCATATTCTAATAAAAATGTCCACTATGAGATTCGAACTCATAACCACAAAAATATGCATTAGTTGTCTTACCATCTCATCCATATAGTAATCATGTTTTTATACTCGAATATAAGTATATGGATTGGATTGGGATTTGCGCATTCAATAACTGCAATCTTACAAAAGAAATAATTTAATTGATCTTATTATTTGCTAATTATGATCATCGAGATAATCCATACAAGCAAGAAAAATTAACTATTGTTATAAATTTTAGTTATTTAATTATTTTAATAATCATTATGTCTTTATTTTCATTATATTATAAATTATATACAAAGGATATGTCTATATAATTTTTTTATAAGAACATGTTTATATAATTAGTCAATAGTTGTATCATAAATAATTTATTCAAAGGTTTAATGAGAAACTATTATAAATTATAAACAAATAATGAATAAATAAATAATAAAGAATGAACCTATCTATTCAATTACAAGTGTTAAAAAAAATAACCCGGAGCATCGCTCGGGTCACACACTAGTTTCAAATATTAAATATCGCTCCTAAATAATTTAGCCAACTAAGCTAAATCATCATCCACTTAAAATAATATGGAGTATTTCGTATGAAGTACGGAGTAGTTAATAATTTGTATTGATTACTAAAAACGAAAAAAAAAAAGTAAAAAAAATTCAATAGAATCCAATCTTGAAATAGAAGTACCTACTAGGCAGAGTGTCAGGTTGTTTTTAAGGAACCTACCTTGGTAGATACTCTATATAGCTTTTTTAAATAAAAACATAAATATTAGGATATTCTAAAACTGAACTTGTCCCCATCTCATGAATAAAATTAATGAAGTCAATGTTGTGTTAAAAAACTAAAATTGTAGTATTCCTTCTAAAAATATTCTCCTTTCCTTCCTAAGGTTCCTTATTTAAGCAATCGAGCATACACTCATCCATAATTGTACATGCTTTTGCCGGGAAACCTTTAGAGCATTTATACATGTTTTGCATATTAAAATTAAATAGAAAGGTTGATATAGTGAATTCACTTATTTAAATTATGTTCTCCATAGACAAAACTGCAAAATATTACAAATTTACAACGTACAAGTTACCGGCAAACTAATCTGAAAAACTCACGTAATTAAAGGCTATATACAAGATAAGCTATCGTATTTTCTCATTGTTTATTTACATGTCATAAACAAAATCTTATACTCTAAGCTAATTAGCTATCATCATAATCATTTCTTACATGTCCTATATTCCTTGTAACAAAACAAATTTTTAAATAAACAATCAAACATTATATTACGAATTTAGATTGATTGGATTGACAACTCATGTTTGATATTTTTATACAATGAATATTGACCAATGACAATAACCTCTAATTTTTCTACATTTTTTTTTTGTAAATGACATAATTAATTTCAAAATTAAAATGTATAATTACTTCCAATTTCACACTTAAAAATTTAAAAGTTGACTATTCGTCATATATTTATGAGTAAATGACTAACAAGTACATTTGCACTAATCATCATGATCGGAGTACTCTATAACACGACATCGCTCGTTTACATATAATTTATTCCCAACTTGCATTTATTCGTATCTTATAACACGGCACATCTCGCAGTCCTAATTGACTAATAACTACATCTTGTATTATCCTCCATTATATAGCTGTCTATCTCATCAAAATTTCTATAAATTACTTCACAAAAAATAATTAGAATGCACCAAAATTAAATCAACATGAAACTCCTATACACTAATGTTCTACTATTCACATTTCTCTTCTTATTTTTTGCTTCTAATGTAAGTTCTGCCTCAAATTCAACCATTGACAATTTCCTTCAATGCCTTCCTTCTCAGTCGAATTCATCGAATCCAATCTCGAAAGCCATTTACACCCCTACAAATTCCTCATTCTTAGATGTTCTTCATAGCTACATACGTGATAGTAGATTTAACACGTCTACTACTCCGAAACCTCTAGCCATAGTCACGGCCTTGGACGTGTCACATGTCCAAGCAACCGTGATATGTGCTAAAACAAGTGGGATTGAAATTAGAATTAGAAGTGGAGGCCATGATTTCGAAGGTCTCTCATACGTTGCAAATGTTGCCTTTGTTATCCTTGACATGTTCAATCTTCGATCCATCGATATTGACATACCAAGTGAGACTGCTTCGGTCCAAGCCGGGGCAACTATGGGTGAGCTTTATTATAAGATAGCCCAAAAGAGTAACGTACATGCTTTCCCTGCAGGGGTGTGTTTTACTCTTGGCGCCGGAGGTCACATTAGTGGGGGTGGCTATGGGAACATGCTAAGGCAATTTGGCTTATCCATCGATAACATAATCGATGCACAAGTTGTCGATGCAAATGGTAAAATTCTTGACCGTAAAAGTATGGGTGAAGATCTTTTTTGGGCCATTAGGGGTGGTGGAGGTGCTAGTTTTTGTGTCATTTTATCATGGAAAATTAAACTAGTACGCGTACCAGAGATTGTAACGGTTTTCAATGTTCAAAAGACGTTACAACAAGGTGCTACAAATATAGTCTTGCAATGGCAACAAGTATCTTCTACAATAGATAAAAAGCTCTTCATTCGAGCTCAACCACAAGTAATTCAACAAGGAAGCACCAAGACGGTCCAAGTAACGTTCATTGGACAATACCTAGGACGTGCCAACGACCTTCTTTCATTGATGAACAAGAGTTTTCCGCGCTTAGGCTTACAAGCACGCGATTGCTTAGAGATGCCATGGATTAGAACGACATTATTTTGGAATGGTAACCCATCCGGTACATCTCTTGAGGTGCTACTAGACAGGTCACCTTCGCCGTCTCATTCCTTAGCAAAACACAAGTCCGATTATGTGAAAAAACCTATTCCAAGGGCAGGGTTAGAGGCAATATGGAAAAAGATGATCGAAGTACAATCGAATAACATCCTACTTATGCAATGGAATCCTTATGGTGGGAGGATGAGCGAGATACCAGGGAATGCAGCGGCCTTCCCTCATCGAGCAGGGAACCTTTATAAGATGCAATACCTCGCGCTTTGGTCAGATGACAGTGTTGAGGCTATTAATAAGAATATCCAATCTCTTAGAGATCTTCACGCTACATTCACCCCTTATGTGTCTATGAACCCAAGGGAAACGTTCTTAAATTATAGGGACATCGATATTGGGACCAACAAGGATGGGAGCTTAGATTTCGCTATGGACTTCTTTAAGGACAATGTGAAGAGATTGTTGCAAGTTAAGGCCAAGGTCGATCCGAGCAATTTCTTCAGGTATGAACAAAGTATACCAGTGTCAAGTTGATACAGAGGAAATTAAAAGCTAAGGGTGCTGCTAGGAATATGCATGGATTTGGAAAATTGTTTTATAACTTATATTGTTTGATTTATAAAATTATGTAGCTGTATCTTATTAATGTGTTCTTTTTGTGCAAAATTTGTACCAATAAATAAAAGACAGTGTGCATATTGCTTATTACATACACATGCAATGCAACAAGGAATCTGTGCAGCTCATATGTATGCATTGATGAATTCGCAAAATAAGATTATAACAGCCATCTCATCTCCCCTGATTAAACGAGTTAAAAAAAAAAAAAAAAAATTTGAATACTTTTAGGAAGTATGAAACTTATGAATATCAGCTTGAATTTGATTTCATTAAATATGTCCAAGGAACTTAAGGTGATCATAATAACTTAACAGTTTTCCAACAATAAATTTGAATTAAAATTTTACAAATGCTCTATTATATGATTTGAGTGTCGATAACCAGTGGCGGAATTAGGGGGTGGCTGGGGGTAGCCATGGCCACCCCTGTAAATGGTAAAGTTTATTAATTGTTGAAAAAATGTACTGGTAAACTTGGCAAAGTTGGTTTCTTTGGGTTCAGTTCGTGTAGAACTTTTTGGCTGAGCTGTGTTCGATCCTTGCAAAGAACATCTACATTGTTTTCATTGGATTTAAACAAAACTTTAATTATTTTCATGTTTCCTAGCAATGCATATGAGCTTTTTATTTTTGGTAGGAAATATAATTAAAATTTATAATTATGGCCCCCTCCATATAAATTTTCTGGTTCCGCCACTGTCGATAACATACAAATTCACGACTTCATGTCAATTGAACAAAAGCGTCACAAAATTTTACTATTATTCACGACTCTATATCAATTTCTCAGCTCCGATTCATGTCGATATTTTATAGAATCACTGCTTCCCAACCCACTATGTTCGTATAATTGTAAGTGTGCCTCATTTATTTGACCGGTACATTTGCTGGAACTTAAACTGACCATATCTTTAATTATCAATTAATAAAAATTATAAAAAGGTGATATTTGGGAGATATAGATTGAGAAGATCGAGTTTACAGTAACATGTATAATTATGTTTATCTACAAAGCACAAACAACATTGGCCAAAGTGATATATCACTCGCTAGAATACTTAATTAAGGAATCTAATTCCACATAACTAATTAAAAAAATTACACATCTTAGCATAAGCCCTTTCAAAATATGTATTTTAAAATGAATGAAACAAGATTCTATAAATAATTAACGTTTTTAATTTATACACTTAGCGCGTTTATTATATACTCTATCAACTACAACCAACCTTTTCGATCAATATATATTAGCCTTTTTGGTACAAATCTCTCTCAACCAAACACTCCATATATAACAGTAGACTAGTCAAACCTCTCATTTTTACACCGAAAATCTTCCTACTAAACATACCCTATGTCCCCTTCCTTTCCCTACGAAATTCCTATATCCAAACGTACCCTATGGTACAGACTTTGACATGCCGTCTCTATATATACATTGATTACTTGCTGTCATGCATGATTACCGTTTATAATATACATACCTTGCTAAATGTATCATCAACCCCGAAACCTCTAGCCATAGTCACGATCTTGGATGTATCTCATGTCCAAGCAACCGTGATATGTGCAAAAGAAAATGGGTTACAAATTAGGATTAGAAGTGGAGGCCATGATTATGAAGGCCTCTCATACGTTGCACATGTTCCTTTTGTTGTCCTAGACATGTTTAATCTTCGATCAATTGATATTGACATACCTAGTGAGACTGGTTGGGTTCAAGCCGGGGCAACTCTTGGTGAACTTTATTATAAAATTGCCGAAAAGAGTAAGGTCCATGGCTTTCCTGCAGGGGTATGCTATACTGTTGGTGTTGGAGGGCATTTTACCGGGGGAGGCTATGGGAACATGTTACGGAAATATGGCTTATCCATCGATAACATTATAGATGCACAAGTTGTTGATGTACGTGGTAGAATTCTCAATCGCGAAAGCATGGGTGAAGATCTTTTTTGGGCCATTAGGGGAGGTGGTGCAGCAAGCTTTTGCGTTGTTATATCATGGAAAATCAAATTAGTACGTGTACCAGAAATCGTTACACTTTTGATGTTCCAAGGACTTTAGAAGAAGGTGCTACAGATATAGTTCTTCAATGGCAACAAGTGACTTCTACAATCGATAGGAACGTTTTCATAAGAATGCAACCAATGGTGGTATATAAACAAGAATGTAACCAGACAATACGAATTTCATTTTCAGGGCTATACCTTGGACGTGCAAAATCACTTGTTTCCTTGATAAACAAGAGTTTTCCTCTTTTGAGATTACAAGCACAAGATCTTATTGAAATGTCATGGGTAGAATCAACTGTATCATATTATAATGGCAACGGATATCCTCTTGAGGTGCTATTGCAACGAACACCTTCACCGCCTAACTCATATTGGAAGCACAAGTCCGATTATGTAAAAACACCTATTCCTAGGAAAGGGTTGGAGATGATATGGAAGAAGATGATCGAGTTGGAAACTATATTTCTTCAATGGAATCCTTATGGTGGGAGGATGAGTGAGATTCAAGAGAATGCAACCGCGTTTCCACATAGAGCAGGGAATTTATTTAAGATGCAATATCTTGCAAATTGGGTAGATGATCTGAGACTTCAAGTAGGAATATCAAAGCCATTCGAGATCTTTATGCAACATTAACTCCTTTTGTTTCTAGGAACCCAAGGGAAGCATACTTAAATTATAGGGATATTGATATTGGGACAAATAAAAATGGGAGCTTAGATTTTGCTAAGGATTTTTTTAAGGACAATTTAAAGAGATTGTTGCAAGTTAAGGCCAAGGTTGATCCAAGCGATTTTTTCAGATATGAACAAAGCATCCCAATTTTACGTAGCTAGATTATCATCAGGAAGGTTATCTTAGCTTGCATGAATTAGGGATATTGTACGAGTCTTGCATAGTTGCATGAATTTGGGAGATTATGTTACTTATAAATTGTTGTTTTAAAAATTTGTGTGTAACGACATGTCGTAAAGTTAATGATCTCTTGCTTAAAATGCATGTATGAATGGTAAGAGTTTATTGATGTAATCTGTAGTTTTAAAGTATATTTTAGGAAAATTTGACAATTACCACCTTCTGTTATGTCCATTTTAGCAATTACCACCTTCTATTATTTTTTTTGAAAATTACCACCTTCTATTTTCAAAAACATCAAAAGTTACCACCTTCTTGCCCCCCAACTACCACGTGACGTTATTTTGGGCCCATTGTTTCCCTTCCCTCCCTATTTTCCTCACATTTCTCATTCCTATTTGGATTCTCAACTCCCCTTTCACTTTTTTTCCCCCAAACCACCAATAATTGTTCGTCAATTTTGATTTTGAGGAGTGAATTGAAGTGTTTTTGATTGTTTGGGGTAAAAAAAGTGAAAGGGGGGATGAGAATCGAGTTAGGAATGAGAAATGTGAGGGAAATAGGGAGGAAAGGGAAAGAATGAGCCCAAAATGACGTCATGTGGTAGTTGGGAGGCAAGAAGGTGGTAAGTTTTGATCTTTTTGAAAATAAAAGGTGGTAATTTTCAAAAAAAATAATAGAAGGTGGTAATTGCTAAAATGAACATAATAGAAGGTGGTAATTGTCAAAATTTCCTATATTTTAAGTGCAAAAGTTGTAAATGAAACCAACATATATGTAAATAATGTAATGCCTAAAACTTCATATTAAGATATACTTCGTATTAGAGTAAGACGGTCCATATTTCGTTCATTATTGGGTAATATCTCGGACATGCCAATGAGCTTCTTCCAATGATGAAATGGATTAAACAACTTCATTTATAAGCCAGCTTCATATGTCTAAAGAGGTTACATTTTAAAACCATATTGGCTGGCTGGCAATAGGAGAAGTAGCCTCTTAGTATTATAAAGGGTTGAACTCTTCTTTACATAATCAATTGATATATGTTGTTTGAGAAGATTATACACTTACACTTCATAAAAATGATTTGATATAAAAAGTCTATCTTACAATCTCTTCAAAAAATAAAGTGTAAAATTCTAGTACATTTTATATTATTCCTTATAGTTTGATTTGCACAGGAAATTAATGGGAATTAATAGTATCATGATTACCTATCCAAACAGGATTAACAAAATTAAACGGCAGGGTATAGTATAAATGATTAAAAATCCATAAATGATGCTTATAGAATGCACCCTAAGTAACTCCCAAAGTTAGGTTATGGTAAATTCAATTATGAATATTTCCTCAAAAAAAAAAAAAAAAAAAAAAAAATTATGAATATGAAATACAATTTAAAGTTCTATTAAAAAGAGGAGAAGAGTAGTATTTTTTTTTTTTTTTTTTTTTTGAATAGCTGGAGAAGAGTAGTATTATAAAACAATACAGTAGATGACTTCCATAATAACTAATAGTCAATATAAATTTGCATCAATGAAATAATGATGATTATTCTCCGATTTAATCTCATATATTCAATGATAAAATTTAGTTTGAATATTCTAAATTATTTGAATTTCTTGATGTAGACCTTATCATTATCTATTGGCATAATGATTGAATTTCTTGATGTATACGGTATATCTTAAAATTTCACCTAAGTCACCCATGATTACTATGCGCAGCATGGTTTAATGGACTTATAGACCGATGAAATTTGAAAAGTCATGTAGAAAAAATAAAAAAGACATTTGAAAAGTCCATCTTTGTTTTGTTATTATGAACCATCGCTTTCTAATTTAAAACATATTTCTATAAATAGATGCCACAATGCAAGCTATTAGACACACACCAAAGTTTTAATTCGAAAAATGAAATTATTCTCTAATATGGTTCACTTTAACGTTCTACTATTGCCGTTCCTATTTTTATTTTTGGCTTTCCATGTTACAGCTTCATTTTCATCAATTGATAATTTTCTTCATTGCCTTCCATCTCAAGCAAAATCATTACATCCAATTTCTGATGCCATCTACACCCGCGACAATTCTTCTTTCTTGAAAGTACTTCAAAACTATGTACGAGAGAGTAGATTTAATAGATCATCAACCCCGAAACCTCTAGCCATAGTCACGGCCTTGGACGTGTCCCATGTGCAAGCAACCGTGATATGTGCTAAAACAAGTGGGATTCAAATTAGGATAAGAAGTGGGGGGCATGATTACGAAGGCATGTCATATGTTGCACATCATGGTCCATTTGTAGTTCTTGATATGTTCAATCTTCGTGCCATCGATATTGACCTACCAAATGAGACTGCTTGGATACAAGCTGGGGCAACTATTGGTGAGCTTTATTATAAGATTGCCCAAAAGAGTAAGTCCCATGCCTTCCCTGCAGGGGTGTGCCTTACTGTTGGCGCCGGAGGCCATTTTAGTGGGGGTGGCTTTGGAAACATACTAAGGCAATATGGCTTATCCATCGATAACATAATTGATGCACAAGTTGTCGATGCAAATGGTAGGATTCTTGACCGCGAAAGTATGGGTGAAGATCTTTTTTGGGCCATTAGGGGTGGTGGAGGTGCTAGTTTTTGTGTCATTTTATCTTGGAAAATCAAACTAGTACGAATTCCAAAGATTGTTACAGTTTTCAATGTAACAAGAACCTTGGAACAACATGCTACCGATATAGTCTTGGAGTGGCAACAAGTCGCTTCGACAATAAATAAGAAGCTCTTCATTAGAGCTCAACCACAAGTAATTCAACACGGAGGGAATAAGACGGTCCAAGTTACATTCATAGGGTTATACCTAGGACATGAATACGCGTTACTTTCCTTAATAAAGAAGAGTTTTCCATTATTAGGTTTACAAGAACACAATTGCATTGAGATGCCATGGATAGAAACAACCTTATTTTGGAATGCCCTCCCAAAGGACACTCCCCTAGAAGAGTTATTACAAAGGACACCTACACCGGCCCACTCCTACACGAAAAAGAAGTCCGATTATGTACAAACACCTATACCAAGGGCAGGCTTAGAGATAATATGGCAAAAGATGATTGAGTTGCAAATGGAAAATATTATGTTTTTACAATGGAATCCTTACGGTGGGAGGATGAATGAGGTTACTGAGACCGCGACACCATTCCCTCATCGAGCAGGAATTCTCTATGAAATTCAATACCTAATATTTTGGCAAGATGATAGTGTTAAGGCTACTATTAGGAATCTCCAAATTGCTCGAGAACTACATGATATATTTACTCCTTTTGTGTCTAAGAACCCGAGGGAAGCGTTCTTGAACTATAGGGACATCGATATTGGGACGAACAAGGATGGAAGTTTGGTTTTCGGCTTGGACTATTTCAAGCACAATTTGAAAAGATTGTTGCAAGTCAAGGCTAAGGTAGATCCAAGCAATTTCTTCAGATATGAACAAAGTATACCAGTTTATCCTAGGAAACAATAATAAAGATTGTGTTGAAAGAAATAAAATTAGCATGTAGTAGAAAATTTAATTTACAATGCATGATGATGTAATTTAACATATTTTTCCATAGTTAAGGATGATGTAGCTTATTGACTTACTGTATACAGATAGAACAAGTCGCTCACTAGTGACATTTTGAAAGTTCATGCCTTGTAATAAAAAAATCTAGTTGAGTTTGAAGATTCTGTAGAGAATAATATCAAGAAACTATCTTGATATTATTCTGAATCATATCTTTGACTAATAAAGATATTTATGGGAAATAGCATCAAATTAGCTTCGTAGTTTTGTGTAACTGATATCTTTGATTTAGGTAGTTATATTCCTTAAATCACTCATATATATAGGCTGTAATTTTATACAAGAAATACAATTGCTTATCTCTTCTCATGGTATCGGAGCAGGTTTAATCCAAACCTCAAATTTTTTTTTTCCTGCCAAAACAACCCCTTCATGGCTTTATCTAACAACATTGTTGTACCTCCACATCCTCTTGTTATAAGCCTTCAAACGCAAATGAGACATACTACTATGTCTGCCCCAACTCATACTACAACACCCCACGCTCACATTACAACAATCGAAAATGCTACACCTCACACAACTTGGCTCCTTGACACAGGTGCTAGTCACCATGTCACCTACAACTCCATTTCTCTCATCCACATCAGACTCTAATTCTACCACTACACCCTCATCATCACAACCCACTACTACTCAACAACCTACATCTCCACCCTCCTCTTCCTCTGAAGAAGAATCATCTCATTCTAATACACAAGAGTCAGAACAGCCCACTGCACCAACCAATATCCTCCACCAACCTCAACCTCCATCGGGTATCATAACTCGATCTAAAAATAATATTCACAAGCCAAACCCAAAGTATGTTAATTCAACCTCCGTAAAAGGAAAACCCGTAATACCCAAAACAGCTTCTCAAGCACTTAAAGACCCATTGTGGAAGAAGGCAATGGAGGAGGAAATTGCATCAATTTACAAACTTGAAACTTGGGATTTGGTGCCTCCGGAACTTGCCCGCAACATTGTTAAATGCAAGTGGGTATTTCGGATCAAATACACACAAACTGGTGCAATTGAGCGCTACAAGGCTCGGTTAGTAGCCAAAGGCTTTCAACAAAGGTCCGGTATTGACTACACAGAGACCTTTAGCTTCGTGTTAATATAGTAGATTATGTATTAATTTGCAGAGGAAAAAATTATAAATCCTTCTTTCTTATAATATTATGGCTAGTTTGACAATTAAAGGAAAGTTGTTAGATATTAGCTATTTAAATTGGTCGTCAGCATTTAACCGGTTGTATTAACTACTCTGTGTTTGCATAGTACTCCATAGCATGTTGTGTAATGAGTCTAATGACCAATAATATTGTTGAGGGGCCAAAATCTTTAGTACAAGGAAGTTATTTGACCACATATAAGCTGGAATATTCGTCACTTTATCAGATCATACATTTTTTTTGCCATGCACTAATGCACATTTCATACATATTCTATTTTAATAAATTTATTTTTATTTTATTATTTTATTTGTCTCGATCTCTCCCTCCATTTGGTTTTGGTTCTGTATGTGTGTAAGAGATGACTTGCTTGCTGTCATGGATGATTAGTGTTTATAATATACATACACACCTTGCTAAATGTATCAGATTGACAGTATGTAGTTGGAACATCATATCTTTATTACGGATTAATAAATTATTGCAAATCCGCATTGTATTTATGTATTTTAATCAATTATACATATCGCATCTTCACTAGGACCACCAGTCCAAATTAATTAAATAAAACTTCGTATACATCATCCAATACATACGAGCTCCATTATTAATGTCTTCCATATATATTACTATTTATTATATTTTGTAAAATAGATCTAACAAGTTATATACTTATTAAAATTGAAACAGGAAACAAAAGAAACCAAAAACATAAAAAATGAAGGCCTCCTATATTATTCTAATACTATTACTTGTATTCAATTTTTTTGGTTCCAATGTTAGAGCTTCATGTTCAAACATTGATGATTTTCTTGACTGCCTTCAGTATTCATCGATCTCAAATCCATTATTTCCAATCTCTAACGCGATCTATACTCGTACCAACCCTTTGTTCTTAAACGTTCTTCAAGCTTACATCCATGAGAGTAGGTTTAACACATCATCAACCCCGAAACCTCTAGCCATAGTCACGGCCTTGGATGTATCCCACGTCCAAGCAACCGTGATTTGTGCAAAGGAAAATGACTTACAAATTAGGATTAGAAGTGGAGGTCATGATAACGAAGGCCTCTCATACGTTGCACATGTTCCATTTATTATAATGGACATGTTCAATCTTCGATCCATTGATATCGACATACCAAGTGAGACTGCTTGGGTTGAGGCCGGAGCTACTATTGGTGAGCTCTATTATAAGATAGGAAATACGAGTAAGATCCATGGCTTCCCTGCAGGATTATGCTTTACTGTTGGCGCCGGAGGCCATTTTGGTGGGGGTGGCTATGGTAACATGTTACGAAAATATGGCTTATCTATTGATAACATTATCGATGCACAAGTTGTCGATGTAAATGGTAGAATTTTGAACCGTAAAAGTATGGGTGAAGATCTTTTTTGGGCTATTACGGGTGGTGGTGCAGCAAGCTTTTGTGTTGTTATATCATGGAAGATCAAATTAGTACGTGTACCTAAAGTTGTAACATTTTTCGATGTTGCAAGGACTTTAGAAGAAGGTGTTACAGATATTGTTATTCAATGGCAACAAGTATCTTCGACAATTAATAAGAAGCTATTCATTCGAATGCAACCAATGGTATCGAAACAAGGAGGTAACACAACAATACAAATTTCGTTCTTAGGACTATATCTTGGACGTGCCAAATCCCTTGTTTCATTAATAAACAAGGAATTTCCTCTTTTGAGAATTCAAGAACAAGATCTTAGTGAAATGTCATGGGTAGAATCAACTGTATCTTATTATATTGGCAACGGAAATCCTCTAGAGGTGTTATTGCAACGAACACCATCACCACCTCACTCGTATTGGAAACACAAGTCCGATTATGTAAATACGCCTATTCCAAGGGAAGGCTTGGAGAAGATATGGAAAAAGATGATCGAGTTAGAAAATCATGTAATTATTCTTCAATGGAATCCTTATGGTGGAAGGATGAGCGAGATTAAAGAGAATGCAACCGCGTTTCCTCATAGATCAGGGTACATATTTAAGATGCAATATCTAGTAACATGGAAAGATGATAGTGCTGAGGCTACAAGTAGGAATATCGAAGCCATTCGAGATCTTCATGCTACATTTACTCCTTATGTGTCTAACCCAAGGGTAGCATACTGGAATTATAGGGATATCGATGTTGGGACGAACGAAAATGGGAGCTTAGGTTTTGCTATGGATTTTTTTAAGGACAATTTTAAGAGATTGTTGCATGTTAAGGCTAAGGTTGATCCTGATAATTTTTTCAGGTATGAACAAAGTATTCCAGTTATACTTAGCTAGATGAATTAGAAAGATTTAATATATCGAATATCATACTTTAATTTCATTGTGTGAATTGATTATTTGTGTATCATGTGGTCTGTGTTTGCGTGCAACAAGTTGCATTAATAAAAGTAAGCTAATAGGTAATGCTTGGATAAATATCATTATATTTATTTATTTATGGATAGCACACTCACATTATTTTTATTTTTTTTGACAAGAAAAGAAAGGATTTCATTAATGAAAGATAGCCAAACGGCACTTACAAACAATTCCGAGGAAATCTAAAATTTCAATACAAATACAATTCACCTTAGAACTAGTTACATTGCAGATTTGATCAATGATCGCCTTTATAAAAATCTTCATCTGAAGCAATACAATCTGTGAGTTAGCACTAATTCGGCTTGAGATCCATATATGAATAGTTGTTTGGGTGAAAAAACTCATATGGCCTTCTAGACACTTTTGGAGATTGTGAAACCCTAAATCTTCAAACTTTGACAGACGAACAAACAAATAAATTAAACCTAATAGTAGATCAAACTCCATCATAAAGATGTGATCTTTTATTGAAATCAATTAAAAAGTTTTTTTTGGGGCTTACTACCGGTAAAAATACCGATGGAAGCCTCTATAAAAATTTACAATTGAGATCAGAAGAAAAGAGATGGAAGAGAAAGAGAGAGAAGAAGAAGATTGAAAGAAAACCTTCAAAAAAAGAAGAAAAATCTAGCAATGGAGGCTAGAAAAACCCTCCCAAGGGAGAAACCCTAGAGGGAACCAAAAAACCCTCCCAAGGAGAAAACCTAGAGGAGGGTGATACAGCACACTCACATTATTGACATCAAAATTGCATTATATCTAATTTATTAATTTTAACCCTTCCTCTTAATTAAAGGCCCAAATTAGTCAAAATACCAAATTTTATACTACGTGATTTGAGTATATATAGCTATTCAAAAGTTTGTCCATGATTTTTGGATTCCTTAAACATTGATTAATTGATCTTAATGAGTGTATTGCTTCCATCCATGATGGGAGTTTATAATATACAAACCTTGCTTAACTAATCGGTAGTTGAAACATCCTTATTACTGATTAATTTGTTACAAATTTACAACGACTTTATATTAGTCAAATACATCAAATCCATCCAAGATCAGCAATTCAATTTTACTAATCCATTATACATTGCGACTTCCGTAATTACTGGCTTCATACACCACGAAAGTTTGTTTTAAATAGATCCAACTAGTCATTAGACAAGCAACAAAGATATACAAAATGGCACTACACTCTAACATACTACTATCTCTACTTCTATCCATGTTTTTTGTTTCTCATGTTAGAGCTTCAAGTTCATCCATTGATAACTTTCTTGAATGCCTACCTTCTTACTCGAATCCATCAATTCCAATCTCTAATGCAATCTACACTCGTAAAAATCCTTCCTTCTTACAAGTTCTTCAAGCCTACATACGAGAGAGTAGGTTTAACACATCATCTACCCCGAAACCTCTAGCCATAGTCACGGCCTTGGATGTATCCCAAGTCCAAGCAACCGTGATATGTGCAAAAGAAAATGGCTTACAAATTAGGATAAGAAGTGGAGGCCATGATAATGAAGGCCTCTCATACGTTGCACATGTTCCTTTTGTTGTCCTAGACATGTTCAATCTTCGATCAATTGATGTTGACATACCTTGTGAGGTTGCTTGGGTTCAGGCCGGGGCAACTCTTGGTGAACTTTATTATAAGATTGCCGAAAAGAGTAAGGTCCATGGCTTCCCTGCAGGGGTATGCTTTACTATTGGTGTTGGAGGTCATTTCACTGGAGGGGGCTATGGGAACATGTTACGAAAACATGGCTTATCCATCGATAACATTATTGATGCAAAAGTTGTCGATGTACATGGTAGAGTTCTTAATCGCAAAAGCATGGGTGAAGATCTTTTTTGGGCAATTAGGGGAGGTGGTGCAGCAAGCTTTTGTGTTGTTATATCATGGAAAATTAAATTAGTACGTGTACCAAAAATCGTTACACGTTTTGATGTTCCAAGGACTTTAGAAGAAGGTGCTACGGATATAGTTCTACAGTGGCAACAAGTGACTTCTACAATCGATAAAAACCTTTTCATTCGAATGCAACCAATGGTATATAAACAAGAATGTAACAAAATAATACGAATTTCATTTTCAGGGCTTTATCTTGGACGTGCAAAATCACTTGTTACATTAGTAAACAAGAGATTTCCTCTTTTGAGATTAAAAGCGCAAGATCTCACAGAAATGTCGTGGATAGAATCAACTGTATCTTACTTTATTGGCAATGGAAATCCTCTTGAGGTGCTATTGCAACGAACACCTACACCGCCTCACTCATATTGGAAGCATAAGTCCGATTATGTAAAAACACCAATTCCAAGGGCGGGGTTGGAGATGTTATGGAAAAAGATGATCGAGTTAGAAAATATATTTCTTCAATGGAATCCTTATGGTGGGAGGATGAGTGAGATTCAAGAGAATGCAACCGCGTTTCCTCATAGAGCAGGAAACATATTTAAGATGCAATATCTTGCAAATTGGGTAGATGATAGTGCTGAGGCTACAAGTAGGAATATTGAATCGATTCGAGATCTTTATGCTACATTAACTCCTTTTGTGTCTAGGAACCCAAGGGAAGCATACTTAAATTATAGGGATATTGATATTGGGACAAATAAAAATGGGAGCTTAGATTTTGCTAAGGACTTTTTTAAGGACAATTTAAAGAGATTGTTGCAAGTTAAGGCCAAGGTTGATCCGGATAATTTTTTCAGGTATGAACAAAGTATTCCAATATTAGTTACCTAGCTAGATGGATTAAGAAGATCGTTGTTTTTTTAGCTTGCATGAATTTGAGAGATTGTTTTACTTTGATTGTATTGTTTGATTTGATTCATTGCATGTAGCATGTTAAATTCGTAGTTTTAAAATAATTTGTGTGCAACATGTTGTATATATACTTGCATTAATGATTTGAGTTTATTCATGTACTTTAACATGTATTCTTGGTTATTAGTGCAACAAAGCTGTATTGATAAAATCAAAACAAATAATCAAGAGTAACATATATTAATGCCCTATTGGCGTATTACTTGGTAATTAAGTGATGTATTAGTAGAGTACCTTGAAAGCGTACTTGATTTATACAAAACCATGCAACGTCATTATCAAATAATAATAATAATACGTACTTTTCGAAGTACAATCTTGTTGACTTCTAAATTGAATTATTTTATTTTCTTTATTTTTTTTTAATTCAAAGTGTCCCAATATGACATTAATCGATAATACGAAATTTTTATCAAATATCTTTAATATGAGTAATTATAAGTTATGAAAAATTGATATTTTAGAAATATACATTGAGATGATTTTAACTAGTAACCATATGAATACATAGTCTATGTTCAATCTAATGTATAAAATACCAATATTACAAGGCAATAAATAAACAAAAAGTAATTTAAATAAAATGATAAATATAGTCGATCTTGTATGGGATTTATGATGGCCCAACCCATTACGAGGCCCAAAATATACAAGCTAAAAACCATAAGTCTAAGTCCATGACCTAGGAATATAACATGCTACGGAGTAAGGTCTTATAATACTCGCTTTAGGCAAAAGGTAAAAGGGTCCTCTTTCCTCTCCCTTACTTCTCTCTTTTTTACTCTCTGATGATCTTGACTGTCTTGTTTACTAATTTAAGCTATGGAGGCTCTATCTCAGAGTCCTCAGAATTAGAGTTCACTTTACAGATTACTCGAAAGTCGAATCTAAAATTTGTGGGCAAATGACCTATATGATCATCATCCGGTCAAATTCCACGTCGAAAAACTTGAAACATATCGAAATTAAATTTTCTAGTCTGATTTAAATCGAATATGAATAAAGAATAACTAAGAATTTGGTGAAAGAAGAAAATCTAATTTATTATCTAAAGATATCATTGCTAAGGACGTTTGTACAACCTTATGTTGAAAGAAAAACAAACGTATCACATTATTCACGTACATATTTTTAAAAAATTCATTTTTAAAAAAAAAAAATATAAAAAAAAAAAAAAAAAAAAAAAACAACTCATGACAAAATAAAAGTCAAAACTATTGAGTTGTCGGCCAAAGAAGTAGTAGATTCGTTCGTTAATCACCTACTTTGAACCTTTTTCTTCACCAACCTACCACACTAGTCTTTTTTATACGACTACTACTAATAAAAACACCTAACCTTATCTTCTATACCACTATAAAACTTTCACTCGCCCTTATAATACTTCTTCAAACCACTTAATAACATGAACTTCTTAAATTCTTCCTACAAACCATTTTTTCTCCTTACAACAATTCTTGCCTTGTTCTTGATCACTTCTCGTGTTAGCGCCTCGAATTCGGCCATCGACAACTTCCTTCAATGCCTCCCTCGCTACTCGAATCCGTTATATCCAATCTTCAATGCTATGTACAGCCGCGAAAGTACTCCTTCTTTATCTTTTTTACAGTTCTACATAGGAGATCATAGGCTTAATGACACGAGTTCGACCTCGAAATATAATATAGAGACCTTGGAGGAAAATTATGTTAAAGCTATTATAGTATGTGCAAGGGTTTGTGGGTTAAAAATTATGATTAAGAGTGGTGAACGTGACTTCGAGGGCCTCTCTTACGTATCAGATGTTCCTCTCGTCCACCTATGATATTGCGAATTCGCGGTGTTTGGTTGCATATAGAGCTTCACCATCAATCCTTAGCATGGATGGTCGGGTGTTTCGTATGGGAGTTGTTCTAGGAAGTAGAAAAAAGGCCTAAAATGGCTAGGGGTTAATTCCTTATTGTTTTCTTTTCTTTTTTCTATTTTTGATCAACTAATTAGGGTAGTGGGTACAAATATACAAAATGTATATAAAAACAAAAGTAAATTAAATGTATAAAGTTAGGAATTCATGCATGACAAAAACACGCACAAATCGGTGTAATTATTGTGTTTTTGTCATGATTTTCTAAATTTAAATAATTTTCAAGAGTAAATTAAATGCTTATATGTAGCCCTAAGGGCTATGTATAGCATTTTCCAAATTTTATTACAAAGTCAGTTGAAATTAGGTGGACTAATCAGCTAACTAGAATCATTTGGTGTCATTTTTGTTTCTCTTTGTTTTCCGCGGAATACATACTTAAATAACTCTAATGAAGTACATACCTTTGAATTTCTCTTAATAACTTTGACTGTCAAGTTTCTTCATGACCACTTATGAGATTTGATCTGTCAAGTTTCTTCATGACCACTTATGAGATTCGATTATTTTAGATTTTTAGTAGATAGGTAAGGAGAGTATGTCTTATTTGATCGTAGTCTCTTATAAGTCAACTCTGTTCAAATAAGCAAGCAAGACCCTGTTCAAGAAAATAGTATGGAAATCTCCAATTCTAATTGCCTTTAATGAGAATTGATTCCACAATCTCATGATTGTGAGATACTAATTCTTTTCATTAGACCAAGTACGACTTGATAATGACCAAATATGCATATGTTCCAAAGTAGTCCATACCTAGCTTATTGTTTTACTCCGTATTATATAAAATCAAATACTACCTCCGTTACAGGTTATGTGCAACGTTGTTTTTATAATTTCTTCTCTAGCAGAATGCGAGAGATTGCCTTTGACATAAAGCAGAGAAGGAAAATGTCTAATCGTTGCACATAACCTGTAACGGAGGTCGTACAAAGTATAAATAAAATTTGTTTTGTTGTACTAGAACCTTACTCTATAGCCAACAGAGAGTTGGGGAATACGTGTAGCTTGCTGAAACTTACTGTAATTTTTTTGGTGTACAAGTGTCAGGTGCAGAATATGATGCAATTATTGACCAAATGTACGACTTAATCATCGACAAATGTACGATCTGCAAAAAATTATGCACTTATAACTTTCTAAAATAAAATGAATCTAAAGTACTGTACTTTATCACTCTAAAAGTCTTATCATGATTCTTGTTAAAGCCCTCCAAGGCCCAACTAGCTAAATTTATTGAGAAAAGTCTACATTAGGAACTATACAAGGCCCAATACAGCAATAGCTAATTGTACCAGCCCAAGCCCCAAGACCAAGCCCAACACTTTCAAAACTAACTCCCTAGTCTCTAGTGTTTGTTAAGGGTAGTGTTACTAATAAATTACTTCGTATTTTTAAGCTAGTATTTGCAGTTAATCATGCATAACTGCAATTAAGAGGTACAAGTAAGACTTAAGAGAATTCTTCTTCAATTGCAAGCACCCTCACCTGGTAAGATTTGAACTTCAGACACACGTGTCTATTAATATGTAACATCAAAGTGTAAATTTAAAATGTGTGAATACATGCATTACTGCAATGATAACCACAAAGGATCACGTCAGAGCCGAGTGTTAAGAATTTGCTAAGCTATTACTACGATGGAAATCGCTAGGCTAGTACCCTGTAACATTATTTGTCACTGAAAATGACGTAAAGGAGTTGGTATGAACAGTAGATCTGCTATAAAGTTGAGCGAAGAAAAATAGCATGAGTATCATTGTCGTAATAAATGTTGTATCTTGCTTTGTGTTGGTTGTGTGGTCTTACATTCTCACATGCTTCCAGCTTATTGCCTATTGTCTGCCCTATCATGTTTAATGTTGTAACATGGTGTGGTAATGTTTTTGGGTCCATGATAAGGATTACTCTTATCTGACAACTATGTTCATTTTTCGATCTGGATCAAGGTATCCTTAACATTTAACGACATGTTTGATATGTGGTAATAACTAATACGAGTAAGAGGTTAGAATAGCTATGATTTTAAACATAAGCTAACAATTGTTATAAGTATACATACGAACTTAATATTGTTTAGTTCGTTTACAGCCGCTTACCAAATAATATGTAAAGGGCTTTAATTTCTTAAAATTTGAATAATATTCGATTTTTATTTATTTATTTATTTATTTTTATGTACAATTAACATGCAACTATCAAATATCAATTGATGAATGGAAGTGAAAATTGGTGGTTGAGCATAAAGATTAAGTAACAAATATAGAAATTATCCATGTAGATTTTTTTTTTTTTAAATTGTTATTTTGAAGAAACTATCCATGTGGATTTTTAATTGCAATTTAAAATCCAACTTGATGAGTTATATTTTTGAAAATTATTTCGCCTTCAAATCAAACACAGCCTTAAATAATGGAAACTATTTCTAGTGTCTACTAAACATGTTTCAGAAGTCAGAATACAGCCCATATTTTAAAAAATGGCATCTATTCCTATTTTGGGCCGTATTTCTTCGGCCCAATGGTTGACAGGCCAAGATATTGGAGTTACATAGGTATAGTTGACATTCTTGACAATATCCATTCAAGATCCTTCCTCCTCGTTAATGTTTATTTCTTTTTTTTTTTTTTGGACGAAACATGTTCACTGTATTTCATAATTTACCCATCAAAAATAAAAATCTAGCAAGACCCACTAGGGAACTTGGAGTTTTTTTTTTTTTTTTTTTTTTTTTTTTTTGGGTGCCTCAACTCATTACTCTCATAAAGGCAATGCAAAATAAACATTAATATGCTCATGAGTTTATGATAAAACATAGTCAGTTAGGGCCTATTCATATTTACTGAATTGAGCTGAACTGAACTGAACTGAACTGATTGGAACTGAACTGAACTGAACTGAACTGAATTGAGCTGAAATGAATATTTTATGTGAGAGAGAAATTAAGAGCTGAACTGAACTGAACTGATTGGAACTGAACTGAACTGAACTGAACTGATTGGAACTGAACTGAACTGAATTGAACTGAAATTAAGTAAATGTGAACAGGCCCTTAGTCACATGAGTTTTTTTTTTTTTTTTAATCACCATAATGTAGGTTTTTATACATCAATTTTTTTTTTTTTTATAATTTTTATTTACTGATATTTAGATTTCAATCATTAAACTTGTGCACAAATATATTAAAAAAAAAAAATAGAAATTTGTCAATTAAGGGCCTGTTCACATTTACTTAATTTTAGTTCAGTTTAGTTCAGCTCCAATTAGTTCAGTTTAGTTCAGTTCAATTCCAATCAGTTCAGTTCAGTTCAGCTCTTAGGGCCTGTTCATATTTACTGAATCGAGCTGAACTGAACTGAACTGATTGAAGCTGAACTGATTGGAACTGAACTGAACTGAACTGAATTGAGCTGAAATGAATATTTTATGTGAGAGAGAAATTAAGAGCTAAACTGAACTGAACTGAACTGATTGGAGCTGAACTGAACTGAACTGAAATTAAGTAAATGTGAACAGACCCTTAATTTCCCTCTCACATAAAATATTCATTTCAGCTCAATTCAGTTCATGTTAGTTCATTTCAGTTCAGTTCTGTTCAGCTCCAATCAGTTCAGTTCAGCTCAGCTCAGTAAATATGAACAGGCCCTAAGTCTTGAAAAGTCACTTTCACTCTACATATTTTAAGAAATTGCCCTTTACTTCTAGCATGAACTCACTAGTTAATTGTAAAATTTGTCGATTCTCTATTCCTATTAAGCCATAACACACATCATTCATCCATCAATCAATCGTTGGAGACATTTTTAACGGATACCAATTGTATTAGTGCACATTCCTTAACCGGCCATCATATAGGCCCTATAAAGGGGTCAATTTCTCAATCGTGTGTATCATGAGTCTCATGACCCTTTCAATGAAGTGTAACAAACACTAAAAATTCCACAAAACACTCAAATTTAATACTTAGGGACAAAAACTAGAAAGATAGGGTCCTCGATTCATTACCATAAATAATTGAGTCAGATTATTCTATTTCATATTACTTGCTTGCTATATGCGTCCAACAAGGGGCCGATCATATCTCATATTAATCATATAGTATTCATGTACCTAATTGGCTAAGTGATCTTATATTTATTTCAACCTCATTTATATTTTAATAATTCATACTACACTATACGTACTACTTGTCAAAGATAAAGACGTTGAGTTTCATTGGTTGAAACTTGAAAACAACTGCCCTACTACCAACTTGGACATTTTTTTCTTGCTAAAACTTTAGGGCTTACTCGAAGAAAATTTAAAAGAATCTTTGCAATTGTTTGATGTTAATTATTAAAAAAATATATTAAATTAAAAAAAAAGGTAATGTAATTAGTAGGGTCCTATTGAGTTAATTATATAAAGTAATTGAAATTAGTGCCCAAATATATGTAGTTAATTAGCTAGCTAAGGGCCAAAAATGTAGGCTCCAACTTTGCAATTTTTTGACAGAATAGGCCGGACAAGGCTAACTACTGGCTATGGTATCTACAATTTGAAGGAATATTATTGCACGTCAGCCGTGACATTGTATAAATAGGTTTAAAAAAAATGAACTTAGGTCTGTATTAGTAAAATTTGTTAATGTTTGGACATTTTACAGTTTTCGATACGATCCGATCCGATCTTTGATGATTCTCTTTAACTACAGAAAGAAAGATAATTTTTGTACCACAGATATGTAAAAATGTGAAATCGTATTAACGAACTAACAACTTTGAGTAGAAGTTTTATTTAATGCTAACAAAATAAGGATCATAAATAGTTGATCAATTGTAAGTTTAATTCCTCTTATTATAATTAGTTTGCATTCCTTCTCATTAAATAAGGATCGGAGTGCAATCCAAACCATTCTAAATGGTAATGGAATTTAACAATGAACGATGAATTTAAGATGTTAGCTAAGATTTAGAACTCTTCCATCCAATCAAGTGATTTATTATCTAGAAATACATGCATTGAGAGTATAATAATTGGTCTTAATAGAAGTTATTCGTTAATAAAAATGACTAGTGAAATAGTGAATAAAGTAGCGAGTACAAAAATGACTTCTCACCCACGTTCATATCAAAGTTAACAAAGTCAAGTATTCAACCACTCATAACATATACATATAACTCTCATAATGTACAAACTTTATACACTTGTGTTTTAGGGACCCTATTAGAATTACTTTAATTTCTATAAAGAGAAATCATAAATGATCAATACTACTGTACACAAAATAAGATCTTAAATTTTAGGTGTCATCAATCTCAAAACTTTAATCAACTAGACTATTGATATTTGTTTATGAATTGTTACTTTGTTTGTTATTAAATTACGAGTATATTGTTGTAAAAATAAAATAAAATAAAATTACGAGTATATTATATACTGCATTATTTATATATATATTTTGAAAGTATTAAAAAAGGCTATAGCTTTCATATTTAATTATGTATGTAGTGTTGTACAAGTCTTTGCAAACAATTAAAAGCGTGAATCCCATTTATGAGAAATTATATCCAAGCCTCCATATAATTGACAATTCTGTTATCTTTATGATGACGCAAATTTGCGAATTTAGCAAGAAATTAATTAATATGATAGCGAGCGATAAGTATTATTGCTTTTCCTCAATTCCTCCTCGAGCACATTGAAGTCAAGAATGTTGTTTTCGTTGACAAATAATTAGTTTAGTTGAAGAAACTAGACCTTGTTATTACGCCACCTATATGGCTGTATTATCTATTGAGATTTCGAATACTATTCTTCAGTAAGTAAATATATACAAGTAGTCAAGTACAGTCAACATGAAATACTCACTGGATTCCGCGAAATTATAGATAACTCATTTGTTTATGCATTTTTTAAAAACACTTTGAAATGAATTGATCTAACAAACTCTCATATTTTTGTATGTATTTGTGAAAATAAATGGTCATACCTCATACATTGAAAAAAAAAAAAAAAGGTAAACAAAAACATTAAAATGAGACACAAAAAAAAACAAAAAAAAAAAAAAAAAGGGTTATAAGAATAATTAGATGTATTTCATATTAATAAGGGCTATTATTGAATTTGAGTATAAGGTACAGAGCAGCATATATAATACTTCATTCGTAATATGTAACGTTGTGATATACACAACCATACCCTATAATTATAAGACATTAAAATTAGAAGAATCACATAATACGAGATACAACAAATTTGAGGCGCAATTATTATAGTTAGCCCTAACAAATGTCGGCATATCATCCGACTCAGTGAATCAAAACTGTTATTAGTAATACAGAATCGGACTATGGATTAATATAATTAATTTAGGTCATAAATACAAAATAAAATCAGATTAGGTGATTGCAACCTACTCTAACGGCATTGAGTACGAATGTTGCATCATCTAACTCCTCTATGGTCACAAAAGTTGATTTTGGTGCAAAGTTGTTACAATTGTAAACGATTTTTTTGTTTCTTTTGGCAAAAAATCAGGGTGAGGGCAGATTAACTTTGTTATGTAGGTAACAAACAGTACAGTTTAAGTGTGTATACATTCTCTTTGCTGTCATACAACATAACTGTACATGCAAATTTCATATTCTAGATAAAATTGACAACGCAAGCAATCTAGTCACCTTTTACTTTAGACTTTTGTAGATTCATCTTGAAATATATACAAGATTACAAGCACACATTAATAGATACATTGGTAGTCTTAGAGATTAAGAGTTTATCTAAAACTTGAACATTCAATTACTGTCGTTAGCTTGACTATTAAAAATTATTAACATCATTATTTTCTTAGGCTGCTTGTGTGCTTGTGTTTTCTTTCTTTGTTGTTTGCTCTTTTCTTTGAATGTTTACCATTCTCAATTTGATCAAAAAAAAAAAAAAAAATTACTGTCGTCAGCTTGACTATTCAATTTAAATCGACTCGATAAATTTCTCCTAATAATATAAATGTTTGACTGTCATTTATATGAAGAAATATATTATTTATGTGCACTATTTCAATTAGAGTATTTGGCATTCTCTATTGGTTCTTTTCAATTTGTACAAAAGAAATCTCGTGCAGAAGACCCTTGAAAACTCAAAACACTAACTTAACAGACTTTTTGTAAAGATCACAAGTCACAACTAATAGTAAGTTAATAGAGACATAACGAAAATGACGAGCATACCCGTAATAACATCTAATTATTTGAACGCATCTATATACGTAGTATAGTTATTCAAATCATACACAGATTAAACACTTTTAACTCTACTTTAGCTTTTTTTGTTTTTTTTTTTTGAACAATAACTCTACTTTAGCTGCATTACTTTGACATTAGCTTTTTAGTTTTTACCTCTTATTAATGTAGTAGCTGGATGTCATGAATAAGAAAGAAACAAAAGAGAAATTTCTAACTTCAGCTCATATTTTTGACACGGACATGCCAGCTGGACTGTAACTGAGCTGGCAGCACCCTAGTGGTTTTCATCATTATTTCAACATAATTTTCCTTTTGATTTTCTTTTCTACGTAGTATTTTGTTTGATTTTCTCTTAATGATAGAAATATTAGCCAATGCAATCTTTTTAACAAATTTGAGCACAAATTGACTTTTCAAAACCTAATAATTATGCATGTGAATGACTCAAAAATGCATATGCATGTGGTTATGTTTATCGTTATAATACTCCGTATTATTGTTTCATTTCAAACATTGAGAACGAAATATTTTGTTTCATCATTTATACACTTTTAACTATGCATGTGTATGACATTTGATTTAGCATAGGTTTGACGGTCCAAAATTCTTTACTACTACAACTTTGCACGAAGTAATTGCTCTGTTCTCTTTGTAAATTGATTGGGTATATTTATTATCGGGATAATACATATATTCAGAAATTCATGTTATTTTAATTTTATAGCAGAAGTTAGCTGGAAGTTCGTGCTTGCCTCCAGATTATATGGTGGATTAGACGATCATAATTCATAACGAGAACATTAGAGCTCCCTAATCAATAATTTTCCATATAAACAGTACGAAGTACGAGTATTTTGTACAAGTATGTAATAATAGTATTTATAATATGACTTAAACTACATTATATTTTGGTCATTCTTCCTTTTCTTTCATAAACTAGTCCTAATTTACATGGGATTCTCCTTAAAAATATTAATTTATCAAAACTATATATATTAGTGTGGTTATTATCTTTTATTTTGTTTATTAATCACAAGTTGTGATCAATTTTGTATGTATCCACACTTCGCATTTTGTGTTGCATTGCCGTAATGCCATTGATCTCTATAACCTACTTTCCCTCGAAAAGCAAATCAGTCATGAAAAGAATACAATTATTTCTTATACTCCTCAAAAAAAGTTTGGATCTTTCTATTAAGGTTGCTAGTCTTGTTACCTACTCTCTACTTTATTTAAAAACTTGTGACTAGACCATTGTTAAACTTGACCTAATACAAAATGATGGGATCTAGTCATCTAGATCATTGAATCATAATTCAAATTTAAATGTTGTAAACTTGAGCTGCCTCGATTTATGAATGTTGTATAGCCTAATAAAATATTTTCAAAACCGAGCAAGTTGATTGATTATATTTGTACACAATCCGTAATAAGTTTTTATCACCTAGAAAAAAAAAATTAAAAAAAAAACTGAACCCTAGCTAATTTTCCACGCCCAAATAAACCCAATTCAAACCAAACAACACACCTCTAATTGTGACTATATAGCATTACATGAATGAAATGTCTACTAAGTGAATTCGTGATCAATTATTTAAAAATACAGCTAAAAGGTGTAAGTTCAGAATAATGCATGGAGACAACTATTACAACAATAACAATAATAACAATAACAAATTAACAAAGCCTTAGTTACAGCCTTACAAGTTAGACTACTATTAGGGATCATAAATAATCAAAAGGTCAAAGTAAATTAACTTTCAAAAACTGTAGATTATTACTCATTACTTACAGTACTATCAAGTGCAATTAAATTATACAGATGTACCTGTTTACATCTAATGCTCAATGTGTTGTTACTTTTTTTGACTATAAATTAAAGACATACTTCAAGTTATTGCTTTATCCGTTACAACTTACAAGTGATACTACTATTAGGAGCTTTAATTACTGTACGGCATTTGAATTATAGATACCTATAAATTAGCTATCACCTTTATAACTTTATTCATTAAAATCAAATGACACCAAAATGAAGCATAACAGACTTCATTCCATCAACGAGTTCATTACTTACAACTACAAAAGTCTTGACTTTTTGTAGCCTTCTAAAACACACACTCATGGCAATTCCCTATATTTTCGGTTCCCTGTATATTACTCCATCCGTGTTTAAATAAATAAAATGTTTTGACTTTTTATACTAGCTACTTCGTATTTATCTAATTCATTCCACCAACAGAGTATTTCTTTTTTTTTTTTTTTTAATTTATGAAGAGTTACATTGAGTAAGTAGATAGATTTAACCTTGTAAACTTTGACTTAAAAAAATGAGATTTATTTTCCGTAAAGAAATTAAATGGGACAATATTTATTAATGGACAAAGGGATCATTATAAACCACAAATATACATGTGCTCTTGCCTTTGAGAGGCAAAACAGGAATTCAATACATGTATTTCCAAATTCAAGTAAAATTTTATCAACATTTGCATTTTCTTTTTGACGTTTTATTGCTGATTACAATATTTCGTCGTACCACTTTACCCCTCACTTATTACAGCCTACAACTTCACCTTTAATTTCCTCCCAAATTTTCCAAGAAGAAAAATGTAAAAATTGAAAAAAAAAAAAAAAAAAAAAAGAAAAAAAAACTACAAACTATTGGTATGTGTAACATACAAGATGTACCAGAAATAATAGTAATAATAATATTAATCAATAAAATAAACTCAAACACTCATTTTATCTTAGATCACACTTGAGCGTAAGAGGTAAATATATATCCCAAAAATCCCTATAAATTTCCTCAATTGGCGGCGAACAAATTTTGCAAATTGTAAGGAGCAACAAGGTTAGATCCTCCACTCCAAAACTCTTTAGAGAAGGCTTGATTAGCCTTGTCTGTCGGGTGCGCGGCGTCGAACCACAAGTACTCACTTGGGTTACTACAAACAGTGAAGCTTTGGTCTTTCTTTTGGCAAGTGAAATCACCATTGTATGATCCACTTCCACAACAAGCTGTCTCACTTTCCCTAAAACCTGTTATTATCAATTTGACAAATATAATGTGATTAGATTACATGAAATCTCCTACTTACCTACTAAACATATAATATATCTATCATATGGTATTGTACTATTGTTTGTGTGAATAAACAAAATTTAATGTCATTTTCAAAGACAACTTACTACAATTTATAATGTCATGTTCCATGAAAGACTTGACCTATGCATGTAACAACTAGCAACCAAGCAAATGTAATATACAAGGACCCACGTCACATGAACTTATTGAATAAGCTAGACATTTCTCAATTGGATTTTTCTTAATCAAAGCCGATTTCTTAGGCTTTTATTTGTACTATATGTACATATATACCACATTTTATCACTAATCATCGAAACAAAAGCACCGACGATTGCATAGTCTAATTACTACTACCATGTTTTTAAAGGGAAACCTAACTACGATTGATTCTTTAATAACGCCTCTAGAAATTTACACCCGTGCCCCTTTACTTTTTCACGGTCTTCAGTAAATATAACATAAAACAAATCTAACAATATCTCGATCATTCAATAACTTGTTAGAATAATACGGGCAATAATACGGCCAAAATTAAAAATTAAAAATTGTTGCTCGTACATTAACTATCATGAAATTAAACAGGACATGGAGAAAAACTTGTTGTTGGCTTATTATAGATCTATGTGAATATGTGTAAGTAATAACCTGTCTATGTAATTTTTTAATCAAGAGTCATTAATGTGAAAAATATTCAAGATCTTGGGACTCGATTTTGTTCATTATAAAAAGAATTGATACACAGCAAGCTATAAATGACATGGTTTCTCTAAACTGACAAACAATTAAGGTTTAAAGAAACATAGAAAGAACAACAGGACACATTAGTTGAAAGCCACTACTTGACCCATTTTAGTGCAACTATACAAGTGTGCATAAAATAATTGAACTAAAGGGAATCAAAGCATATGATCATAACATAAATAATTACTACTAGAACGTACCACCCGTCGAAAATTTAAAAAATTAGTAGAACGTACCGTATCTACTTCCGTATATGACTCGGAGGTATAAGGAGGTGTAGAAGTCGTAAATTGAGTATTTGAACCCTGGTAGATTGTTTTGCAATCTCTTGGCTAGTGCGGCGAATTTTGCATTGTGCATCTTGGCTAGCTCTTGTGGCTCCGGTGCACACGTTCCTTTGAACGCGAGCATGTACTTCATTGATGGCATACACCCAAGAGGACCAAGGTTTTGGAATGCAAATTTTCTTCCTCCTTGGTTATAGATTGTCTGTATCAATCAAAATTGGATAATGTTAATTTAAATTTAATTTAACTAGTACGAGTTTTTGATTAAAAAAGGATTATCTGCATATACAGAATCTCGTGTTAAACTAGCTTCTTATGATAAATTAAAAGTCAAAGTGTGTTACATGTAAGTTGCTACGTCTCAAAAAAAAAAAACCTACCCTAACAAGGTGTTGAAAAACCGTACGTGTTGCCATCCCTTATTCCCACCTTATATGAGACATTGAGACCACTTCTAAAGAAAATATACTCTTAATATCTAAGTCAGAAGATGATTTCCCAATTTGTAATTACCAAGTTGCTCCGTAAAGCTTATCTTTTATCCAAGGTATTACTTAAAATGAACTAGCTAATCACTTCCTTTATTAGAGAGAATCCACCTCATATCCCATTAGTTCAAAAACTTCAAATTTAGCAAGACAATAAAGCTATGCCACGTCTACTACAAAAGTAAGCAAATAGAGCGGTGAATTGGTTAGCTAATGTCTAGCACGTTCTTATTCATCTTTTCTCATGACATGTTTGTCAACGATACTAATCTTAGTTTTTAACATGCCATGTACTCCGTATTCAGTACACAATTTCATAGTTCGGGTTAGAAATTGACAGCGCTAAGTAAAACCCAATTCACAAGTATAACTTTAACCAAATTAAAGTTTACAATAAAAAGAGATAAAGTAATTAAAGACGAAAAATTAAAAAAGCAAGAATAAATCAATAAAGAAATCTTACTTTAATATGAATAGTGAGGTTGCCAAGAATCATATTCATCTGGCGATTCCTTTTGAAATTGGAGAGAGGAAGCTTTTTAACATTCTTCTGTAGAAGGGTAACATAGTCATTTCCGGCAATGTTAAACAAGTATACAGCTTCAGATAACAGCTTATTAGCTTGCGCTTCTCCAACTTGCTGCTTCAATTTTTGCACCATTTGTACAAAATAATCTATTTGCCTCTTCAAATTTATCTGGACCCCCCCCCAAAAATAAAATAAAATTAATATCAATCCATAAGATAAGCATACAACATAGAAAAGAGGATCAAAATCCAATCAACCCATTTAAAAATTCATATTCGGAAATTCAATAATGTAAACGCGACATGATCCTAAATCACATTACGGACTATGAATTAATGAAATCTCAACACTGTAACCAACTAAACTAATTGACACCGATAAAATCTTAAAAATATATGGCGCGTATACAATGAAGTTGTCACATCAAGTAAATTTCTCCTCAGATTTGCCACAAGTGCCAGCTAGCTAGAGAAGTTGAGCTCATGATATGCATTAAGTTATACTTATATCAAAGATGCCTAAAGTAGTGATTTTAAAAAAAAACAGATGCTAAAGTTGGCATTTACTTCAACTTTTTCACTATTAGCTTGTGATCTTTCGTCAGAAGAGGTAATAAATGGACTACATTTTTTCACCTACCAACCTTATTTTATTATTTTCTACCAATTAAATCTCGTGATATAAGTCAATAATCACAGTTAAAAAAAAAGTACAGTTTTAACTGGAATTAAGCTAATTTTCACTAATTTCTATTATGATTGTTGCTTCATCTTCACTTCAATTTCTTCAACAAATTCTATAATTTCAACCTTAATTATTTAGTAGGTCAGCTTAAACTTTATTCAAGTGAATTTCAATTTTATTTCTTTGAAAAAGTACACCGACAGAAAAAAAAAATGATTGAAATAGTCAGAGAAAAAAATAATTCAAATGAATTGATATGACATACCGTTTGAGGACGAGTTTCAACAAGAACACAAGCACCAGCTGAAGCAAAATTAATTCCTTTGGTATAATCTTTTAATCCAGGCAACAAATAGGGTTGCAAAAAAGGCAACCCCGCGAATTGAGCTGCGAAAAAAAAAATTAAGAATAAGCTTAAGTTTTTGGTTGAGTTGATGTGAACTAAAAATAATGGTACAGACGTTGTGAAAAATAATTACTCACCAATGAAATCGGGGATAAGACGTCCGTCAGAGTATCGACCAGATGGCTTTTTAAAATAAGTTTCGCCGTAAGGCCAGTATTCGGCCCCCGCGCCTTTGACACCGTTGTATAAAGTCATACCATCGTCGTAGAGCGAATCGCCGAAGACGAAAAGAGGGGGTTTTTGGGCATTAGAGGGGGATAAAGAGAGGAAGAGTAGTGTGGTGAATATGAGCAATGTAGGAAACATTTTGGTTGTGAATTGTGATCTTAGGAATGTGAGAGATAAAATGAAGAAGTGAAAGTTGGGTTGGTTTAATTGATTTAAGTTAGTGTGATTTATTTATGTGCAACCAAAATCGAAATGAAAACCAAACCAGCTTTTGTGTTGGGGGTCTTAATTATTTGGTATTGCAACTGTTAGAGCTAAAGGTAAGGGACAGGATTTTATGGTATTTAAAGGAGTGAAGGGGGTTATATTTTTTTATTATTATTATTATTATTAGTTTTTTTTTATTTATTATTTTTTTTTTTTTTTTTTTGTAACGAGGGAAGTTGCGTACCGCGTTGCTTTTTTTGACACATTCTTTTATGAGGCTGTGAAATTATTAAAAAATTAAAAATAAAAATACTAATGTCAAAGTAGTCGTTTGTTTTTGATAAAATTATTATAACATTTATAAGCAAGATAATTGAACTATTGAAGTACATATTGAAAATGATGCTACATTCGTTTAAGATGTTAACCTTTTGTATTTTGTCACTAATAACAAATTTTACTTTAAAAATTGTTTGTAACTATTATTTATGGAAAATTTAAATTTTGTAGGCTATTTTAAAAATGTATTTTTGATGTAACGACTTTGTATTACTTAAACAATAGAATACTCTTTACGTTTTCATCGGTTTGTAAATTTGTGTTGATTTTTAGTTTTCAAATATATAATTTGTTTATTTTTTTTGAAAACAAATATATAATTTGTTTATATAATATGTAGCTGTAAATATCTTAATTATAATAATATTACATTACAAAATATGTTAAAAGTATCGGGGGAAAAAAAACAGAAGGAGTATTACAGACATTAATAATTATCATTTTATAGACAAGGATTAATTAAGAGTTTACATATTTAAGAACGGAGCTAGTATGACAGTATCTACGTATATAATACCTTTTGTTTTTCTTATTTAGTGTTCGATAAATAAAGGGAAATTCAATCTTAAAAGTTAATAGGAACAACTACGTTTGAAAATGATTTAAATGAGGAATAATAATGAGGGTTCTTATTGACTACCTAAAATCCTAAATCAAAGGACCTTCTTTTGAAATATCACGGAAATACCATAAAAGGTGGAATAGGTGGGTGTTGAGGTTAGTACTTAGTCCTCCTATACTAATTAGTGTAATTACATTTAATTTTCTGAAAATGATGAACTGATGATACATTAGTGTCCTCTTTAAAATCCTTTCAAAAAAAAAAAGTGTCCTCTTTAAAATCTAGGACATTCAATACAACTACACATAATATAGGGCTCTGCTATAGATAATTGTAAATAATTATCGAAATTATATTCCTAATGACAATGAATTACAAATAATGGATATGATTATGTTATGTGTCGACACATAATTCATTAATCAATTAACTTTACAATTTTACACTTATATTAATCAATTGAGTATTGACTATTTCATGAATTTAAACTTATGGCCGGAGGCCGAGTACTATGAGTATTACTACTGTACTAGTATCAACATTAATATCTAGCTAAATATTACACTACTTATTATTGGTCTTTAAATCTGAAACTCTATTGTTGACATATAAATCCTTAATTTAAAAGTAAAAATGCATTATTTAAGACGTTAGAAATAATTTATTATCCTTTACAGAATATTAATGATATAAGAGCTTTATATTGATCAAGACCTCAACTTAATTATTTATATTGCGTGAAGGTAGAATATGAACATAGACATTGTTGACAGACGACATCATTCTCTTCTATACCAACATTTTAGGTGATAATAGTATCTTGCCCATGTAACCGATCTCACACTTTTGGTTAACACTTTATTGTTGTCTTTTTCTCTTCATCATCACTAATTTAAATCATAATCAAAACAGAAATATACACTGTACTTTATTAATTTCGCAGTAATATACGTTAAACCCAACAAAACAAAAATGTTACTCCTTAATGCAATAAAATTCGATATTTACATATAAAATATGTTCTATATTATAATGAAGCAATAAGGGAAAAGGTACAAAAATTAATTCTACAAATACTATATTATAATTAGCAAGTTCAATTAATCTTATAATAATCCTAAATAAGTTAAAGTGGTTAGTAATTTGGCAGGAAGCATAAAGGAAAGGATCAAAGGTAAATAGAATCCAAAAATCGATAGCGTGGCCTGGCAAATTTATGAACCTAAACTCATCATTAAAGGAGGTTATCAAGGCATAATCCCGCTGTCAAACCACATTATTTGAATAATTTAGTTAAATGTAAGATATAGTTTTCGTACATTATGTATATTTCTAAAACTCATGTATATATGTATCTTCCTGCCTTAAAAAATGCAGCTAGCTAGCTCACTTTCTTGCTCCATCCTCCTACTAATTAGAGTTATTATTGCTTGTGATTCAGTTTTGGTACTTGGAATTATATCATCGGTATTTATGCCATAAGAAATGCAGCTAACTCTCACCTTTTGCTCTACGTACTAATTACTATGCATTGTTGTTTAGTAAATCCACACTCTATTACATTGTGTGTGTGTGTGTTTTTTTTTTTTTTTTTTTTAAAGGCTCTATTACATTGTTTATGAGGATCGGAATGGGAAACAAATGTATTATACATAGCCTACTAAATTAGATATGCGATCTACATATGTGGTCATTTTGTGGATAAGACTTTGGAGGCTAAAGACTTGTTCTCTTCACATGAAACAAGTAGATCTGGTCTGATTTTATTAAGGTCTGGTCTGATCCGCTTTGATCTAATCTGATTTTATAATTTGAATAAACTTTGACTGCATTTTAATACTAATCTATAAAAGAAAACATTATTAAAATAGATGTTGTTAGATTCATTACATTATGAACTTTTCAAATATACAATTTTCATAATTTTTTTAATACGCAATTAACGAAATTAGCAATAAGTATATGATAATCAAACGTTCTGATCAGATTTGAATGTTTCTGGTATGGTCTCATCTGATATGAATTTATAAAGGAATAACTAATAAGTCCTGAAATAAGTTGAGATAACAGGTCCTAATTTTAGTTTTGCTCTTTTGACTAGCTAGTAGGTTTTTATCAAAGAGTTATTGCTTTTATACGACGTATGAAATTACTATACGCTCTATAATAAATACAATCAATGGCTCAGTTCAGTTTTATTCGACCTTATCAATTAGTGACCATAATCTATATACATAATCGTGTTATATTGAGGATTGACCATATTATGGATATGCATTTAAAAGAAATATTTGTCATGTTTTTTTAGAAGTATTATTTATGATAACAGTCATCAATATTAAGCTTAGGCTAATAAACATGAATACATATATCATGGATCATAAAAACCTGGATAAATAGTTGACAATTAATGTAAATACTCGTACTACACTTAGGGCTTGTTCTCATTGACTGAACTGAACTTATTAGAGCTGAACTGAAATGAACTAAATTGAATTGAACTGAATATTTTATAAGAGAAAGAAATTAGGAGCTGAACTAAACTGAACCGAAAATAATCGTATGAGAATAGACCCTTAATCAAAGAAGAGCAATTTAACTCAATAAAAATTATTTGGTTTAGGCTTCTCAAGTTCTCATTTTCAATATTGTAGTGAACGAGTAGTCTATATATTTTGTTAAAATCTTAAGAATTGCTAGACTTAAGAATAAAAAAGAAATTAATTTGTGCTCTCATCTATTATCTTACGTATAACTAGCTTAAAATAGTTACATTTAAACCGTAAATTATATTAAAAGATGACAAACTTATAATACATTGTTGATTGTACATGTCAAACCTTTAGTACAATTAGCAACAAAATCAGGACTCCAAGCAAGAATTGGATTACGTAAGTTGATTGCTATTAATTAAGACCATGAAGTATATTTTTTATATCTTGCATTATTAGTTTGATGTTAATATTGTATAGTAGCAGCATACGTAACTCAAATAATTATAAACTATAGGTAAATGAATTGACATACACCCTCTATTCATGGACATATAATTATAATAATGCATTAGTTTGTATTAGCGAGTTTTGTCGGCCAACGACAACTGTCTATTCCCAATCTTTGATTTTTAGAGACCTGTAACAAATAGCGCCTCTTCCTCAAATTAATGAAAAAGGAATTTGCATACGTTAGTACGTTACTACGTAGTACGTTACTACGTACCAGCGATATTATCCTTCCTTTTTTTTCTTTTTTTTGGAATTAATGATCATACATGTTATCTATTTGATTTTATACATATAAATTAGTGAATTATGTTTAGATAATAGATAATATCGTTATAAAAAAAGATAATAGACAATATAACTGTAGACAAAATAAGCTTAGTAAATAAATCAAAGTTAGTAACTGGAAAGAACTTCATTAAACAAATGTAATATTCTATTAAAATGTCGAAATTAAAGAGTGTCATATATATAATCTAAAGTAGAAATAAATTACGATTAGTATTTCTAATATAACCCTACTTGAATGGAGAAGTAAATAGTCGCCTAAATATTAAGTTTGGACTGAGAGATTATTATGATAAAGTGACTATCAGCCACGACTAATAATGCTAATCTGAATTCAATTTGGCTTTTATTTATGATGTACAAAAAGTCAAACAAACTCTTTAATAATAGATGAAATTATATTTATAATTTGCTTGATGAAGTCAATAATCATGTATAGGATTATTCTCTTACACAAGTATGCAAATTGATCTTGTAGTGCATAAGTAATGTAGACATGTAGTAGTAGTACTAGTAATATACATATAGATACTTGTATAAGATAATTAATTAATTCAACCACCACAAAATTACAACTAACATTATTAATTATAGTATATGCTTTACACAATTATGCATGTGGTTATGCTATTCTTGTCCCTCTAATAAATCCATGCAAGCATATTATCAAACATTCCGCTGGCTCTACAGAACAAGAATGGGTTGTTATGGGTCAATAATTCATATGATGGCTAAGCACCCCAAATAATTTATACTAATCGATTATTTTTAAGCCTTTTTTCTTTGGAAAATCTTTAATAATTTAAATTACATATTAGCTTGGACTTTTTTTTTTGGCTTAATAATAACATGAACGAATCTTATATATCAATTAAAAAAAATTAAAAAATTGGGAAGTTTTCTATTGTAAAATCTTATCTAATCTTGTTTTTTGGAGTATACTGTAACTAACAAATTTTTTTTTTTTTTGAAAACCTACTGTAACTAACAATTAGCAACAAGATTATAATGAGATTACTTAACATGAACGATTATGAATTATTATTGAGCTATTAATGATAGTTCTGAGTTTATATAATTCAGTTTTATTTATGTCATAGGGTTCGTTTGGCATCACTGTAGCTTTTTGTTTTTTAATTTAAAGTATACTATATATGTCACATAATAAATCAAAAATTATTTAGACTTATTAAAATCATGATAATGAAAACTGACAACCGATAAGTGGAAACACCTTTTTCTTGTTTCCTATTTTTTTTTTTTTTTTTTTTTTTTTTTAAAAAAAAAAGGAAACTGAAAATCAAAAATGATGCCAAACTAAGTTGTTTTGTGCTACATGTATACTCTTTGTTTATTTTTGGTTGTCTTCATTTTTATTACATTGATGGTACATTATCTTTTTTGATCCGATGTATATAAATATATTAAAAAGTATTATCATGTCCGATATGTTGTAATGTTATATCTAATTTAGCTTAATGTATTTTTATTTCCTCGTGATTTCCTTGCATACCGAATTATAAACTAATTATAATGAAAGTTAAAATTTTGCATTGAAGACTCGATATGAATGGCAAACACAGTCCAAAAAGAAACTTAGAAAGTACTTCATATTAGTCTTTGCACCTTTCATGAACCAACTAACTAATCCAGAGTACAATTCAACAACTAATAACAACATTAGTTACATAGTACAAGCTAATAAATTCCATAATTTGCATGCATAAATCACATATTCACATGGTAACTAGAAAAAGTAGTCAACCTTGTGAAGCTAGAGTTACAACTTTTCTAATAAAACACATGTGATAAGAATAAGCTAGGAATTAATTAAGTTCATGAAACATATGATTAAGTTTATAATAATGTCTCCATAAAGTGGTTTAATGAGAATATGCTAATCCTAGTTGGGTAAGAATGTAAGATTTAGTAAATATCTTATCAATTACTCATCATCAACAAAACAATAAAAAGAACCAATAAATCAAATTCTAACACCCAAAAAATAGTGGTCCAATTAATAATATTCCAATGCTTTTAGCAAAGGGTCCCAAAAAAAAAGAAGAAAGCACAAGTGTAAGGAAAAAGTACCAAAGGAATTGGGTATAGAGGACAATAAACTAGGCAAGAAGCAAGAGGAAATAAAGGAAGTTGATATTATTTAGAGGAAGCGGGCCGGGCTAGTTGGGCTTGAAAGGACTTATGGGTGAAGTTGAGTTGCGTAAAGCCAATTGATTTACCCCGCTGGCTGCTGCATGAACGGGCCCACTTAACCAAATGTATCGGGCCCCCCTTTGAATATAGTTTAGGTGGAGCATTCTTCGCAACCCCAAGAATTTCCGCAAATTTTAACATGCACCATGGTGCATGTTAAACTGTGTGCACCACCAATAATAAGATGCCACATGTATTATAATTTGTCATCACATTCACTACCAACATTATTATCTCTCGGTATTTTCTCTCTCCTCTCTTCTCCTTCCTCACACTTTCTAAATTTCTGATTTCTCTTTCCTCTATCTTCTTTCTCCTCTATTTTTCTCTTTCTTAAATTCATTCATCATTTTGTTATTGATTTAATTTCTTCATCATTATTTTTTATCACTATAGATCGAGATCCTTCATCTCTTCCTCTTACAATTCATAATTTCTAGCTAAGTTCTCTCACCTCTATTTTTCTTTTTCTAAAATTCATTCATTGTTGTTGATTTAATTTCTTCATCACCATTGTTGATCACCATATATTAATTTCAAAATTCATTTTTTTCAACCTTCAATTTGAAGCTAAGTTAATGTAGTTTTGCAAAAAAAGGGTGAAGTTTAAAATGGCGAATTTGACGAGGAGAAGGTGTTTAAGACGACGGAGATGATTATTTTTCAATAAGATTCAATTGTCTAAATCACTATGGCTAGGTTTGAATTTCGAAATTTGTAGATTTCATATTATTTTGATTTTTTTTTGTTAGTGATATTTGTGTATTCTATTATTAACAGATCTGTTTTTTGTTATATTTTGGTATTTTGAACATTGTAAGTTAAAAATATGAACGTAGGATACGTTTCCTATAAATATATATATTTTCTGACATATATTTTGGGATTTATGAACATCTTAATTATAATTTTGAACATGTGATAAATTTCTTATGAACCTTTTTTAGATCTATGTATTTTGTAATCATTTTTTTAAAAAAATTTGGTGTTCTATACTTTATAATCTATATATCTGAACATTTGATTCTTTGAATATGAAAATTAGTTTTGTTTTCGATTTATGAATTTTTAAAACATTTTTATGTTTTAATTGCTAATTTTTTTTTTGATGATTTTCAGTATCAATTATAATTTAATTGTTGAATTGATGCTTTAATTTGTATTTTATGAATATAATTTGTGTATATCATATTTTGTTCATATAATTTGAGTAATGCACTTTCCATTGTATTTATTATCAAAATTGTTATTAGTAATATCATATTATGAACACTATTGCTATGTTTATGAACATTTAGGTTACTTTAATGAATCTTTCCGTTTTACATAATTCTCTGAGTATGTATATATGCTTTTTAGAAAATAATTGGAAACGTAATTTTGAACATTTTTTTCCAATATTTGAACTTTGTTGTTTTATTTTTGAACTCCAGTAATGATTATTATGAACTGTGTTTGTTTATTGCAGTTAGAACGTATGAAGTTGTTTATAAGAAAAGTCTGAAGGCTGAGCAACATTCATGAGCAGTGTCTTCAGGTCAAGAAGTTTTTGAAGGGTTTTTAGTGGTTTGTGGTTGGGGTTCAGAAGTTTATGTAGGGTGTTCAGTGGTTTGCGGTTGGAGTTCAAAAAAATTTGTAGGGTGTTTAGTGGATTGTAGTTGGGATTCAAAACTTTTTGTAGGGGGTTCAGAGGTTTTTGTAGGGTGTTTAGTGATTTGTGGTTGGGGTTCAGAAGTTTTTATTGGGGGTTCAGAGGTTTTTTTTAGGGTGTTTAGTGGTTCGTGGTTGGGGTTCAGAAGTTTTTGTAGGGGGTTCAAAGGTTTTTGTAGGGTGTTCAGTGGTTTGTGGTTGGGTTTAGAAGTATTTTTATAGTGTTCAGTGGTTTGTTGTTGGGGTTCAAAAGTTTTTGTAGGGGGTTCAGGGTGTTTTGGTAGGGTGTTAAGGGTGTTTTAGTAGGGTGTTCAGTGGTTTGTAATTGAGGTTCGAAAGTTTTTTTAGGGGTTCAGAGGTTTTTGAGTTTGGTTCAGTTTTTTTGGTGGCTTATTAGAAAATTGTAGGGGCTTATATGATGTTTATGGGGGCTTTTGTGTTGCTTCTAGTGTCTTATCATAAGTTTCTGGTTGATGTTCAGAAGTCTCTTGAAGGTGTTTAGTAGTTGGTCTATAGCTATATATGAAGTATTAAACAACAAAAGAAGGAGATACACAACATCCAAATAAATTATTATTTCATACCAAAGTACTTGATAAAGTTTATACACAAATTATTACTTCATACAGCACCTATATATGGACGTAAAAGGCAACGTATATGAACAGACAGGAAAATATGAATGTAATGGATATGGAACGATTAACATCAGATTTGCTAATTTTATTGCACAATCCACCAAAATTGATCATAAAGCTACAAAAAAAAAAAAAAAAAGGAGCAAATCTCCATTTTTTTAAACAAAATACAAGAAATTTTATAGTGGATAGAGAAAGTAGAGTTTTCCCCATTGTTGAAAATTTTAGAGCTTCTTGTAATTTAGAGGTAAAAAAGGGAGAATCAAAATTATCAATGAGGGAAGCAAAAATAATCTTCAAAAGTAAATATATATATATATAAGAAAGAGGAGAGGGAAAAAATAAAAATGGCCGTTGAATCTCTATATGGATGTTGAAAGTTTTAATTTAGGTTTTCAAAGAATTTAGAGGTAAAAAAAAAATATCAAAATTCAATGGTGAAAACAAAAAAAAATGGCTGGGCTTCTTCTATTGGGTGCAGGCTTCATTCTATTGGACATGGAATCACTGGGCTGGGCAGCAAATTGGGCCTGGTGCACCTAGTTCTAGGTGCACCATGGTGCATGTAATACTAATTGAAGAATTTCCTTGTAAAACATTCATTTTTTTGGACCACCGTCTGCTGCATGGATTTTGATTTTTTTATTTTTTATTTTGTGATGATGCGTAAATTATTGAGTTTTTAGATAAGAGATCATTTTCGTGGTAATGCACGAGATATATGAGTAACTATTTTACTATTTTACTATAAATGACAATTTTGATAAGAAATAGTGAATGAATATATTCGGATGTCTTTGTTTAATCAGAAGGGAGTGTATAGTTTTTTCGAAATTAGCTAATTTGGAGAATTATGGTTAAAAGTTGAAAAAAATAACTCTTCTTTTATTATGTTATATTTAAAGCTTTCTAGGTTTCGACGATAATGTATTCAAGACTAGCTAAGCTTTTAACCATAGGAACTAAAAAGCCCTTCCTACACAACAATCTTGACATTTCCGAAGCCAAAACGAAATCATCAAGAGCTTCTTTAGGTTAGACACAGCAAATCTTTTTGTTAGCTGATCCAAGTATTACGGAGTATGTACAATTAGGTCCATAATTTATATTTGTATGACATATGTTGACTAATCTATGGTATATCGATCTATTAAGAAATTAATTACACAATTAACTAGATTGCTAATGTTAGTTACAATATATTGTATCTTTAATCATTTGTAATTATGTTAATTTTTGTTTATCCACTAAATATGCATTAGGAGTTTCCTGTAATGAAGGTTTAATATTTCATTTTTTGCCTTATTTGCCTTTGTACAATATTATATAGTTTAATATACGATGTGTGCTTTGTTCATGATAATTTTATACATATATCCCTTGTCTTTTTTGAAAAAGACTAATCCACCTATACTTTAAATGTGTGTCATCAATTCAGGAAAAGAATCTTCTTTGTCTAAGCCTACCTGTAGCCTAGAAAAGCAAAGCAGCCAGACATCCTAATTCGTCCTCTTGGAAGTTTATTGAATTTTCTCTTTCAAAAGTTGCTTCATTTTTCTTTGAAAATTCTTTATACCAACTAGTGTATTTATATTCTTGTATGAGTAGTTTTTATGGCAAAATAAAGCTAAGGCAACCTTGATTAATGATTGCTCGCTAATCTATTAGATTATTTATATCTTGGATGCTATTTTCCTCCTTTTGAAATAGTTGTCACTTTGACTGTTATACATACCTATTGTTGAAAATTAAATCATCATTTCCTAATCAATACGAGTACTATTGATTGATGATAGAAATTTTCAAGATTAGATCATTATTTAATTTCTATTTATATTAGTTTAAACAATATATACGGTGTAAAAATATAACAATGTTTATTATATAATACATACGGAGTAGTACTTAATTTTTCCCATTGATCTCTTCATCATCAACATAATTAATCTCAAGACAAGCTTAATGAGCAGTGTATATTAAAGTAAGTCGTAAGTGTAGATTGTTTTTGAAAGTATTTTTTATTTTATTTTAATGTACTTATGTATATTGAGTAAGTTTAATTTAGACTCATCATATCATCTACTACTAGGATAATTTTTAACATTTCACTTAATAAATGATTCTTAGCATGTGAAAGGGCAAAGTGAGGACAAATATACGGAGTGTTTAAGAAGGTGAAAGCTAAGATAATGATAGGGGTTAAAAGCTACTCGTACGTGGTAGTTACATAGAGTGAAGTTGTAAAAGATTTTTATATTTTGTCCTTTGTAACTATTGGAAATAAGTCATTTTCGTGTTTTTCATAGTGGAAGAATTGTAATGGTTTAGAAAATGACAATACTACGTCCAAATTATAATACTTACAAAATTAATTTATAATATAAACGTGCTATCCTATACTATACTTTTTATTTCTTTATATTATTGCCATTTGGTGGCTCAAATAATTGTACCTCACAAGTGAGAGCAACACCTAAACGAAGTATTTTGGATGATCAATCATTAGTAGTGGTGAACAAGCTACATACAATCGATTGACGTGGTGAGTAAAATACAATCGATTGGCGTTCATTACAACTCCGTACCTCCATTTCATAATATTATTTAAAGTTGACTTTTTTACATTTGTCAATGTAAAAATTCAATTGATAATATCTTTAGTATAAATATAAAAAATTAATATCTTGAAAAATACTTGAACACATTGAGACAAATTAACAAAATTGTACAAAAATATAGTTTTTCTTATGTATAATTACAAACGACGATCAAAACGGAGTTTGTGATGATCAGTACTCAAAGTTAAAGTGTAAAGAACTTAGAGAGATGGATGTCTAAAAGTGTATTTTTTTTAACTTGTAAAATCCATTTTGAAAATATTAAAACATACTCTTCTTTTATGTCTTTTACCTCGTACTAGAAATTAGATAGGGAGAAAAGCATGAAAACATAGTAAAAAAATCATTCGTTCAATCATTAGAGGACTAGAGATTTTTAATTATGGCAACCATATTCTTTCATGACGAGTGAAGCAATGATATACACAATGAAGTGCAACTTTGCAAGATATAGCAAAATTTCATGTAGAAGAAAAAGTCTCTCTCTTGATTTTATTTATTTTTAATCATCCTCCTTGAGTAGGAAATGTCAGAAAATCATAATCATAATTCATCATGTAACTATTAAATCTAAACATAAGGCGACAAAAAAATACACCGTGAAATTCACAATTGACACATTAACGTTTTGTTTTCTAGTAATTTGTTTCTACTTGAATTATTTAATTTGCTTTCACGTATTAAAGTTTATGAACTTACGTCCTCTAAAACAAGTCAAAAACTCAAAATAAATCAAACATAGCACATTGCAAGTGTATAGCTTTGTAGATGCTTTAAATTTATTAGTGGAATATAGTTTAACATATCATATTGAAAAAAAAAAAATTAAAAAAAAATTTAATTAAAATAAAAAGGCTAAACATGTGTTGGACTTCTTATGCTGTCGATTCTATTGGGCTACAAGCCCATATGACCTATCCTATGCATTGCTTGTTTTAATTTTTGTGGACCGCTAATAACATTGGGCTGAAGTACAACATCCTCTGGCCCAATCTGTTTTGCCGTTCTCAGACTGCCGAGGCCCATCATCCAGTATTCAGGATCAATTACTGGTTAAAGAATTTTGTGCTGCTAAACCTTTTTTTCAGCTCAAAACTACACACAAAAATAATGTTTGAAAAAAAAAAAGTATACATTTCTAATTTCTCTGTCTAAAACTAATAGTTACATTACTGATTACCCTAATATATGTAGACTAAGAATATTTTTTTCACGGTTCAAACCTTGTGACTAAGAATATGACACAATTGTACATGTTGTTCGCCTATACGACTATTCTATTACTTGCCCTAATACTAGTGATTTGCATCATGTAAATTTCTTTTCAGTAACTTGCAAAATAATATATTGGTGTATGACTCTATTATCCGAATGAAGGAAGCCTATAGTAGGAGGTTGTAACGAGCAAATGGACCTTTGTTTGATCAATTGCAACGAGCTATGTGAGGATCGGAGGTTTAATCAACTCATAGCCAAGAAATTCTGCAAGTTATAAGGAGCAACAACATTGGGTCCTCCCAACCAAAATTCACTCGCGAATTGCTCATTAGCTCTATCGGTAGTATGCCCTGCATCGAACCATAAGTAGTCGGCTGGATTGCTACAAATTGAGAAGCTATGCCCTTCCTTCTGGCAAGTGAAGCCACCGTTGAAGGGTCCACTCCCACAACATGCTGTTTCACTTTCCTTGAAACCTATCATCCATAATTTAGGTGATGAATTATAAAAGTAAATCCTAAAATATCTATGCATATTATAGTTACAATGTTACATATACGGGACGTGTGATAAAAAGGAAATTGAAACATAGACGTACCAAATCTATTGCCATTTAAGACACGGATGTGTAAGGAAGTGTGGAAGTCATAGATTGTGTACTTGAACCCTGGTAACCGGTATTGCAATCGGTTTGCTAGTGCAGCGAATTCAGCATTGTACATTCTGGCTAGCTCTAATGGTTCCTCGAGACAACTTCCATCATAGTGTAGCATAGACTTCATTGATGGCATGCACCCAATTGGTCCTACGTTTTGGAATGCAAACTTCCTTCCTCCTTGGCTGTAGATTGTCTATATAATCAAGGACATACATAGATAACATCGTTAGTTAATTATTCAGAATGATTATTCCGGTGTTATTTTGTAAGACTAATATGAATATAGATTATGTTTGACTGAACCACGTTAAAATCTTGTATACGTTACATATTTTATTATTATCTTCTTACCCAATGTTGCACACATAATCAATTGAATGTGAAGCTAACCCTTTAAATCACAACATACTAAAGTAGAGATTAGATTTAAGATATCTTACGTAAATGTGATTGGTAAGGTTACCAAGTATCTGGTTCACGTAGTCTCTCTTCAAATAAGGGGAGAGGGGGAATCCTTCCTTATTCGTCTCGAAAAGGCTAAATAAGTCATTTCCTCCGATGTTAAACAAGTAAACTGCTTTGGATATTATCTTATTGGCTTCAAATTCTCCAACTTGCAGTTTCAATCTATGAAACATCTGGTTAAAGTAGTACATTTGCCTCGCCAAATTTATCTAAAATAAGACCAAATTAAACAGTTTTGATCAGTATAAAAAAAAAAGTATGAACAAAATGATTCAAATCAAAATCTTGCTACTCAAATACTCAATAATGTCAAATGGTACTCTATGTTGAGATTATTGAAATGTACTACGAAGTATATACTATATAGTAACGACGACAGATGAACTTATTGAACTTTTGTCAAGTTACATGTACTTTACTCAAAAAAGGAACTGCTAAGAATTGGAAGGTCTTATTCTCTTTAACTTTGACTCTTCAAAGTTAAGAAAATTTTGTTAATAACTACCCATTAAAGCACGTGTTTTGAAAACAACTACCTATTAAATTTTTTTTTTAAAAGAACTACCACAAAGATGTAAAAAGTTTAACTAGCACTACCACTTCAACAATTTTGGCTAAAATATCCGGTATTTGGGTCTCACTTTTTATCACTTTTTACCTTTATGAAGGGTAACTTAGTCAATTTAGATGATGATTTTATGAGGTAAAGGTAAAAAGTAGAACCTACATGCCGAATATTCTAGTTGGAATTATTAAAGTGGTAGTGCTACTTAAACTTTTTACAAATTTGTGGTAGTTCTTTTTTTAAAAAAATTTAATAGGTAGTTGTTTTCAAAACACGCACTTTACTTGGTAGTTTTTGACAAAATTTCCCAAAGTTAATAATTTTTATGAAATAAATTTCCTTATCTGAGATCCTCAATCTTAATCACTAGACCAAAACTTCATTTATCACTTTATAGAGCTCATTACATCGAGCTCATTGCCAAATTATAACAACGAACATAACATTTCAAGGCTCAATTAAACAGAAATGAACTAAGGGAGGGATATTAATGAAATATCAATTTTTTTTCAAGGAATTGATATATTTACTCATTTTCTATATAAAATTTCACTGCCCAAAAGTTAATTAGAAAATTATACAAAAAGTAAATTTAACAAATAAAAATAAGAAAAAAAAAATAATAATACCGTTCCAGGACGAGTTTCAACCAGCACACAAGCACTTGCAGATGCAAAATTAATTCCTTGGGTAAAGTCCTCAAGCCCTGGTAACAAATATGGCCGCAAGAATGGCAAACCCACGTATTGTGCTGCCGTAACATACCCACATACACGGGTAAATATATTGATCAATGGAAATCAGTCGAATCACAGAGTTTATTTTAATTAGATAACAGTATTTGTATATCCTAGTGATCAAATAATTGAATAATCGATTAAACAAAATACATTGAACAAATTTTAATGGTAGCAATATAACATACCTAAGAAATCTGGGATAACACGACCATCACTATACCTCCCAGCAGGTTTCTTGAAGTAAGTCTTACCATAAGGCCAAAACTCGGCACCGGCTCCCTCGACACCGTTGTACAAGGTCATACCGCCATCGTAGAGCGAATCGCCGAACACGAATAAGGGAGTCTTGTCTTGGGCACTTGAGGTGGTAAAGAGTAGAGTTGAACATAGCGCCAATGTTAGCAATATGCTCCTTGTTCTTCTTCCCATTAAAAAAAGTCAAAGTGTTTAATTTTGTGCATCAAATATTTAAGACCAGCTTTATTTGTTTTATATTTTTTTGGTTAAATTTGGAGTGCAAATTGGGTGTGAAATATTGGATGATACAGAGTTTGATTAAATGAAAGCACGTTAGTGATTAATTATTAGACGTGGAATGCATTCTACCGTACTATGTGCGCTCCATTTTTTATTCATAAAACACCATATATTATGATTAATGATTTTCAATTAATGATTTGGGAGTTTCATGTTTAACACTTTAACGGTAGATTATAAAGAGTAATTTTATTTTAAGGTTGATATTAATGGCCATTTTTCCGTGAAAAAAGTATTAGCATTGACTATTAATTCGTTTATTATCATCAATTTGTAACTAATTATACAAACAAAATAATAATGTATAAGAAAAATTCTATATGGTAACATTGAAGACCAATGTACAACATGTAAATAGAATGCTTGAAACATATATGGACTGTTTCAAGCATTCTTTTTTCTTATATTTTTTTTCCAAATAAAAAAAAAAAAAAAAAAAAAAAAAGAATGCTTGAAACAGTCCATATATGTTACATTTACCACATTGGCTAAACACTAAACCAGTTACTATCTGTGTTTATTGGCTAAACAATATGAATATTTTAGATTGTTTACTTCAATAATATGAATAGCTTAATGGTGTGATCAGATGGTTGACATTGAATCATTGATTTAATTATAGCTATTATGGAGTACAATACATCACTAGATTATATCATCTGTGAATTTAGCAGAAGAAGTCAATCAAGTGCTCTAACCCTTTTTTTAAAAAAAATTAACTAATAAAATAACTACAAGTACTATGTAAATCATTTACAATTTAAATTTGACACTATCCATAGAACTTTTGTACAAAGTACACTTTATATGATATTGTTGGGTATGTCTTAATAACATTTTATAATTTACACTATTAAATTCTTATAAACATAAGGGTAATAATTTTTTTTTAATATAAAAAAAAAGCTATCATGGCAACTGAAAGAACAGATTCAACTTTCAAGCTTTGAGTTGGGGAAGCAATCAAAATATATAAACATCCATTGGATAAAAAAAAAATGTATATATATATATATAAACATCCTCCTCAAAATAATGAGCATCTAGTATAAGAAAACAAAATGCTTAAATAATGCATAGTTTTTTTCAAAAAAAAATTGTCATATAGGCTGATAGTCTGGTACCCATCATCATCCATGTGACAAGATAATCAAGGTTTATAATTGATCTGATTCGCTCTACCAAATCTAATAATCTATATTCTCCTCATATTATTTTTTTTTTTTTTTTTAAAAAAAAAAAAAAAAAAAAAAAAAACACACACACACACACATTACTGTATCTAGTAAAAGTTTGCTGGTTCTCACATGCTGTTTGATCTTATTGGGCCTGAAGGCCTGCTTATTGAGTGCTGCGAGAATTCGTGTCATTGGGCCAGAATAACAGCTATAAGCCCAAAATATTTTGTTACTCAGACTGATAAGCCTCATTATCCAGTCTAAACTCGAGAATAAAGGTTTATGTTAAGCCATTAAATCCCATTGTAGTATTAATCACTTAATTACAAATTATAGTGTTGCAAGATTCAATAATGCTCAACTCTTGTAATAAGTCAAAACTAAAGATAAAAAGAATCTTTGTAGAAAAAATAATTGGATTCCATTTGGAATTACTAGTCATATTGTCTTCCTAAGACCTCATGACAAAAAAATGACACAATTTTACATGCCCTTTACAATTGTTGGACTATTTTCATACTTTCCCTAAGCACTCAATCTACAATCGGTATAATAATAACATTTACGAAGTAATACAAACAGCAATGTGACAACTTTTTTCGCACATGCTACAAGTAGTATATATGTCACTATTATAATCGAATGACACCTTTGTTTCATCAATTGGCTACGAGCAATGTGTGAAGTTTCAATTCAACTCATGGCCAATAAACTCTTCAAGTTGTAAGGAGCTACAACGTCGAGTCCTCCCGACCACATTTCACTTGCAAATTGCTCGTTAGCTTTTTCGGTAGGATGACCGGCATCAAACCAGAAATAATCGGGTGGATTACTACAAGCTGAGAAGCTGTGCTCCGTCTTCTGGCAAGTGAAGTCACCGTTGTACATTCCACTTCCACAACATGCTGTTACACTTTCTTTAAAACCTATCATACATAATTGATATGAAGAATGTATTAAATTAACATTATAGTCACGCATACTATTTTAGAACGTCTTTTTGTTGTTGCTAGAAGGGAATCAAAACATAAACGTACCATAACTATAAGCATTGAGGACACGGAGGTCTACAGCAGTGTAGAAGTCGTATATTGAGTATTTGAACCCTGGTAATCGTTTTTGCAATTTGTTAACCAGTTTGGCAAATGCAGCGTTATGCATCCTAGCTAGCTCATCTAGATCAGCTAAACAGCTCTTTTCGGGTCGTAGCATACAAAGAGTCTTCATTGAGGGGAAGTGCCCTAGAGGACCAATGTTAGGAAATGCAAATTTCCGTGCTCCTTTGTTGTAAAGTGTCTAAAGCATAGACAAAAACAGTCAATTATTAGTTATATTGATACAACTAGAGATTTCATTCTATTTTCCAAAGTATTATGCAATGTTACAGTATTAAGTTATTAACCCTGTTGTTCTGTTCTTATAACATCTGTTTTGTAAGTTAAAATAAGTCGAGTAACAAAAGTTTTATTATAAGAAAGAAGGATGAGGAGTTCTTACATAAATGTGGGTGGTGAGTTCACTGAGTATGAGATTAACGTAAGCTTTCTTCGACTGAGGATTGAGAGGAAGCTGTGGAAGGTTAGTCTTATTAGGCTCGAAAATGCTAAAATAGTCATTTCCTCCGATGTCAATCAAGTAGACTGCTTTAGATAACAGCTTGTTGCCCTCTGATTCTCCAACTTGCTGTTTCAATTTTCGAACCATTTGAACAAAGTAGTACATTTGCAACGCCAAATTAATCTGGCAGGTGAAAAAAGAAGAAAAAAAAAACTGTGAGACAAGGTATGAACATTCAAGTTATATTATAATTGAACAAAGGAAATGTAGCTTTAGCTGAGATTATTGCATTGCATTTCATAAAATAGAAGATCTAAATTAAAGTTGCCCCTAAACTGATACATCCCATACTTGGTAATAGCAGAAGTGTATCGGCTATATCCTCTGTAAGTAACTCATATACACTCATGATGTACACATAAGTACATAACACATGTGTGTTCATTTAACGGGCAACTTATTCTATCACCAATTGGTTGAGATGAAAGTGGTTAAACTCTCTAGTTACTCAAGTAAGGATGCCTAAACGTATACAAGTACTTGTATTTCCATTTATTACTGAGTACTTGTAAGTAATACTCCTTCGTTCTCACATTATAAGGTTCACTAAATATCGAGACCAAACATTGACATTTGATTGCTCTTAATAACATGTTGATATACATAATCCACTATGATGATAGTACCAATAACAGCTTCATTTCCCAAACTTGTCCTACAGCATTTGGCCATTGATTTGATCTTCAACAATTCATCTTGGGTGTCATATATCATAGCTATTCATGCTCACCAACTGTTTAATAAAATGTTGAAGGATTAGAAGTTTAGAACCACATTCAAGGTAAGTAAGTGCCTCCTCCCTTCTTCAAGTCCCTAAACATCTAAATTAAAATATTATAGCCATGTGATCGACATCGATCCCATCCCCTAGGCCTCTTTCATTCCTTCATCAAGGGTATTCTGCTATTTTTGAAGACTCCAATGATGTTCTGCATCTTGTTCCAATAAATTTGCCAACTCCAAGGCACATTGTGTTTTTCATTTGTCCTAAGTTAAGGTTTCCAGAGCAAAAACAGGATAGCCAAAAATTCAGCCTCATACAAACACATCACATACATTAAAGCCGCAACAAGAACACCCATGAACTCAGCATTGATCGAACCCATTTGCACATACTAAAGCAGCTAACAACAGCAAAAAGAATAGCTATGAACTCAGCCCATTCAAATCCCTCACACCTATTGAAGCTGCAAACCAGACCAAAAACAATAGCCATCTACTCAGCCTTTATTGAATCCCTTGCATCTATTGAAGCCGCAAACAGTACAAGACCAAAAACAATAGCCATCAACTCAGCCTTAATTGAATAATCAAATATCCAGAATTTGCGATCCGAGGTTGTTTTGCTTGGATCTTGTTAGTCTCATCCGCTCATCTCAATTTCTCGCCAACACAATTGTATCAAACTAAGAGATCAACTCCAATAATCCCAATTGATTAATCGCCCACTTTTTCTCTCTTCCAAAAAAACAATTCAATTCTGATTTACTACCCCTAATCATTAACCCTAACTCTTCATAATTCTATAAACATGTTTTCAAAGTAATACCAATCACAATTTCGCTTAATAATCATGGCGCCGCCATAGATTATGAAACGGAGGGAGTATCAATTTATATTTCCGTACTCAATTTCAAAAAACAGGATCAATTTTTCCTTCAAAATAAAAGGAAATTACCTTTCCAGGACGAGTTTCAACCAGCACACAAGCACTAGCAGCAGCAAAACTGGTTCCTTTGGTATAATCATCAAACCCTGGTTGTAAAAACGGCTGCAGATGCGGCCACCCCGCGTATTCAGCTGGCCAAAACAAGTACCATAAACATATAATTCATCGACTAATCAAACAACAAATACTTCGTATATAACAACTCGTCTACAAAATTATTAAGTTGATTCGAAATAAGTACCTAAGAAATCCGGGATGACACGCCCATCACAATACCTCCCAGCAGGCTTTTTAAAGTAAGTCCGACCATAAGGCCAGAATTCGGCACCATCTCCCGCAACACCGGTGTACAAAGTCATACCGGCGTCAAATAGCGAATCGCCGAACACGTATAAGAGATTCTTGTCATTCTTGTTCTCGGCATTGCAAGTAGTAAGGGATACAAAGAGTAGTGTTGCATATAGTGTAGGCAATATGTTACTACTTCTTGTTGTTGTTGTTGTTGCCATGAAGAATGTCAAGGTTGCTAACTTTGCGCATGAAAACCAACTTGTATTGTTATATTTGTTGACAATGGTTGGTAAGTTAAGGATTAAAGGTGTAAAAGAATTGGCTATTGAGGGCACGTTTATGCTTTATTAGAGACGTGGGAATGTGGATTGGTGTGCGACAACTGCATTACAAGAGGTAAAAGTGGTGCAACTTGTGGCATGGCGGAGGGACCCCCCCGCATAATTAAAGTGATTAGCGAGTCTTTTAATACATAATTTGGCTTAATTAATTCAAGTGGGGAATACATGTGTGAATACTTGAGGATGTCAGGTAATTGAATCTGGTTAGCTGTCTTTTTAAACCTATGAAATATGTTTGTCCGTTACTAGTCTTGGGTCTTGTTGGACGATGTTGGCTGATTCACTTTGCTTGTTTGCTCGTTCGAGGCTAACTGTTTTATTTATTTATTTTTTTTTTTAAAATGAGTACTAATAATATAAGTTTGTCTATTGTTATGGTCTTATTTGATAATACTAATTGGTTCACTTCGCTTGTTTGAGTTCACGTCCCCCAAGTCTTTTTTGAGTGTTTATCTAATTACTAATGTTACCATGTCCATTATTGTTAAATTATGGTCTTATTTGACACAATGTTCTACTTTCACTTCTCTTGTAATCTTGTTTGATTTACGTCCTCCAAGTCTTTAATTTGAGTGTTTGGCTAATTTACTAATGTTACCATATTTTCATAGTGTTTCATTTTCCACGAGAAAGTGATTAAACGTCGGTTACCAAAGAAGACAAATATGTTATATTCAACAACAAAAGAATATATTAGATGATTAGTTAAGGATGTAGGGAATAATTAACTCATATAATGAACAATTAGTAAGGATGGGAGAAATAATTAACTCATATAATAGAAGATTAGTTAAGGATGAAGTACATAATTAATTTATAGTAGGTGCAAATCAAATAATCTAACACCCATCATATTCATGGCTATATATTGTAATCTCTTATTCTAAAAAATGGTTTAGTTTGATACATCTTGTTTAACAAACCAACTTTTAAATGTGGTATAAAACTATGTGATATATTAAAATATATACTTCGTGTGATGTATATCATGTAAAATCTTATCAAATTGTTGTGATGTGTAGTTTTAAGATATATGTTCGACTAATACTTTTTAATACATATTAATGTATTAAATAGATTAATAATTAGAGTTTTACATTTTTAAAACAATAAAAAACTAACAAACAAAAAAACATCTATAACTATCATAGGTAAGTGAATCATTAGCTTCTATGTAGTACCACTTAGGTTGTCGGATAAAATCACATGCTTGTTTCAATCTTTGATATTACGAAACAAATAACTTATATTATTCCCTCCTTAAAATAATGAATATTAAGATAAATTAATTGATCAAAGTGCTAGAATACTGTAGAACAACAACCAATTTCATAATGATCGTCATCATCCATGTGCAAAAAATTAAGTTAATATGATTTGATTAAGTAATATTTTGACAGTCTAGACACAAATCCGAGCATGTGTAGACGAATACATTTAGCTGGCAAAAAATACGAAGAATGAGTCAAAAGGTAGGGCCAAATATTTTAGAAATTTATAAGGATTAGCTTATTAATTTTGTTTTTGGTACAGATTTTGTCTTTTACAAGTAATATTTTTCTTTTGGGAAACTTCTTCTCTATTATATCACCTTTGACTTCCTATGTTAATGCTAATTATGATTTGTGATTATGAAAAACTGAAAAGTACTCGTATTCAATTGTACACGCAAATTAGTAAGAGGATGTCAATTTATTTCTGGTGAGAAACTTTCGTAAGGATAAGAAAAGGACATACGCTATATATCCAAATTGAATCGAGGCGAAACAATAAAGCGTGTAGATATAATATACATGTATATATTGTACAATGGATTGTTGTTTTATGACGTGCATGTTATGGGTCTAGTTCTCTTGTACAAAGTACACAAATAAATTTGCTATTGTCCAAATAAATGATTGTCTTATGTTTTTATGCATGTTTAATTTTGATTTAAGAAGTGGCTTCTATAACAAGGTTAAAGTGTCTAAATTATGTGTAATCGTTGTTGATGATAATAAACTTGCTGGCGTGTTGCTAAATCTTTGTAGACTAATTTACAGACCATGATAAGAGAAGAAGAAAGAGTGGACTCCTACAAATTATATGACCTTTTTTCTCAAATCGAAGGGATTTTTCATATATACATCACATGTGTTATTATGATTTATGTTCTTCCATGTCGTTGCTTGTTTGCTTGTGTTTGTTGTCCATATGAATTATTTCACTTGGTGAATTGTTAACTTGATAATTTGTGGTGAATTAGCTTAGTGTTATTGTTCTTGGTTGAATGTCTTGGACTTGATCGTAGTGTTTGATATACTACTCAGTCCTTAACGTCGTGCATTTGATTTTCTAACGTGTAGAGCTAATAAATATCATGATTGATTGAATTAGCTATGAATTGTACATGTGTTTATTTATTTTGAATTGATAGTCGCCTAGTTGAATCATTAAATTGTAACTTGTGAAGTCATAAGTATATATGTAATCATTGTCAAAATAAAAAAAAAATAAAAAAAAAAAGAGAGTATATACGTAGTAGGTCTTAAGTTCAATACTTAGCTTATTACATTATACTACGTAGGTAGTATGACACTACATAGCACCGTATTATTTATGTAGATTTTTGTTTTTTTGAAAGGGTATTATTTATGTAAATTACTAGCTAGATTATTAGTTTTGCTAAATCCATATTTCTATCAATAATGGCTTATTGATACCAGCATATTGGCCCATAACTGTTGTTGGACTTAAGAATTACAAGTCCTTGTACAGTTGTACCTTGAAATAATTGCAAAATTGTAAATTATGGCTTAATCCATTTTACAATTATTTTAGCACTAACTTTTATAAGAAGTTTGTAAGATTATCACAAGATTATTTGTACGAAGTTTAATCAGCCCATGGCAAACAAAGTCCTTAAATTATAAGGAGCTACAGTGTTGTATCCTCCACTCCAGAATTCTCTTGCTAATTGCCGGCAAGCTTTATGAGTAGGGTGCCAAGCATCATACCACAAATAATCTTTCACTTTGTAGCATACTGAGAAGGTCATTGATTTATTCTGGCAACTATACTCACCATTGAACACTCCACTTCCACAGCACGCTGTTTCGGTTTCCTTGAAACCTATAGTTGATCTCAATTTTCAATCAATGTGATTAAAAGACGAGGAATTATAAATCCAACTTATATAGTGTACGTGTTTACTCGATCAATTTGATATTATTGAAAAAGTTCATTTTTTCACTAGTTGGGTTACTTTAATTTAATTTGACATGAATTGAACTGAATTTACACATTGTGTTGGACCTATCACTTTTTCATGCATAAAGGCTTTTCATTACATTGTCGTAATCATGAACTATTAAATAAATTAGAAAGGAAGGAATAAATTATACGTACCATATACGTTGCCATATAAGACACGATGGTGTAATGCGGTGTAGAAATCGTAAATTGTGTAATTAAATCCTGGTAATTTGCTTTGCAATGTGTTGGCTTTGGCAGCAAATGCAGCATTGTGCATCTTGGCTAGCTCTAGCGGCTCCTCCGCACAAGTTCCATTAAATCCTAGCGTATATTTCATTGATGGCATGCATCCAATAGGACCAATGTTTTGGAATGCAAATTTTCTTCCTCCTTTTTTGTAGATGGTCTAAATCAACAATGATAGCATGAAAATTTGATTAGTTTGGAAAGGTATCATCTTTGATATAGAGAATCCCATATTCCAACAACTATGTGCTCAAATTATTGGAGTACAATATATTTCGCCACCCATTTAAAATTAATAGTCATTGATAGAGTATAAAACATATTACTGTGCCTTAACCATCAGTTTAACCTTTTGGTTTTAGTCCTTTAACAGTCAAATATGCTATTTTAGTTTGTCACATACTCACAGTAAGTGTAAATATTTTATTTCCATATATATTAATTGAATTAAGTGACAGATCGAGAGAGGATAAAAATATTACTTTGATGTGGATTGTGAGGTTGCCAAGTATTTGTTTCGTGTAGAGACTCTTCTCAAGAGAGGAAAGCGGACGTTTTTGGCGATTCATTTGGAGAAGAGTAACATAATCATTTTTGCCAATGTCAAATAAATAGACTGCTTTGGATAACACCTTATTAGCATCGGATTTCCCAACTTGCTTGGTCAAATTTCGCACCATTTCAACAAAATAGTCCAATTGCATCTTCAAATTTATCTATATAAATCAAAAACCCCAATTAATCAATATAAAACCCCAATTGATCAATCAAACCATAAAAAATAGCTTCTGCATTAACTTGTTACGAGTAAAATTAGGTAAATACCGCCTTAGGACAATTTTCGACAAGTACACAAGCACTAGTAGAAGCGAAATTTATTCCATTGGTGTAGTTTTTATTCCCTGGTAGTAAATATGGTCTTGGCATATATGGCAAACCCGCAAATTGAGCTGCCAAAATCATGTGCAACAACAACAACAAATAGGACCAGAAATATAAATAAATTAATATACATGACATTTTAATATGCTAAATTGAATGTAAACAACATACACATACGACACCCAAAAGGGTATATTTGTCTGTAATTATGAGACGGAAGAGCAATTACCTATAAAATCTGGGATATTGAGGCCATTAGAGTACCTCCCCGCAGGATGCTTAAAGTAACTTTCGCCATAAGGCCAATACCTTGCTCCGGCTTCACTATCGCCGGTATACAAAGACATACCATTGTCGTAGAGCGAATCGCCAAAGACGAAGAAGGGAGTCTTGTCTTGTGCGGCAAAAGAGATGGCAGGGTAAACAAAGAGTAGAGTTGCACATAGCTCTAATAATGCAAATTTAACACACAAGTTTCTCACTGTTTGTGCCATGTAATATAAATGAATGTTCTTCTGTGCACCAAAATCAGCTCTTTTTGTTCCTTTGAAACTTTCGGGAGAATAGAGGTGTGCTAAATACTATGACCTTTAATTTGGGCAGGCTTGGTTTGTTAGTCAAAAAAATTGAAGTGTTATTTTTTACCAAGTCCTTGTATATGTCATATTGTGATTTGTGATATTTAAAGGATCAAGTACAAGTTAGAACAAAATATTTTTTAAACATTATATTTTTAACTTTATGAGACGAGAAATTAATACTCTAGATGCAAAGAACGTTAAAATTTATTAAAGGATCTTGCAAAAATGGTAGCATTATCTTCTAAATTGGAAATTGAAGATTATATATGTAAATAACCACTCTTAAAACACCCTATTAAGAAGTAATCATCATTTTTTTTTTACGATATATTAAAATATGACCTTTAAATAAATATATAAAAAAAAAAGTCAGATTTCACCACATGTTAAGGGCCTGTTCATATTTACTGAATTGAGCTTAACTGAACTGAACTGAACTGATTAGAGCTGAACTGAACTGAACTGAACTGAATTGAGCTGAAATGAATATTTTATGTGAGAGGGAAATTAAGAGCTGAACTGAACTGAACTGAACTGAACTGATTGAAACTGAACTGAACTGATTGGAGCTGAACTGAACTGAAATTAAGTAAATGTGAACAGGCCCTAAGTCTTAAGTTTTAACTAAAAGTTCCAATTTTTAAAATAAAGACACCGATTATGTTCCAAAATTTGCTCGTTTTAGTCCTTTAAATTCGATTTAAGGTCACAATTGGAAAAAAATATATAACCTTCGTTTTAAATTATTTGCAACAATTTAATCATTGCAAATAATACGAAACATAATAGGTACGTAGTATTAAAAATGCCTCATTTTACATGCTACTAACATTCTACAATATTTATTTTTTTAACGGTAATATTATTAATAAAAATCGTGAGGGTTGGGCTTCGGTCAAGGTCCTTCTACTCTTTTTTTTTTGCTAATATTCTAACAATTACATCAACTTACTTAATACACAAAATGAGACATTATTTTTAAAAATACTCCGATATAAATGTTGTATATTATTTAACGACGAATCACAAGTCATGACATAAAAATACGACAAATATTCCTCCGCTAAAAGAAAAAATCCCAATCAAAACCGAACGGCTAGACCACAAAACCCAGAGCAAAAAAATCAGTGTTGCCTTCAAAAAACCAGAGCGACTCATTCATCTAAGAGAAAGAAACAGAGCACCAAAAATGGGAGTGGTTATCATCGACGGAACAACAGTCAGATCCTTCGTAGCAGACGAACCCCAATTCAACAAAAGCGTCGACAAAACATTCGCAACCTTCGACCTCAACGGCGACGGCACCCTCTCTCGTTCCGAGCTCCGAAAGGCCTTCGAATCGATGCGACTCATCGAAACCCACTTCGGCGTCGACTCCGGCGGCCCAACTCCGGCGCAATTGACTACCCTTTATGACTCAATCTTCGAAAAGTTTGATATTGATCACAGTGGGACTGTTGATATTGAGGAATTTCGATCTGAAATGAAGAAGATTATGCTTGCTATTGCTGATGGTTTGGGTGAATGTCCTATTCAAATGGCTCTTGAAGGTGGGAGTGAGAATTTGTTGCAGAAAGCTGCTGATCTTGAGGCTACTAAGCTGAAGGAAGCTGGGAAATCGGCTTAGTTTTCTGGGTTTTGGGAATAATGTGATGGGAATGGTGTTTTGAAGGGTTGCACGCTAGGTGTTTGTGTTAATGCCTGAATGAGTATATATTGTTGTTTAGGTTTTACTTTTTCTGGGTTAATTCGTTTGTTGTGTTTTGTTTAATGTTTTGTGTTTATCTGTGCAAATGAGATGTTTGTCAAGTGTGTATGTTTGTGTAATTCACTTATTTGGTTACATAATAAGTGCCTCTAATAAAGTTGTACTTAGATTAGTAAAGTTTTAATTTTTTTTTTCCCAATAAGTTCCTAGTGCATGTGTGTATATCCAGTTTAATTGACATAGAATATACTATTAGTCTATTAGCCATAGATGGATACAGCTTGAATCGATTTAAATACTCTCATGGTCTATAATGCTAAGAACCTAAGCACTATCGCACCACACTATGTACACGTTCATAAGAATCATAACAAGTTTGGATACATATACGTCATGCCTAATTCACTTAAAATGATGAGTATTCGATGAAAGAAAATAGGTTTTTTAAGCGAAATAAAGTGATTAACTACAAATATGTCAATGCTCTTTTAAGTTAAGATAGTAGTTTTTGTCAATGCTTTTTAAGCTAAGGTGGTAGTATTGAAACATCTTCATTTAAAAAGGGGAGCTGTCAAAGAAAGCAATTAAGGGTTTGTTTGTAGACTCTTGGCATTAGAAAGAAAGGGCAAGGTGATCCATGGAATGAGGGACATTAAGATAATAAGAGGGATCATCATATAAAAAAGATTTGCAACAAAAGAATTGAGAAAGATTTTTTTTTGAAAGATAGTGCGCATGAAATTGGTAAAACAACTACTATGTAGTTTCTTAATGCTTTTGTTGTATTTAACTTAAATCATATTTGAAAAGCGAAAGATGCTTTTTAGGGCCTGTTCACATTTACTTAATTTCAGTTCAGTTCATTTCAGTTCAACTCTAATTAGTTCAGTTCAGTTCAGTTCAGTTCAGTTCCAATCAGTTCAGTTCAGTTCAGTTCAGCTCTTAATTTCCCTCTCACATAAAATATTCATTTCAGCTCAATTCAGTTCAGTTCAGTTCAGTTCAGTTCCAATCAGTTCAGTTCAGTTCAGCTCCAATCAGTTCAGTTCAGTTCAGTTCAACTCAATTCAGTAAATATGAATAGGCTCTTAGTTGTATGTATTTTACATATAATATATTTTAACGTGGACATAATTTTGAAGGGTAAAAAATTGAGAACAGTCGTGGAGGTAACAGAACGAAGTCTATAAACGGTCAACTTTTTAAACCTTATTTACTAATCACGTCTAAGCATAACCAATCCAAAATCTAGGTAATGAAATTTTCAAATTTTATATAGGCCAGATTTGGTCCTATTATGGACCGGTGAACAGTCGTATCTATATTTGGGCTGATTTGTATTAATATCGCTTGGCCTTTTTTATACGTAGTATGAGCAAACCGGGTACCCGGTCAAAATTTTAGGACCCGGATTTGGAATTGGTTGGAACCGGGTCCTAAAATTCGGAACTGGAATTGGAATTAGTTTAACCGGGTCCTAAATTTTAGGAATTGGAATTGGAACCACCGGGTACCGGTTCCGGTTCCGGGTACCCACTTATGTATGTAATTGTTAAAATATAATACAAATTATAATTCTTATTTTAGTTAGTATCATTATTAGTGTTTAATACTTATATTTATATATGCATTAAGCTATTTGTATTCATGTTAGGTATTAATAATACTTTTTTTATTGTACAAATTAGATACATTTAACATATTTTTATTATTTAAAATTTATTTAGTTTAGGATATATTGGATAACCGGGTACCCAACCGGTTCCGGGTCCAAAAAGTTGAGAATTGGAATTGGTTATAACCGGGTCCTTAATTTATTACCCGGAATTGGAACCACCGGGTCCAATCTCGATTCCGGACCCGCCGGTTCCGGTTCCAATTTCGGGTACCCGGAATTTTTGCTCACTAGTAATAGCTACAATGCTACACTAGCTAGCTAATAAAGAGGTCCTTTGAGTTGACTATCCTAAGGTACGGAATACCAATCTAATTATCTAAGCCATTGTGTACTTGTGTTAAATATTACTCAGATCTTGTTTTTATAACGGCTAAGAATTACTTGTTTCTAACGGATTGCTAATCTGACGAATAGTGATGGGCCACTACCAGGTATAGTTCATATCAAGGTACGAAAACAGTATAAAAATCAATAATAACAGTATAATTAAAAAACAATACGATTTTTTCTTTTCCTCTTTCTTCTTCGAAAATCTCATTGGGACAATAATAGTATAAAATAAAAAATAACTGTATATTTAGCAATAATAACAATATAAACAAAAACAAAAAAAGTACTCCGTACTTGATATGGACCATACCAGGTATGAACCTATACTTACTCCTAATCTGACTATTGCATTTATAAAAAAAAATTAAATAAATAAATAAATAATTCTATTCATAAAATTATAATGGGGCATTTGGTTCGCAGAATGGTATAGGTTTAGAACATGAATAGTGTTAAGGTGGTATCGGGTTGGAATTTGATACTTAATATCATGTGTTTGGTTCAATTCTGGAATAGAATATCACCCCCTTAATTTCATGTATTTGATACCTAAGGGAATGGAATGAGCCAAACCCACCTCCCCCCCAAGGTTTCTATACCTCATGGGTTTGAGGTATGGGTTTAAAATTCATATTTTTGACAACCAAACATAAAGTATGGGTTTTGGTCATTCTAAACCCATACCTCATACCTATAATCCGCGAACCAAACGCCCTTTAACTAGGTTGATCCTCTCTTCGTACATACTCTCTTTCATATAAAAATGTTCTATTTATAAAATTTTAGTTAATAAGTTGATCCTATCTTCAATAATCAAAGAACTTTTTTTTTTTTTTTTTTTTTTTTTTTTTTTTTTTTTTTTTTTTTTAGGAATATAATGATTGAACATAGACTATATTGTTGTTGTAAAGTATAGATATGTAAAAATAAATAAATAAATTTATTTAATGGAGTCTTATTAGATCCGTCTTAATGAGTGTATATTCAACATATGAATTTTCATTTTTTTTTTTATGTATATAATTTCAAATGTTTGATAATAATTAAATGTTTCTCATATATTAAAGTGAAGAGAAGAGTTGTCAAAAAAAAAAAAAAAGTAAAGAGAAGAGAACATATCTTAACTAAGAAACTTTAATACGAAGTATATAATTCTCCAACCATCAAAGAAAAAACTTTGATTTTAGACAACTAGAGTTATTTTAAAATATCATAAAACTAAAGTAATTCAATATATTGCCTATACTAAAATATATTCCCCATCTCTAAATGATTTCCTTTCCCTTTATATCAATATCTCAATAATGAACCCTACTTGTTCATTACCCCTTTGGGTTGAAATTTCTCAATGTATATTAAGTCCAAACTAATTCAAACAAAATTTGAACTAATTAGGTTTGTTTAGTTTGGACTTTAAGTCAAATAACTTGCGCCCTTCAATGCCACATTGCCACACCACACACGAGATATAATAATAACAAAAATAGTACAATACTAAAAATAGAATATGCAATTAAAATAGTATTATTAGTACAACCCATACTCTTCGTTCCACTCCCTCCTCCATTCCCTATGCAAATAAGTCATACCCTTTCGATCATGGAAATATTAATAATGTAAAAAGCCTTTCTCATCTAATACAATAATAATTATAATAATAATTTGAGCAATAATTTTATTCTTCTACGTTTTTCATCCACAAATTTTGTTGTTGACCTTCCTTTTTAAGTATTTAGTCGTTCTTAACTCTATTTAATCGGGTTTTCACTTCCCCAAATCTCCTAAGCCATAACTCTAGGAAGCAAGTAAAAACAAAACATCGTAAACTAAGCTAAGACAAGTAAAATAAAACTAATTGAATAGAGTTTGTAGCCATTAACTTTAAGATGACCTAAGTATCAACATTGAATATATTAATTATTCATTTTAATTTGTTTAAAACGAATTGTAGCAAAGCTCATTACGTTCCTACTTGATAAAATGAGTCAAAACTCCAAAAGTATAAATCTAAACATTACGTATGAGATAAAAAAATATAGGATATAGATAAAGATTAGGATTGGATAGAACTAAAATAAAGATTGTATGGAAACTTAAGATTGATCTTAGCCTTGTGTATCTTCCCTTATTACTGTAATAATTGGTCTTTGTGTATGGAAACTTAAGATTGTTTGTGTATCTTTCCTTATTATTGTAGTAATTGATAGATCTTTATGTATGGAAACTTAAGATTGTTCTTAACCTTGTGTATCCCCTTTTACTATAATAATTGATCTTTATGCATGGAAACCTAAGATTGTTCTTAGCCTTGTGTATCTTCCCTTACTATAGTCTCCATTTCAATATCTTAGGTAGGATAAGATTCATTTCAATCTTAGCCCTATTTCTATCCCTTAAAACAAACAGGTTATTTCTCTTATCCTTTTCTCCTTACATTAATATAGTCCGAACTTAGTTGTCACATTACATGAACATTAGCAGAGTTACAGGGCCGATTAAGAGAAGTAATCATGATGACGGGAATATATAATAAAAAAAACACTAAAACGGCCGTGTAGAATAGATCTGATAAACACACCCAATGAGGAAAGTGGAAGAAAAAGTATGAATAAAAACAAACAATCAATAAAATGATCAAAGCAAAGCAAAATAGTAGTGCTGGACTGGTGCTACTCTAACTGTTCCCCCCTCGGCGCATCTTAGCTCACATAACCCCACCAACTAACTACCCATAAAAATTATTTATTAATTAAAAATTTAATCCAAAAAATAAAAAATTAATTTTAAAAAAAAAGAAAGCGTGAGACAATGGCCAGGCCTGATCCATCGACTTTAGGTAATGCAACGTGGACGGCTAAGATTTATTCCATGTCGCAGAATATGATTGGTTGAAATCACATCAACGGTTTCCACTCTCTTCAGAGTCGCATCATTCTCTCCTACTACACTATTATTGGTCCACGTACCCCCCCTCAAAATGGGGCCCACTTTATTAAAAAATTAAGGGATAAAAATGGACCAAAGACTCTTCCCCTTATTAAAGAGTAGAGAGAGAAACAAACCAAATTAGAGAGAGAATTTTTTTTTTTTTGTTGTTCTTAAATTTTGAGTGAATTGCTAGACAGCCGACACTTGTCCTTAATTAAAAACTTTCCCACTGGTAAATAAAAATTCTTTTTTTTTTTTTTTAATTTTTTTGTTGTTTCATTTTTTTGGAAGTTTAGTCATCTAATTATTCAACCCTTTTTTAGTTTTGGATAATTGATTTGCTATTTTGGAATTTTGGGTTTTTTTTTGGGTTTTGATCAGTGGGTGTTTAGTGATTTGAGTTGATGATTGGTGGATTGAAATGATGTGATGAATAAGATGAGATCTTTGTTGAAAAACCCTGAATTTTTTTGGGTTTTTTTTAGTGTTTTTTTTTTTTTTTTTTTCTTTGTAATGTCATTGATTATTGGTTGTCATTTTGCAGGTTGTGGTTGAAAGGATTGTCGGAATTGAAGCGGGGTTTACTAGTAAGGATTTGATTTTGTGCAATTTTTATTGTTGTTATTGGTATTTTATAGTGGTAATTTTGGTGTTTAAAGTTGGTTAGATTTGTGGAAAATAGTGGAATTTGTTTAGGGTGTTTTAGTTTGATAGTTGGAATATTGAAAATAGGTGAAAAATGGGGAGTAATAGTAATATGAACTTTGGTAAGAGTTTTGGAAATGAAGCAGCAGGTGATGGGAGTGCTGGTGGAAGTGGTAGACCACCAGGGTCTGGGTTAGGGTCAGGGAATTTCGGGTTAGCGAGGCAGCTATCGATTTATTCGTTGACATTCGACGAATTTCAGAACACATTAGGAGGGATGGGGAAGGATTTTGGGTCTATGAATATGGATGAACTGTTAAAGAACATTTGGAGTGCTGAGGAAACACAATGTATGACAACAGGAGCAGGGGCAGCAGCCGCGGCTGCTGCAGCTGCTGCTGTTGCTGTAGGGAGTAGTGGTCAGGATGGGGGGAATTCAGGTGGGTATTTGCAGAGGCAGGGGTCATTGACACTACCTAGGACGCTTAGTCAGAAGACGGTTGATGAGGTTTGGAAGGATATCGCGAAAGAGTTTAATGGAACTAAGGATGGGGGAGGTGGATCTAATGTAGCACAGAATCAGAGACAGCAGACACTAGGGGAGATCACTTTGGAGGAGTTCTTGGTGAGAGCTGGGGTTGTAAGGGAAGGTACAGAAGTGCTCACGAAACCTAATAATGCTAACGCTGCTGCTGTTGCTGCTGCTGGAATGTTTGCGGATTTCTCAAGGTCTAATAATAACAATAGTAATAATAATAATACTAATACTGGTTTTGGGATTAATTTTCAACAACCTGGCCGGGGTGTTGAACTGATGGGTAATCGTTTAGCGGACAATAATCATCAGATGTCCTTGCAATCAGCTAACTTGCCATTGAATGTTAATGGAGTACGGACATCACAACAACAACCAACACCAGTGCAGCTGTCCCAGCAGTCACAGCAACAACAACAGCAGCAGCACCTGCAGCAGCAACAGCCACTATTTCCGAAACAGCCTGCTGTTTCATATGCATCTGCGATGACTCTACCCAGTAATGCTCAGCTAGGTAATACAGGATTGAGGGGTGGTATTGTAGGATTAGCTGATCCAGGGATGAACAACAACTTGGTCAGTGGTGCTGCTCAACAGGGTGGTGCAGGGATGGGTATGGTTGGGTTGGGAGGAGGTGGAGCAATTGGTGTTCCTGCCGGATCTCCTGCAGCTTTGTCATCTGATGGGCTTGGAAGGAGTAATGGAGATTCATCTTCTGTTTCACCAGTTCCGTACATGTTTAATGGTGGTGGTCTTAGGGGGAGAAAAGGAATCCATGCAGTTGATAAAGTCGTTGAAAGGAGGCAGAGGCGAATGATAAAAAATAGAGAATCTGCTGCAAGGTCCCGAGCACGGAAACAGGTTTTGCATATATTCCTTTTCTTCTTGTTCTATTGTCAATTTTATGGTTCTATTTTGTGGGTGGAGGGTTGACTATATGTTTTGTTTGCTTGGTTGTTTATCTTTTTGTTTTTTGTGGTGTATGTTGTATTTTATCATTGCAGGACATGCATAATATGGCTAATTGGCTGTAATTTGCAAGCATGTTGCATTTATCACATAGTCCAAAGTTGTATACTGCTATCAGATATTGATGATGAATGGAGTTTGAATTGAGATGTTCATATATTATTATTTGGCTCTTTTGGTTGAAACATATGAGAAATGACCATGGTACTAATGTGGTACTAGTGATAATTTATTTGCATAGTCTTTGCACACCTTGGTCTTATTGCTCTGTCATGAAAGTCTGTAATAACTTCAAGTATGGTCAGCGTCAGTCTTGGCACCTGACAAAGTGCGATGAATGCTTTTCTGAATCAAAACACAAATGCTGGATTATAGTTCATGTTGGTGAACCTCTATGTAATCACATGATTTGTATTACTTACCTAAGACATTATAAAGCTTCTTCCTCCCGAAGGAGAATAGAGCCTGGAGGGAAATAGAAATATAATTGAATTGTGAAAGTAAAATAACAGACAAAAATATAGAGAACAATAGATCAGATAGAGGTAAGAGTAAACAGGGGAAAACAATAGATCAGATAGAGGTAAGAGTAGACAGGGGAAGTTAATGTTACGTTGAAATGCCAGTAAATTAGTTCTGAATGACATGGACATGAATGCTAGCTTGATGCTGTCACAGATGCTATGCATGGTCCTTTATACTATGTATTAATGTGGCAACTTAATTTGTTGATTTCAGAGATCAGTTAGTATCACTTTCCTATCTCGAGTTTTTTAATAGCTGGAAGTATATTGGGACTTGAAAGTAAGGTATTTCATGTGTAGTTTCTATCTTGTGTAAAATAGTTGAGACCTTATGAGTAAAGCGTCCTCTGATATAGACAGAACATCTTGTCCTAATTTTTAATTTTTGTTTCCACTGATGAAAAGGGGGAGGGGGACATTTTGTTGTGGTCCATTTGAAACCTTAAACATACTTGAAATGCAATGATTAATTGCTGGTGCTGTTGTAATATACAGTAGTTAGCCTATTTTCCTTTAATGATACTCTTCCTTATAATTAAACATACTTGAAATGGTTTTTGTTTTTTTAAAAAAGTGCAATTGAAATGTAATAACAGATTGTTGTCGCCGTTGTGATATCTGGCATGCACCTTTCCCCTCATTTCTCTACAGCTAATCATATTTTGTTCTTCAATAATGCAAGTATGAGATGCCATAGACACTGAAGACTATAAAATCTACTTGTAGTAGTTTGTCATTGTTTCATGTCTTTGCCTTTTTCTGTACATGTCTCATTTACACTGCTGTCTGATTTCTTCTTTAGGCCTATACAATGGAGCTGGAGCAGGAAGTTGAGAAATTGAAAGAGGAGAATCTAGAGTTACGGAAGAAACAGGTGCGTTTATAAAACTTTTGGCTGAAACTTAATTCTTGCTTTGAACCATGATCTATGCGGCTAACTTGATTGCTCTTCTGACTGCAGGCGGAAATTATGGAACAGCAGAAAAATCAGGTACACTGTTTGTTTTATCTACTAGTTATTTGGTTCCTGCGAGTCTTAGTGTTCTTTATCTTGAGCTATAGGGTATGCATTTAAGTAGTGTTGAGTCGTTAACAAGATGAGTTAAGCTGATTATGATATTGTTGCTGTGAAACAGGTGATGGAGATGATGAACAATGCACAAACTGGTTCTCGGAAAAAGCTCAGGAGAACACAAACAGGGCCGTGGTGAAAAACTGGCGCAATACTTACAGTAGGTTTTTTCTTTTGTAAATATTTTCGTGGGAGTGGATGCTTTTCTGTTATTGGATAGCTGAGGATTGTATTGTAGGTTAAAAGCTTCCAAATCTATAGTTTCCTTGCTTCTAAACATCAGTATTTGTAGGAAAGAAGTGTGACATGTGATCCATATAAACCTGTTGGGATATGTAGTTTTAGGGCATGTCCAATTCTCAACATCTTTTTTTTATGCTTTTAGATTTTCTACACTTTGTTCAACCTGATTTTCGTAGCTTAGAATTATGCTGTTGGCATGTCGTTTCGCTAAATCAAAGCAAAATTTATTGTAAATTGCATCTCTGATGGGCATTTTTCATCAACATCAATCAGACTTCCATTTATTAGTCGTTCTTTTATGAGAATCTAATACTTCTTACTATGAAACTACTGTTTTAATACCCACTTAACTTGGGAACTCATGTTTTTTTAATGTCATTTTAAATCCATTTTGTGCCCATTGAGAATATATGGTTAATAATTACTACGAAGTATTTCGTTTTATTTTTTTTTTTGGTTTTTTCTTTTGGTTGCAAGATACACAATATTATGACTTTTGTGTATTAGACTGTTTGATTTCCAATACGTGATCATATCTCTTTGCATTGAACAATTGTAATCTAATCTTAGTATCTTACTTGTTCTGGTCTTTGTATAATGCGATCATACACGAAATCTTTGTTGGGTAACATTGATTATTCTGAACAAAAGCAACAAGCGTTTAATAAAAACATCAAACCAAGCTCAAAATATGTGATTATGTACGAAATCTTTGCTGTATAACATCAATTATGCTGAACAAAAGCAACAAGCGTTTATTACAAACTTCACACCAATTAAGCTCAAAATACACGTAGTTTACAATTTTGACTGTTTTACGCATTGCTTTCTTTCATTCTATCTGATTTTAGGGTAAGTAGAAGAGTTCCTTGATGCTGTGTGATCCATATGAATGTAGATTCCACATCTCATCAGCTAATTGCTCGTATACTTTCTCAGTGAAATGGGTTGAATCCCAGAAAACATAATCATTTACATTTTCGCACAATTCAAACTCTTTAACTAGCCTTGCTCCACCACAGCTCCATATCCCTCTAAACTTGCCTGTTCCACAACAAGCCGTCTTCACCTCCTTGAACCCTGCTCATCATAATAAAACACTAGTGAATCTGCAAGGCCGTATTTTCACATTTTATAAGCAGAAAGTCAGCTCATTATAATTGCATGAAAAGAACATGGCCTGCAGTATTATAGGTTTTGTTTCGGGTTTGTAATATGGGTGTGCAAATTATCTGAAAGTTGGGAGGATGAACATACCGTATTTTGAAGGGTAGTCAATTCTTTGTTGTGCATAAGTAAAGAAGTCATACAGTGAATATTTGAACCCTGATAGCTTCATCTTTAGCTCTTCAAGAACATGGAAAAGAGCTTTGTTATGCAGCATGGCATACTCTGAAGGCTCTGTGTTGCAGTCTCCATCTGCGTTTGATATTCTAGACACCGGGACACAGCCTATCTTTGGCACATTGAGGAATGCAAATTTTCTGCCTCCTGTATTGTAGATTTCCTGCCAAACCAACAGAAATCTTTATAATGCTACAAACTTACATGTACAATAATACAGCTTTATCTTGGTGTTTGTTCGGTACCATTGCCTAAATTTTAGTTGATTCCGAACAATTGGATTGATCAGCAATGAGTATATATTGTGATCAATCTTAAGAGAGAAAACTTACCTTGATAACAGAAGTGATGTTACCAATTACCATGTCAACGTATTCGGATTTGGTGTAAGTAGTCAAAATTGAGGAATTGGTTAAGAATAAGGAAAGGTAGTCATTTGCTCCAATGCTAAACAAGTAGACTGCACTTGTTAACCTCTTCTTAGCTTCAACTTCACCAAATTTGTCTCTAAACAACTCCGCGACCTCCTTGTAGTTTTTCAACTGCATATGGAAATCAATAACCTGCAAATTGATATAGACTCCCATTATATTATAACTCGAATCAAATAATGGTAGACTTACAGGATCACTGAATAGGTCGGACTCTGTAAGAGACATACTAGGCCTTGGTTAGTTTCCGGGAGTGCACCAGCTGCGGCTGATGCAAAGTTGACTCCGTCGTAAAAATGATGCTTGCCCGGTTGGAGAAATGGCGGTATCAATGGAAGATTGGCATGTTCCGCTGATCATGATTACAATATAATATAAGATGCTCAACAAACTAGTATATTTATACAAGTAACACAACTAATTGAAATTTCTAGCATTAAGAGAACACATAAACTTAAGTACAATATGTCGATAAAAAGCACATAAACTTAAGTTAAAAATAAACACAGTACGTATTATGTGATATGATCAGATTATAATAAGATGATGTTGAAATAGGCATACCTATAAAATCACTAATAATACGACCATCAGAGAAACGCCCTGTAGGAAAATGGAAGAAAGTAATGCCATAAGGCCATATATTGGCTTGAACGAATGTTGAAGTGTTAATATAATTGTTGTTTCCAGCATCTAATATCGAGTCCCCAAATATGAATAAAGGGCTTTTTGCTAATGTTGGGACAATTAGCAAAGAAGCTAGGATAAATATTGAGAGAAACTGAAAATTTATTCTCTTTTCCATTGTTTGATCAAATTGTCTTAGCTTTCTAGTATGTTTGTTACGTGTTATATATCGATCAATTTATAGATTAATATGTTAATGATCAAAGTTCGGTCTTGGTGACTGAGGAAAAAAAAAGTCGGAAGAACAAAAAACTAATAAAAGAATGGATAGATTACATTATTTGTCCTAATTAAGTATATAATTAATACAAAATGTTGTATTCATAGTTGATTTCAAGGATATAATATACTAGTCTATTGGTACTGAAAATGCTCAAGTCTATGCTCAATTGCTTCTTAAATTAACAAAGCAATAAATGGATTTATAATATAAGCTGATTATGTACAATGTTACCGAGTGTATTAGTCAATGTTAATTGAATATTATCAAAGTTTAAAAATTCTCGTTTTAAGCTTATCTAACCCCTTGCTTAATCTTTCTTCTTGACAAGGAGGTGATCAAATAATTATATATAATTCGGTCAATGACAACTAATTACGTAAACGTATTAGGGTGGAAGATCTAAGTCAATCTCAATTAATTAAACAAAGTATTGTATAATTATTATCCTTGTACATCGAGTTTGTACTTCGAATGGGAAAATTCTAGACAAAAATGACTATAATTTTAATTAATTAGAGTTTGAGGTGCTAATAATTCTTGTGAAGGAAGCACGATAATATGTTGTAGACATGATAAAATTAACTTGTAACGCATAGACTAGTTACTTAATTGCAAATTTTGCTTTATAAAAGTAAATTGATCATAATGTATAAATAATATTATATTATGGTAAATGGAAGAGATTATTGATGGTATATGAAGAATGATGAGAATCATGAAGAACATAATTTTTGTTGCTCCAAATCTCATCTACAATTTGCTTGTTAGCCTTCTCCGTGTAATGCAAAGAATCCCAAAATATATGGTCATCCACATTATTGCACAACTCGTACTCTTTTACTGGTCTTTTTCCTCCACAGCTTAGTACTCCTCGAAATTTGCCCGTCCCACAACATGCTGTCTTCCCATCCTTGTACCCTAATTAAGAACCATTTACTCCATCAAAATAACTTAACGAGAAAAATGAAGTACATACGAAAAAATCAGGCTAGGTGATTCATTTAAAATTTGGTGAAATTGGCCTTAACAACAAGTATGCCTTATCCGTAAGGCTGTCAATTTATGGCACTGGTTGCACCCATTGTAAAAGTTGGTATTTTATCTACTACTCATAGGTGGTGATCTATTATGTATCCGAGGTATAGTTGATGCTGTTGAAGCCAATTTCACACTTTTAAAATTTTCAATCACCGATTGTTTTGACAATGTATTCCTCACAGTGTTAATTTTAAACTTTGTAATCGCCGATAGGTTTTCATTGTGCATATATAAAGGGCAAGGAAGAGGCTAGAGAGATACCGTATTTGGAAGGGTGGTTGACTCTTTGCAAGGTACTAGTGTAATAATCAAAAAGAGCATATTTGAACCCTGGTAACTTCTTTTGTAGCTCTTTTAAGCCTTGTAAAATAGCTTTGTTATGTAGCCTTATGTAACTTGAAACTTCTTTGTGACAGCCGCTATCTCCTTCTGAATTTAAGATTCTAAGGGCGGGTAAACAGCCCACTGGTGCCAAATTTAGAAACCCAAACTTTCTCCCACCTATCTTGTATATATCCTGCATAATCAAGAATTTTAATCTAAATTAAAAACAACTAACACGATAGATCAATAAGGATTCATACAAGGATTGATACCGTCTTTGAAACAATATTATTATAGCCTTAAATACATACGTAATAATTAAGTTTTTAGTATTTTCGAAGCATAATTAAGTTATATCTTATTTGCGTATGTAGTCTTACTAATGAAGCCGGGCCTTAATGTCTAAACATTGAACGTGTAATGGCAAGTGAGACAATTTTTTTTTGAATTGAAAAGGTAGCCTTTTAGTTCATTTATCATATAAAAGGTTTAAATATTATTTGCTCCAATGCATTTCGGTCCCAGATTATTCGAGCACATATGCTAATCACCTAAATATATGCTTCGTACATGACTCCAATCACATGTTGATCGAATGACCTATTTGTCACTCCTATATTCAATAAAGCTAATAACTTGATAGCTACTATGTACAAAATAATTAAGAGTAGTAATACAAAATGGATACATGTTTTTATAGTCACCTTATTTTAGCTATTGCTAGGTAATTTGGTCAATATTATACACTCGATGGAATAGCCAAATGATTTAGGTATAAATCACGTGTGATGGTAAAATAACAGTGTATTTGTGTAAGTCTAACAAGTAAACAAAGGTAGGGGCCTTTGCATATAATATACTTGTATTACCTTCATATGAAGTAATGTCAAAGTTAAAAATAAAAAAGGTGGTCCAAAAATGAGGTAAAACTTTAGTGCATCTCTCATTGTCATAGCCATTAATAGATGGGCCGCAAAGCAGCAGCCTTGAATGCCTCTCTTTCAGACTTTTGGAATGGTCCATATTATATTGCTCACTGCTATATATATTTTGTATGTGTTTTAGCTAGTCCCAGCTGTTGGAGATCTTGAGAACTTTTTACATGCATGGGCACCACTACTTTCGATTTTACAACTTCATCTTAATTTGTGCTTCAATTATTCCACATTATCTAAATCTTTGATAAAGTCAAACAAACCCCCCGTCTAGACATACAGTATAACAATACTCAAATATAGGGTAACACAAAAGATACTCTCAATTATTATGTATCACTCTGAAGGTCTTGGTCTAATGGTAAGACTCGAGATTTTATATTGATTTTATGATTGAATCTTAAACCAGCCACCTTAAACATGTCATTGGTCTATGTCAAATCATATGACTTTAGAAGAATATTCCAATAGATTAGGTGAGCTTCAATATAAGTTACAAACAAATGCATCATTCGTACATGTATAATAATCTTGTGTTGAAAATTTTTGTTATTAGGTAAATTCATGAATGATTAAAAAAAATAATATTTATAAAAAGAAAACTTACATTGACCACGGAAGTTATGTTGCTGATGACCATAGTAACATATTGAGATTTGGTGTAAGTAAATCGAGTTGATGAGTTTGTCAAGAAAAGGCTAATATAATCATTTGTGCCAATACCAAACAAATACACAGCCTTTTTTAACCTCCTCTTTGCTTTTTTATCTCCTAATTTGTTTTTAAACCATCTTTCCACTTTCTTGTAGTTTTTTAACTGCATATGGAGGTCAATAACCTGCCAAAATAATTCACATTAAACAAATAATAATAGAAACATACATTATCATAAATTATTCAAGTCAAATGTGCGGAAGATATGCTTACAATACTTAATTATATTGTAAAGATTACATTATATCATTATTAATAATAATAAAGAAAAAAGTTGAAGATGATTAAGAAAGCCTTGCACCCTACGATACATACCGAGCCTTTGAAAGTTTCAACAAGAGCACCACCTCCGGCAGATGCAAAGTTAACTCCATAGTAAAATCGTCGTTTGCCCGGTTGAAGGTACGGTTGAATCAATGGAAGGTTAGCACGCTCCGCTGAGGAAAATCGAAGGTGTTGGTAAGTCAAGGTCCGTTCAATTTTATTGTTGGATTATATTCCATGCTTCCATACATGCAAATGTAAAAACTAAAAATGATAATGGATGTTTATATTGACGACTTTTTGAACCTGTGTTTATGCACACTAGCTTTTTGAATACTTTACCAACTAAACTAGCATAGCTAGTATGCTTTGCATGAAATTTACAAAATTATCAGAAAAATATATATTACCAATAAAGTCGGAAATGACACGGCCATCAGAGAAACGCCCCGTGGGGTAGTGGAAGAAATTGACTCCATAAGGCCAAAAATTAGCTTGGTCAAGAGTAGTGGTATTGATATAATTGTTGTTGCCAACATCTAAAATAGAGTCCCCAAAGATGAACAAAGAAGTTGGTGGGTGGTGTTTATGATGATGATGATGGGATAAGATGAGGCAATTGATATTCGAGGGAAAGGAAATTAGCAAGACATAAAGAAGAGAGATTAGGCTTTCCAATAACATGGCTTGGGATGATTTTTGGTCCTCTAGTTTTTTTGGTTAATAAGTTGTTTATGTGTGGAAGTTGTAATGCCCCACTTATTCACATGTATATATTTTCAAAGCTAAGGTTCATGATTTTTGGTCTTATAATATTTGGCTAACATGAGTTCGACTAGTAGGTCATGTGTCATGTGAAATCAAGTTTGTATATAATAAAGGCACTTTCATGGTCAAAAAGAAGGGAAAGGGAGAGCTCTAGCTATGAATAGAAAGAACATGTATTTACCAAAACCAACTATAAAAGTAGATTATTTCTTATAATAGTTGACGTACTAAAAGGTTTGATGATTAGGAAGTTGCAATGAAATAGAAACAAACATGGGTTTGAATGTGATATGAATACATACATAAACGTGATCTTATAAATAAAAAATAAAATTATTATACGGAGTAGTATACAAAGAATAATATGGAGAATTAGTGACGATTTGCTTTAGGGCCTGTTCACATTTACTGAAATGAGCTGAACTGAACTGATTGGAGCTGAATTGAACTGAATTGAGCTGAAATGAATATTTTATGAGAGAAGGAAATTAGGAATTGAACTGAACTTCTGAACTGAACTGAACTGATTGGAGCTGAAATTAAGTAAATGTGAACAGACCCTTAGTTTATGCTAAGTATTTGTGTTTAAAATAATGATTATTACTATATTTAAGGGATATACATGGTGTCAAAGGATTTATTTGTATATGTATAATTATTCAAAATTGTTTGATGATTTGGCATTAGTTCATACTTGTATTACAAATGAACGTACTAACATAACCCCGTCAAATGGTTGAATTGAAGAGAGGCATCTTAAATTGATCGAAAGAGGTGAGATTTGAACCTCAAATTCAAAACTCATGCGAGCATCACTTGTTGCTTATATTTTTTTGCAATCATTCTCAGCTTGTTTTCAAAATTTTTTTTTTTATTATCTGGTGTACTCCTATTTGTGTATGTGTATTTACTTCTGTTCAAGGATAACCTTGTACTCCTTTCTATTAAAGTAATAACTACTACTTGATAAGACTAGTTAAATGTGGTGATTGGTCATTTTAAATAAATTGTTGGTTCATTATACGTACTTTTCTAGCTATTATATATAAGAAGTATTAGCCAAAAATTGATATGATCTACCTATAATACATAAATCGTTTTGACTTTTGAAGGTTTTCAATGCAAATATCATATGTATGTAGTATGAGTTAATAACATGTTTTTTTGAAATATAAAGCATGCATCACGTACAGTTATAGCTTAGATTTAACATTATTGAACTAAGGTGCAGTAAAATGACTTGTATTGTTGTCGCAAAAAAAAAAAAAAAAAAAAAAAAAGACTTGTATATCCGCAAATGGAATGAGAATATTTAAAATGGTGCTTACACTTTTGATTTGTTCAATAGTAAGACAACAAGTGGCATATTGGCATGCATCAATTGGATACTTTCGGCACTTTTAGAAGAAACTTACTCCAAATAATGGCTTCAATTCATAGGACATGAGATTGATTGCCCAACTAAAAAGATTGATTGATGGGTCAAACTCCTGGTTGACCCATTTAGTAGGCTTAACCCCCAATTAGTGATAAATCAGCAAAAGTGTAATCCTTAGTGTGTATTAACACCGCATGCTTAAGGAAAAAAAAATGTATTATGGTCCACTAGAAAAAATTCAAAAAAAAATACTTTGCTTTATCAAAGCCAATATTTCAGGTAAAAGAGTTATGAAACATATTGTTTCATTTATTCATATTAGACCAACGTGGGAATATTTCTTTTTCCACTCTTTCCCAAAGAATAAAGATCATCTTTCATTCCCCTTCCAAAAAAAAAAAAAAAAAAAAAAAAAATCATCTTTCATTATGCATTCTTGATTCTCCATTTCAATCTATCTCTCAATATAATACGAAAAAGTAACATATCCGTATATATCAAACATCTACAGAGTAATTTAAAAAATGATTACAAATATTATTGATACAAAACAAATAAAAGGGTCAATGAAGGTAAATCATACTCAATACGTAGATCACTAATGTGATCAACATACTAATGTCAAGTTGACAAAATAGAATATTTGAACCACATGTCACTAAAGTGAAATTTTACAATAAATCAGAAATCAAAGCTTTTTTTTTTTATACTCCGTACATAATTAAACCAAAAGTCAGAAGGAAAAAAAAAAAAAAAAAAAAAAAGTTGAAAGGAATATAGGAATTGAGGTGGTGGTTATTGCCACATTGTTGAGTCCCATCTCCCAAAACATTTGGCCATTATCCTCAAAAAAATTGGTACATGAAATGACAGAGGAGAACAAAGGCAAAAACCCACTCACATACACATCAAAAAGAAGTGAAATGAAAAACAAAGTGGCAACTACTAGAATGAATTGCGAATTTGTCAATAAAGCTGCTTTAGAAGCATGCAACTTAACCCAGACATTTTAAAGAGGGTTTCATCCTCCCTATACTAATAGATGTGTGCAGCATCACCTGTCACAAATTCTCAATTTTATACTTCTTGTATATATGATTGTAAGATTAACCCAAAAGCTTGTAACTTTGATTCAGCAAGTTAACCTAGAAGCGTATAATCGGCCATTCGATTTGCATTGATTGAATCACCTGAAATCATAATTGAAACCTAATGGGCTAGTGGTTGTTTTCTTTAAATCCATAACTAATCTTCTTGATTTTCTAGAGAAATTAAAAGGTCGGGAATTTGTTTGATTGATTTCATGTCCTCGTGAAGTCATGAGCATAGAAAGCAAAATTGATAGAGTATATAAACTGATCATGGGTTTCAAAAACCATCAGCTTAAGTTTTTGGTTGAGTGGTCCTTAATTTAACAAGAATTTTTAACTAAGATTTACTTCCCACAAGATGAGAAAACTTATTTACCTAATCCTCTAAACAAGTAAATTTCTCATGGAATTTTCAACTTCATATTCAACACAATTAATTATTACTCACTTCAATTCCTAGAATTGTAATTGGTGATGATGCACATTCAACAAAATAGTTTTACTCACTTCCTAAAATTTGTGACAGGTGATGCTCATTCACTACCTAAGCTAGTATATTCAATTACATTATAAATTAAGTTTAATTACTTTAAGTACAAGTTTGATATGCGCAGAAAGTTGAGACAAAGTAAATTCCAAAGTCCAAACTAAAGCTTATTGAGGCGTACAATGATTCTCTAGCTATACATGCTGCTGGATGGTGTTTTTAGTGCACTCATATTTTGAGTTAAATTGTGTAAATTATAATTTCATTATCATTCATTAGAAAATTTCATCGTCAATTCACCAAAAAAAATTCCAGGGCATATATAGGGAAGCTAATCACACAACAAATTATGTTGCAACATTAGGCCATTTACATCAAACCCATGAAGATATAGCATATAGTTCATTCTTATATTTTTCATAGTAAATTTCCCTCATATTTACCAACTTCCAGTGTAACTATTCTAAGTTACCAAAATATTTACTAACTACATCCCAAAACTATTATTCTCATCTCATTTATCAAAATATTTACCTACTCTCAAAACAATTATTATCATTTTATCTAATTTTAAAGTATTTCCTTAATAACCACGTAAAAATGACAAATGTAAATAACAATTTCATATAGGCTATATTTTGTGCAATAACACGGATACATAACAATATACTTCGTAACATATAAATCATATTATGACTAAATAAGCAAGCCAATTTGTCACACAATCTCACTGTTGGTTTTGTAGTATTGGGCTATTATCTGATTTCTGGCCCATTTCAAGCCCACCTTTCTGAAGGATTTAAGCCCATTTCACTTATTTCACTTATGGACAAACAAAGTCAATAACACAGCTCTTTATTTCAAGATGTAAGATGGATGCTTAATTGGACTTCAAGAATATGAATTTGTAACGCAGCAACGATGTATATTGAGCCAGCTGGTTAAAGGCATTAAAGCTAACCATACCTTTGCTTGTTATGTTTCATTTTGTCGGATTATTGACAAATGTACTTGTTAGAGATACGAGATATCGGAAAATATATCACACTATATCTCTAACAATACTATTTCGTGTTAATTTTAACTTAATCAAAATGTGTTTCCTCCTAATAAAACTTCATTTAGTCAAGAGGACAAAATATAATTAACCTACATATACGAGTATGAATAAACAATTAAAATCATTCTTAAGATTATGTGTTATTTGTCAAGTCTAAAATTATTAATTCTATTACGAGTAAATTATATTTGAAAATTAGTATGAAATATATACATTTTGTAAGTTAAATAAGGAGTAGTATTTCAAGAGTTCAGTTGATAAAGTTTTACCTCGGATTTTATAGGTTTGGGATTCGAATCTTGCTAGTGAGGATGCTTGGGTGAGGCTAAACCGGTAAACAAACCTAAGCTCCCTTGTCTTTATCTTAATAAAGACGAGTATTCTAAAATAAATAAATTAAAACCCTCGTGTTTTGATATTTTAGTCAAAGCGAGATTTCACGTTAAAATCAATTCTTTAGAGGTAGTCCACTTGGGCTATAATATGGAAAATCTTAACTCCATCTTTCAACGTGGAAATAACATAGTAATACAAATGGAGCTAACATTTTACTTTACTTCATAATTATATTTAAGTTAAATTAATTAAGAGGGTAATTAGTAAAACACCGCCATTATTATTATTAAAGCTTTATAAGAAATGACCAAAAGAAGAGTGGCCCTTATCCCAGATCGCCAGATGTCTTGGTTCTATTGTTATGGCCTTATCTCCCTAATGAGATAGAGTAATCTAATAATTTATTTATTTAAGGTGAAGTATCAAGAAAAATTGTGACTCTAAATGGTAGGTTTATTCTTTATAAAAATTATGACAATAGGCTCCACTAATCCCCTCAAGTCAAAGATATAACTAAAGTAGTATTGACACATATATATTTAAGATAATTATACAAGTATACAATCACCACGAATCTACAATTATGTTGATTAAGTGGAGAATTTTATGAATCAATTCCGAAATCTTCGAGTTTTGCACATCTCAATCACCACAATTATCTTTTACACGACTACAATTGAAACGACTGCAAAGTACCGCCATAAATATACTACCTCCGCTTTATATTATTTGCAACGCTTTGATATAAAGTAGAGAGGTAAAATATCTAATCGTTGCAAACAATATGAAATAGAGGTAGTATGTTTTTCCTATTACAATATCATCGCCTATATTTTCAATCGGAATTAGACATTTAGCAAGTCTCTAGAAATTTGTATACCATTTCTTGATCTCTTCACTTGATAGCCTTTCTAAGTATACCTAAACAAAGTACCCAAAACAAGGTAGTAACGCAAACTTGCAAATGTGTACAACAAATCAATGAGGTCCTCTCAAATCAATATTGAAAGGTTACTGTCATCATAAGCAACTTACTTATTTTAGACGGATGATTAATACGTAATTACTATTTCAACAACTACACAAAACCCTAAATGGCCCTCAATCATTAAGTACTCTATTGATCTAGAAAAAAATAATTAAATCAAAGAATCACATTATTATTTATTACAATAGTTGAACTATCACGTATGTACTATACATACTAGTAATGTACTTTATCTTATCAACTTCTATGATTCAATTATAATGGAAATACTTTGAAAAAAAGCTAAATCCCCATGTATTTAGGGATGAGGTTTTAACCTTTAGAGCAAGATTTTGGTTTGATTACAACTAAATTCTACTAATAGAAACCATTATGTGGTCGTTTTTAAATACTTTACGACCATAATATAAATGTACTCCGTATGTAGTCATTTGTTTTATTTGCTAAAATGTTAATGAACTCAATTTTTAATTCTTGTAGCGCACTTTTGTTTTATAAGAGGGTGTGTTTTGATTGCGTCTCCGTTTGAGTCATTATATCAAACAAGATTATGTAATAAAGACAGGTAGAGAGGCGAACCTCTTTCAATTGACACGTTTAGGTACGTACTTTTATAATAAACCACCAGACCAAGCCTTTAATAGGTAAAATGATTTTAAAATAAACATATTCGTCATTCATTATGTAACAGTTATAAATATATATATATATATATATAATTGAACAAATATGAAACGAACCCTCAATCTCTAAATTATGAGTGACATTTTCAGCCATCAAAACAACTATAGAATGCACTTGATACAATACTAAAATCTAAAATTTATTATGTTTCATTCCATCATCCCTATAAAGTACAACATTACACCATCTCATAAATGACCAAATGTAAGTATGTAACACTAAAAATTTAAGTCACTCCCATCCCTAATCCCTAGAAACACAAGGAACTAAATTGGAAGTTTTCCAATATAGAACGTCTGCGGCAACGCCGCAGCAAAGAGTCGGTCGACGGCACCGACATTGCAACCATGGCCTTTCACGTGAAGAATGGCTAGTATATTGGCCACAAGTCCATAACTCATACCCTAAAGAGGTGAATTCTCCGGCCTAAAGCTCAATTCAAATGAAGCCAAACCAATTCAAGTAAAGCTAAAATAACACCCTTCAAAATGGGGGCGATAACATCATACGTCCACTAGCAAAATGGAGACAAAAATGGGGGGGCCCTAACATATTCTATTTATATCAAAGACGTGACAATTGAAAATATTGCAACTTGCTAAATAATTTAAGCGTTACGTTTTATAATAGTACTAAATAGTACTAGTAGTAGAACATTTTAGTAGCAACTTGCAGCTCAAAGTTTGAGAGAGTTGTGCTAGTTTACCCCAACAATTTCCCAGGAACTAACGTGTTCCTTAAATTAGTAACGCTTCAAATAATGATTTCATTATTTCTACGTCTTGACAACTATACAGCAATGTGATACCGAGTATTTGCTAATACGACTTTAGGAAAATTTTACTTCTATTAATCTTTGATCTGCCTTAACGAGAGGATGATAAAATACATCTTTAAGACGAGATTAAAGGACCTAATTTCATTTTTGGTATCTCGGGATTTTTGCTACTCCTAGTATTCGTAAATACAAGCTTTGATTAAAAACACGAGAGATTTTGAAACACTATAAGGTATGGAGTAAGGGATAGCATCCGTAAATTGGATTTTAAGCTAAAGGCTCTATCTCCGGAGAAGAAGAAAAAAAAAATTGGTTTTGCTAATAGACATTCAAACATGGCAAAGATAGGATACCCTGATCAAATAGACAATGTTGCGTTTGTCCAACTACTTACCACCTAAAATTCTAACACCCAAACTAGTAAGCAATCTATGCCCAAGGCACTAGGGAAGATAGCTTGCCATTTTATGCAAGTAAGCAATCTAATGCAAGGGAAAATCGAGCTAAAGTCTTTCACTCGAACATCTACCCTTCGAGCCATTTCAGAAGGTCTCAATAATATGTCGGCTTAGCCAAACAAAATACATTATCATTCATTGAAGCTTATCCTAATGGCAGCCGCATTAGAAATAAAGCAACAAACCATAGTTTACGGGTGCAATAACAGACTGAAAGCAAAGGTTCAGCTTTCATGAAGTCAGGATAAACATAGCAAGTACATATTCTGAAACTTGAAGAGTCTCAAAAGCAAGAACGAACCTAAATTTACCTATGTACTCCCATATAACTGCAACTGCCCAATAAGACCACTACGCAATGTCATATTAAGTCACCTCACGAACAGACACTCCTGAAAATCGGACAAAAACAGATTCTAATCACCACCTCTAGATTAAAAATTAAACTCGAAATCCAAAGTTTGTTTCTAAATGATTTGGCGATACAAAGACTAACTGACCAGAGGTGGTAACTAACATGTTTTATTTACATAAGGTCTGCTAAGCGCACCCTTAGCTTAGAAGACTCCTCCAGGGAAGTCACCAAAGCTCCACAGCTCACCTCCATTAGATGCATCACCTCCAAGAAAAGCTTCAATAGCCCAGTTCTCATCAAGGTAAGGCGTCTCCAAGAGATTCAACTGGGATTCAAGATCAGCATCGGACAGCTCCTCAGACAGGCTCTTTCCGCTGTTCTCCTCAACAGGTACAGCATCTCTTGATGTCAATTTCATCCTCTTTGCTGCATTTCCGCTGTCGTCACTATCAAGAGCAGCTGAGAAGAATGAGGATATCTCTGGGGTTTTTGGGCCGTTCTCTCCCCAATAGAAGTCAGAGCAATCAAAGGAGTTACTACCTTCATCTGAATTGAAAAACAGATCGGTACCCCCAGAAAGGGAGTTAAAGGGGTTGACTGCTAACTCTCCCAGAGCAGGCATTGGGTTCGAGTACTCAAACTGATTAACTAGCGGCTTCTCCTCCACAACAGCAAAATTATTGTAATACTCATTCTGAGCATTGTTCATGATATTGAAGCTCTGGTTCATGTTCTGCATTGGAGCAGGAGAGGCTGTCTTGGCAGCGGGTTTCTGGGCGCGAGCTTTAACAGTGCGCCTAGGAGCAGCAGCTGATACTGGGGTTTCCTCAGGGAAATTCACCTTGGCTTTCTCACCACGGATCCTGCGTGCCTCAGTATCATATGCTCTAGCAGCTTCTTCAGCAGTGTTGAATGTTCCAAGCCAAACTCGAACACCCTTCCTTGGGTCACGGATCTCAGCAGCCCATTTGCCCCATGGACGTTGTCGGATACCACGATACTGGTTCTTTCTCTTTCTCTTGGCGGTTTTCTCAGCCTGGCTATTGAACTCCACAGGCTTCAGTCCTACAAACATCAGAGGAATGACATAATAAGCAAACACAGAAGCCAGCAAATTTCCGGGTAAAACAAGATTAAACAAAGTCGCAGTAACAGTAAATCAGAAAACATATTAGTCAGACCAAAATTTCCTAGAAAGTTCAGCAAGATGACATTAATCAGTCACATGGTAAGTAAGTCCTGTTGAAAATTGACAACAAAGTATGAAATTTTATAAACAGCTGATCATTTCAAATTCATCCATTCTACCAATCGAGTCAATAAGAGCCGTGTAGGAATTTGACAACAGCAACAACAATAACAAAGCCTTATTCCTGAATTTCCGAAAGGATGGGATCGACTACATGAACCAAGAATTTATCTCAAGAGAGAATTGTCCACAAAAATACTTTTTCCATCAAAAAATCTATGAATTCTATCTAATGCTATCTATGCTCTTGCAAAATCATTTTCACCATATTATTTTTTGTTCTCGGTTAATTTAGTTCATCTTCCCAAATTTGATACACAACAAAATGGCTAGTAATTTTTTTCTTCCTATAAAAATTCTTCTACAACACGCACACAAAGAGGCCAAAAAAATCAACCAATCTATAAATTCACATCAACCAAAAAACAATTTATCAATCAAATTGAACCAATTTCAACAAAGATTACTTCTTTTTAAAACAAAAGGCATACTGTATATATCATGAAAATGATATAAATAATGATGGAGATTTCCAAATTATTAATAATACTGTAATTATTATGATCAAGAAAATTTGTTAAACATCAAAAGTTAAACAACCCAATTTCAAGTAACCAATTATGCAAATACAAATAGAACTAAACCCACCAACCTACCTAAAAACCCACAAATTTCAAGCAAATAATCAAGTAATTTCAAAGTTGTAAATTATAAGAAATAATACTAAATAAAAATAATCATGAACAAATGTCGTGAATAATTATATAAATTCCCAAATTATAAATCAAACCTATTATTACATTTAAGGGAATTAGCAAACATAATCAAATGTAAAACAACCAAATTCAGGCAGCCAATTAAGCAAAAATACAAATTGTAAACTAAACCCACCCACCCAAAAAAAAATTTCCACAAAATTCAAGCAAATAATCAAGCAATTACAAAGCTGTAAATTACAAGAAATGATAACCCATAAAAATAAATAAAAAAAAAAAACAAATAAATAAAATTACTACCCACCTCACCTACCCTGAGTTAAACTGAAATTAAAACTTCAAGAACCCAAAATTTTCTATCTTTTTAATCAATCAAATAATCATCAGCATTTCCCACAAAAATTCAGCAACCCAGATAAATTTCTAACCAGAACAAGAACATGAAAACACTAAAAATAAATTTAAAAATAGAAAAAAAGGGTAAAAAGGAGCATACCATTAGAAGATTTGGGCTTAAAAAGGCCAAAAGAAAAGGGTTTAAAGTCAGGAATGATAGAAACGTCATCATCAGATTCATCTTTAAACTCAAGAAAATCAGCCTCAAAAGCTTGATCAGCAATAGCATCATCATCTTCATCAACAACATTAACAGTTTCAGATCTCAAAGGCTTGGAATACCCACTAACACCCTTTTTCAATTCAGGCCATAAATAATCAGAATTCAGACGATGAGATCTGCCGGCCGGAATGAAGTCGGAGATTACAGCACCTCCACACATGATTAATTATTTTTCTCTAATTAATAAAGCTTGAAAATATTATTACAAGGTTTTTAATTTTTGGATGAATTGGTTTTTGTGAGATAAATAAAATTAAAATGGGTGTAGAAATGAAGAAGTGGGGTTATTTATAGGGCAGGTCAGGTGTGATGTCAGTTGTGATTATAGGACAATGGATTGAGATGGCTTGTGCCTTGTGGTATGGTAAGGTGTGTGGCCACCTTGTGTCCCACTTTTTTTATTTTTGATGAAAACGTTTATTTTCGATAATAACTGATACAGTCAAATTTTAAACATTTGTAAATACGCTACTTTGACCTAAATATAAGTGATTACTAGCTTGTTATATACACCCGGGTATGTCGTATATCTATGTGTATTTTGTTCTCATTTTGGTGATTGTTTATTATTTAATCATCAAATGAAAAGCAAACACTAAGCTTGGGTTAGTTGGGTGTACGGTACACTTGGGTGTATATAACAAATTCTACCCCTATATAGAATAAGGAGTAGTTGATTAGCTAATTGAAACTTATTTTGATTAGTAAATGTTATGGTATAAGCTTAAGTGACTGTCAATTAGTTTAGTTGGTTAAAGTTTTAGGGGTCGTGTCCAAGACCTGTAATCAAATTTCATCAACATCACTATCCTTTGTGTCAAAATCACACAGGGTTGTACGAAATCGTAACAGGTATGTACATAATTAAAGCAGAATCAGTTAGGATCAAACAATCGTATTTATTTCCTAATACAATTAACTCAATCCTGTTTTCAACTTAAACAACGGGCGCGTAAGAATACTTTGAATACTGTGATAAGTTTGTATTAGCAGGATTATGTTATCAATAATGTGCATTATCACCATGCTCATAACGTGAATATAAAAAACATGTACTCCCACTGTTTTAATTTATCTTTGTTCAATTCACTTACATTTTAAGCGGTTTTTGATGCACATTTTAACGGGAAATAATTTTGGCACACCCCTATGTGAGAACACAGTTTTCTATGTTCTTCTCACATAGGGGCGTGCCAAAATCAATTTCTCATTTTAAGTAGTTGTAAGATTTTTAATTGTGCACAACAGTTGTAATTTATGAAAATTGATAATTGAACACCATACATTGGAAGTTTGGAACGACCAACAAATACTCACACAATGTTTTTGTATATATAAGTACAACTAAATGATCAAAGTATTATAAGTTTGACTCTATAAATAGTAGGTGAAATGAGCAACCCCAAGGGGAATAGCATATATTATATATTCAATTAGCTAGTAATATTTTAGAAATAATTTTTTAACTGTTATTGCATTGTGGTCTTGGAGTTTGATTTTTACCAATTCAATTCTACCCCACCTATTGATTCAAGCAAGGTAGAATCACTAGCTTGGTTATGATGATCTTGGTTATGCTCCTAGCTAATTCACTGGCTACAACAAGGATTGATCAATAGTTTCTTGGATATCCATATCGGCCACTATCACTCATGTTCTAACATCCGTCTTTGCATGCACTTGGCGCAACACAATGCACTTGGCTCAAATAATTATATGTTGCGTTAACTAAAATAAACGTGATTTTTTGTGTGAAAATCATTCACTAAAATACGGATAAAAAAATTAATTACAAGCAGCATAACGTTAGGTCTCCCAAAAATCCACCTCAAAGTTCACGCAGCATGTTAAAGTACATAATACAATACAATTTCAGGTAACTCACACGCTACGTTTAAAATGAAAGTTCTTTGATGGTTTAGTCACTGAAACCACTAGTTTCAACAAGTAAGACAATTGTCAAGATCACAAGTTTTGCACTACCCTTCTAAAGGTTTAATAAATTGAGCGTTTCTTTTATGCAAGTTGATCATTATATAATTACAAAGTTAATTAATAGTTAAGAAGAGCAGTAAATGTGCATGTCTAGAAGATATGTATGTACAACAATATTAATTCCCCTGCAAACATGTAATAATTGTTGATATTTTACATTATTGCAATAATGTTCCTTTCCATTGTTTTTATGCACAATAAACAATATGTAAAAACTTCTAAAAGACATTTTAATTTGTTAATAGTGTGCACATATTAATATCTTGCCCATTTTAGGTTGGTTTCCAATGTGAATATGCAAATAGTTAAATATTACTTGTTGAATAATGGATCCCTTTAAATCAATGGAGAATTTTGTAATTACACATTCAAATATGGTATCAGAGCTAATCTATAGTGTTTCTATAATAATAAATTATTTACTTAACAATATATGTCCTCACACGGCTCACAGTCTTTGTTAGCTCGCATAAATATGCATTTAAAATTTACTTTAATAATAACAACACCCATACTTTATTATGTAGACATACAAAATATGGGGGCCGGGGTGTAATAATAGTGATTTTTATTATTATTATTTTTTTACGAAATAATAATAGTGAATTTAAAAAGGTTACTTAAGTTAATTATTTTTTTCTAATATTATTTAAATGCTATCTTTATTAATATATATACTTGTATATAGCAGTTATGAAGTGTAGTTGTTGTGCCTTGTGCAGATTAGATGAATAATTAACATGTTTCATATGTTTACCAAAATCTTATCAAATCCTTACGTAGGATTATATGCATTTGACTGTCTTTGTATTGCTTCCGTCGTGGTAAAAGAATGTGGTCGCCTGGTCAGACTTTTAAACACATTCACTAAACCGTACAAATAGTTTATAGAAGCATTATTGCAAGGACTAATATATGCTAAATTGCCAAATCTTAAATTGGAAAATTTGTTAATAGTTCACTCGTTTTTTTAGATGAAATTCTTCTAGATTTAGGGCATGTTCACATTTACTGGACTGAGCTAAACTGAACTGAACTGAATTGATTGGAGCTGAACTGAACTGAACTGATTGGAGCTGAATTGAACTGAACTAAGCTGAAATGAATATTTTATGAGAGAGAGAAATTAAGAGCTGAACTGGACTGAACTGAACTGATTGGAGCTGAATTGAACTGAAATTAAGTAAATGTGAACATGCCCTTATATTGCTCATACACTTACCAATATAATATTTATTAGTGTAATTTTAAAAAGAATCATAATCATGGAAGTTCTCTTTTTTAAAGAAAATAATCATGTAAGGTATTGCTAACTAGATTACTTTTTATTATTAATGATTAAGATGTTAATAGTTAAAGATACACATTAAGAAAAGTTTTTTTTAAAAAAAAAATTGCGTTTCATCTAAGGCCATGTTTGGTTTAATGTAAAACACTTTCAATTTAAAAAGGAAAAAAAAAGTTTTCCTAGAAAATATTTTCAAGGAAAACCGCAATTTTAATTTAGTTTTCTTTTGTTTGGTTCCATTAAGAAAAGTTACATAGGAATTGAAAATAGGGGTGGGAAATGGGAATGTGAGAAAGGGGAAGAGCAAAGCAAAAAGGAGGTATGGAGGATTAGGGTCTGTTCACTTCAACTTAACTTCAGTTCAGCTCCAACAAGTTCAGTTCAGTTTAGCTCCAACAAGTTTAGTTCAGTTTTTTTCAATTCATCTCTTAATTTCCTTCTCTCATAAAATATTCATTTCAGCTCTATTCAGTTCAGTTCAGTAATTGTGAACAGGCCCTTAGAGGAAGGAAATTGTGGCTTTTCTTGTTTTGTAAAGGAAAATGCTCCCAAAACCGAACGAAAGGAAAATGAGAAGACAAAAGGGGGGGGGAATATTGCATAAAAATATTTTACATCAAATCAAACTGGACCTAATTAAAAATTGTAGAACGGTGAGATAATTTTTTATTAGTTTGTAAAATAATCAAGGTGCCCTTTCCTTCAAGATTATTTAAAGAGATTGATGAATAATTATCCCCCTTTACAATTTTGTCCTATATTATCGTGTACTTCCTCCATTTTTTAATAGTTGCAATACACACTTTTTCACGGTATTTAAGAAATGTGAGGCTCACATGATATACTAGTAATACACTTTAAAGTGAGGTGAGTGGTTGTTAGGAGTGTAATTTAGTGGGCCATGTGCTTAAAAAAAGGGGATATAGTACTCCTTTTCTCTAAAATAACTTTCTATTTATAGTTTGTTACAAATATAGTGATATTTCCATTTTAGGGAAATGTTGCGAGTATTAAAAAAACGGAGGAAGTATATAATATAGTAAAGACTCTAAAAAAATACCAATAATCCATTATATATCATGTTTTCGTAATGCATGAATAATCTATAAATAAACTAAAACAACAACCGCTGACATCATCACTTTTTAAAATTGTATACATGTCAAGCTGTTGTTAAAAATTTTCCCGCCTAAATCAATTGTTGACATCATATTCTTATTTATATTTTTACCTTAAATTATAACAATATTTTTGTAAGACAATTATTTTTTTTATTATTATTATATTATAGGATGTTTCTACGGTAGTCGTTTGAAATATGACTATCTTATTATTTTAATGATAAACAATATGAGCGATCTATTTTTTCACACTATAAATTGGACACAATTAGTATTCTAATTTCTACAATGCAAATATAATTTTTGAAAATTTTTATCCATCATAAAATAAATATTTTTCGAGAAACTATAAAATAAGTGTAAAAATTACATAAATAAAACTAAAAATTTGATAAATTAAAAAAATGCTGATAATAATATTTTATAGCAAAAATAGATTAATACATATAATTACTTGGATAAAAAAACATTAATTATGAACTATATAATCATTAAAATATTATGATAGTCATATTTGAAACGACCACTATAGAATTTTCATATATTATATTATACTCCATATTTTATATAATGAATTTATGAGTGACTATCTGGCTTCAAAATATAATTACTCTAGGGTACCCCGTAATGCATAGTTTGCTTAAGTTTTTACTCTTGTTCAAAATTAATAAGATCTAAATATCATTGCAAATGACAATTAATGGTTATGTTTCTATAATTTATCTCATATGAGGGACATATATATAATATATATTTATTTCAATGAATTTTTTATGACGTACATCGCACGGGGCTTATCTAGTTTACAAACTAAAAGTACTACTCTTTAAAGAGTTGGAGTACAATGTTTTTTCTTAAATCAAATTAATTCCAACTCTTTAAATAAATCTAACGTTAATAAATACTAAAATAGTCATTTGAGTGAAATAAACCGTGTATTCCGTACTATTCTAACCATATTAGAATATTCCTTTATTTAACCTTGTACTCCGTAAGAGTAAAAGGTAAAAAACTTACTATTAAAAAAAAGTAAAAAAAAAATGAAAAGTAAGAGGTAGAATTGAAATTGGAAAGGTAGGACTAGGAGTCTAGGAAGATGCATGCACCAAAATCTGCTGTTAGTTGGGAAAAGAAGACAGAGAAAGGTAAAGACGACAACAAAAGCTAACAAGAAAGAATTTTATGGGCCCACCTTGGTCAACTATTTAGGCCATCATCATTCATCACATTATTTACTCCGTATAATATAAGGTCCATTACTCGTATAATATATGGTCATAATAGTAACGCAGAAAAATAGAAAATAGACCACACAACCCCTGTTAATTAAGGGAAAGGGTGAACGAGATTGGGGATTGCTAAAGCTTCTTACTACGGAGGATTTTACTCGTATTGTACATGTTGTATACGTGTAATTGTGTAAGCGAGGTTGCGGTTTAGACGACGACAAATGTAGGTCATCTTATTGATTGATGATGATTTAAATTTGTGTAGTGTACTGTTATTTGGTACGGAGTATGAAAATTTGTGGTACTTATAATGGATGCATGTGAGTGCTTATAAGGTAAAATGGTAAATCTTGTTAAAAAAAGAAGGTAAAAATGGTAAATAAAATCAACAATGACACTACATATGTCTTATGTCACTACGGAATAAATATACACAATTAACGAATAATAGTATTAGTTACGTAACTACTAACTAAGGTATTGGAGAAGACTATTCTTAGGGATTAATAATTACAAATAAGATTATCTTGAGTAAAGAATGAAATTGAACGAGAGCTTATGCATAGCTCCTTATGTAGAAAGTCCTAACAAAAACTCATCTCATATTATAACATTCCTTGAACCATCAACCCTTGGATATCGAGCCATAAGAGAGTATCCTGTTGTGGTACGTCACTTAAATTGACAGAGTCGAATAAGTTAACAAAAATCAGATACCCTATATTATAAGTTTTTAACCTCCCGTGCAAAGTAAAACTTAATGAACAACAATTGGAAATCCCTAAAAAATGCAACCACACGTATAAGGTGTGAGAAATAATTTATACTCGTATTACTTCTCATATATAACCAAACAAGCACTAAATTGATTTTTAATTTATAGGAAATTTACGGTTGCTAGTAACCAATTTAGTTGGGGTATAATAACAAGCTTACAAACTGATATATTTGATTGATGAAACTGAAAGGATTATCATTTTGTTGAGAAGAAGTGGTCAATGAAAGTTACTTGGCAGTTGGAAATGCAATGAACAAACCCTACTTCTCCATCAGTCCATTGCATAAGTACGTACTCTCTCTGTCTACACTAGAGGGGGGGGGGGTGTTTCAATCTTCCATATGTATTGCTATGGTGAATTGACTACATAAACTTCGGCTCAAGTTTATGCTTGTATCTTATACTCTCGTTGTCTAGAATTAATTAATATATATGTTGATAGTGAACTTTAAAGTGTATGTTCAAAGTAGCAAGTGTTGCTCTCCAAATCTAGATCGATGGAGGGGATAACTCTCCTACAAGCTTTACATGCAAGATGCAATTCAATAATAAATAAAAACAATGTAATCCTTATAACAAATTAGTGTTAGTACACATAAATGTACACTAAGATCAAGGAGAGAGAGGAGGGGATAAGGGGGGACCGGGGAAGGGCACAATTTTTATTTATTGATTACTCCACACCCGTTTCAATAGTTAGTCCTATATACTATTTTGGGTATTTCAAAAATATCTACCCATATTGAATGTATTCTATTTTTAACTTAGTTTTTTAATTCTTATTTTATGCATATTAAATTCTGATTGGTTAAATTTATCGATCGTGAATTAATGATATGACTCTAAGTAAGGAAATTTCTCCCTTGAATTATTGCTGATGTTTTTCCAAAAAAATAAAAATAAAAATAAAAATTTAAATAAGACAAAACTATCTATAAATTGTTTTTTTTAGAAAGATAAAGCAATCATTATTGTTAATGATCCTCATTTTCTCTTAAGTCATCTTCTAGATTGCTAATAAGAGTACATATAAAAAATTTCATGTAGAAATTAAAGTTCCCTTTCCTATGTATAATGTATATATTGCCTCCTTAGGTATATATTCCATACACAGCAAAATGATTGGATGCTCTTCAAGCCTTTATCGTATACTTGCTTCCTTGTTATGGGTTGGATATCTTAGATTTCGTCACAGTCCTTTCTTAAGTTTTTTTTTTTTTTTTTAAAAAAAAAAACACACACACACACATTGAAAACTTATACATGCACAAATCTCATTAAAGGTTTTTAATTTTACTTTCCCTTTCTCTCCTTAAGAACACCTTATATATGCACCTTATCAATCATCTATAAAATACTACATATGCTCCCATGGAAATGGGATTGTATGTGAATATATATCAATGTACAATACATGGACAATATAGTACTTAGCTTGTACATAAAAGCATACGTATTACTCCGTATACAACTCCATATGATTGATTAAAGGGCATCATACTAGTCCACTTGTTACATGTATGTACGTATGTACTGTTTAACACAAAACATACGTATTATTTCTTTAATACTCATCTACTCGATCTTCAACTTTGCCTCTCAAGCTAACATACAGTAGTATATTAAGCAGCTTTACTCGTATTATTTTTTAGGTTGGATAATATATAGAGATTGAAGAACTTAAATTTTCGTGTCCTAAGTCAATGATTATCAATAAGTATTGCTAGTGCAAGTTGAACACTTGAATCTATGCATGTCAACATCTTTTGCAACTGTTATCTTTTCATCAAATACATGAATAGATATATATTTTTTTTCTGTTTATTTATTCGTTTTTTGGTTTAATATAGTAATTAGTTAGATGAGATTGGCAGCTCGTAACGCTATCGGTTTCATGAAAAAAAATGATTATTACCCAAAATGTATATATATAATGTGCAACTATCTAACTTCAATAATACTTTTAGGGATATATTTGTATACTACTACTACCATGTAATTAATCATGGCATCCATCATATACTATTAAGATGCGTGTATGGGTCCAAGGTCCATGAGTACAAGTGGGCAACTTGATATAGTACGTGGTTCTTTAAGTTAAAAAAAATAAGAGAATTATTTGAGTTTATCCAATGTCGACACTTGACATTTAACTATCTAGATTTTGGTTTATTAATTGAAAACAAATACAAGTACTTCATAACAAGATTTCACATACATATATGTTCCTTCTTAACGAGTTATCTCTATTTTAATCATCAAAGGCGGTCAAAGATTTTAAAAGTTTGACTACACTAATTGTAAATGAAAGGATGAAAAAAAAATAGAATTAAAAAATATATATATGAGATTATATTATACATTTTTTTTTGCTTTGGTGTATAAATACAGAGCCATGTGGACAATTAAGACAAGATTTGATCTCAAGTTTTGAATTGAATACTACTTTATAAATTTTAGTTGTTACTAAGTACCTCAATTTCATATTATTATTTGCAGCTTTTGAATATTTTTATATCTCATAAATAATACCCTAAATTTGTAAATAATATGAAACTAACGGAGGTAGTATGCTAGCTAGCTGGTCATTCACATTTTAATTTTTAACTTACTTTCTATATTTTTGATACTAGTATAACGTTTCATGCATATATATAAAACTCTAATTATTATTGCTATTATGCTATATATTAAAGGGGCTGAGAATGATAATATTTAAATAATACTCCGTAAAACATTAGTATAAATTACGACATTCTTGATTGACATATAATATTAATAGTGTAATTTAATAAGATTAAACTATTAGTATTACTAAGTACGGGCGGATCAAAATACCAATTAAAAATATATATTAAACATTTATATGTAGCCTATATAATACGAAGTAGGATGCATTATAATGTTTACTCTTTGATTATTAATACATGTATAATATTACTCCTTAGTAATTGTCAAGTGTGAGAATTGGAAACCATGTATAGTAATTATACGGTAAACACAAAGTATTGGGTTCGTTCATTATACTGTGAGTCCACCCACCCAAAAATTAATATCTACAATTACGTGTCAATAGTTTGTATGAAATTTCAAAAGATAAAGATCGAGATGTATTGTCAAAAACATGTACTCCGTATAAATGTCTTATATGTGAGTTCAATTCAAATAATATCTTCTCACAGAGCCTAGATAGATCATGCAACGATTTAACAGCTAATTTATGAGGTTGACATGGATAATCAGGTTCACCGTATCAGTCAATTAGTCAATTTTAGAGAAAAACAATCGAGTATTAGTCACTAATACGAAAGCAACGGCTTCGATTTAGCCCAAAAAATCGTACGGAAAACCTAGAAAAAGCCAAACTCACACGTTTTAGGAAAGGTCACACGCCCTTCAACTTTGGTTATATCCAAATTTCTATGCCAATTTGCCAACAAAAAGTCACTGACCAGGGAAACCCATTTGTATTTTATTAAAGTATGTTAAAAGAAAGTGTTTTTATTTGATTTAAAATGTGTTTCTTGGTTCTTGCACATGTAGGTTTATAAATTAATCAATCTAGATAATGATGATTATGAAATTAATATGTTAGAGTTGAATTTGGCAAACTTCAGATATCTCATTCTGACATGAATGTATTAAGTGGATTTAGAATGATCTTTCAAAAAAAAAAAAAAAAAGGATTTAGAATGAAATTAGAACTATATTCTAGTTAACATTTGAATGTGCTTCATACAATTCAGTTGACAAATCACTCTAGGCTAAATAGAACCAATATTGAGAAGGTACTTTCGAAAACTAATACTCCGTATTGCACACAAAATAAATGTTTCCGATTTGGCCAAACCAAGAATGTGACGAAACCATGCATACTGAGTACAAAATTAAGACTTATTGTTCATTTGGATAGTATGAGATGTGCAATAGAAGATGCTTTTAGGACAATAGTTAAGATTTTCTCGTATTTTTTTTTATTTCGCGACAATTTAGTATCTATAATGTCCATCTAAAAAAAAAAAACCTTGTAAATTTTACTATTATATTTATAAAACAAATATCATGGTAGATTAGCTTCAATATCTAAAATATCACTACTTACAATTGAAGAACAAAACAGTGAGTTTGTCTTTAGTTTTTTTTTTAAAAAAAAAAAAAACTTATCATTTGTTTCTTAAAAATTTGCATTGCATGCAAGAGGAGAGTTAAAATTCAATTTAATTTTACATTAGAAGAAATAATTGGGTGCATATTAATAAGCCCAGCCATCAAGTCAAAGGCCAATGGTCCGATCACAAAGCCAAGCTCCCTAACAAGCTTATCTGACCACAGGGCTTTCCATCAATTGCAGCCTTAAAATTAGGCCCATATTCTATGTATGTATGCTATGATTTTGATGGGCCTTTTTATTTTATTTTATTTTTAATTTTTAATATGCCATCACTAGATTTGGCAACTGACCCAACCCAATATACCCGAACTCTACCCAAAATCATTTTTCCCCATTTCTGGCTGACTTAAGGCCAATTTTCTTCAGATTATTTTCAGTTTAGTTTAGTTCAATTCAGTTCTTAATTTCTTTCTCTTATAAAATATTCAATGCAGTTCAATTCAGCTCAGTTCAGTCAATCAGAACAAACCCTTAGTAATAAGTGTTTTTTAAAACGATCAATTTATTTAAATTAATATATTGACACTATAGTTAAAATGACCTGACTCGAATGATCCGACTGTTATCTATACTTATCATTATTTTAGTGCTGCATATAATGTGGCATGTAACTTTATTTTTTTCATACAGTATGCGCTAAAAATTGTTCACTATGGGCCTTTTTTGATCCTGGTTTCGGCCCAGCCCTTTACTAGCTTCAATGCATAATTATCTATTTTAAAAAGGTAAGAAAAGGAAAACATTAGCTACATTGCCTAAATGTATCTGTTACTGTCTTCTATAAAACTTGATATTTTCCCCTCAAAAAAAAAAAAAAAAAAAAAAACACACTTGGTGTTTGAGAAATATTTGGAAGATTACAACTCAATCTAATGGGTTGGAATGCTAGATAAATTGTTAGAAATTCAACCTAAAAATATAATTTGTATTTTTAGTATGCCTCTTGTACAAATGCTCATTTGATGAGAAAGAAGGTTAACTTAATCAATGTAGCAAGTAAAAAGTAGATTAAAAAGAATTACTATGTATTTATTTTTATGTGTACATTCCATTATATACTACAGTACTTAAGAAATACAGTAGTTTATTATTTAAAGTTACTCTTCAAAAAGGAGATACAATTTTTTTTAAAAAAAACAAGGGTGAGACATGTAAGGTCTACTTCTTAAATGTGAATCTAAGGACCCCTTTACCAAAGTGACAGCAATAATTGGTCCTTTATTTTACTGAAAATAGCTACATGAAAGTTTAGATTTAGAGACTAGGCCCCCCTTTTTTACCAGTTTATCAGGAATAAAGATGCCAGAAACAACAATATCATAAAAGTTCATACCAATCATACTGTTAAACCTGTTATTAATGGATAACTATTACTACTTTAGTTAATAACAGCTTTAAGATATGCTTACTACTAATTACTTTGACACTTCAGAAAAGTTGGAATTTTGAATATTCAACACTTCAATTGTCCATGTTTTCTTCTAGTTTCTATAGTCTTGGTTCAGTGGACCTCCTCCTGTCTTCTGATCAATGAATACCAAAACTCAAAGAGCTCTATAGTTTATTCTTTGCTTTTGTCAGATTAAACACTACAGCGCCATAGTGCCTGGTACTCGAACATTGGCTCGGAGTATCTACCTTTCAAAAACATTTCGTCCCTTATTATTTGCGTAATTGTTACTGTACATAAGTAGACTTTATGCAAGTAAGTTAGTACTGGTGTTAATTTTTGGTCCCAACCTATGATATTTGTTATTAATGCTAGTACTAGTTTATTCACATGCAATGCTAAGCCAAATAATGTAGTTTTGTTCCAGCAGAAGAAGCCAGCCAACACTCCACTCCACCAAACTTACCACTGCTACATAACCATCAACAAATTTATATGCACAAAAAACAAAGCTCCATTAAATTAAATACAACACATGAAACCCACAGTATTTTGTTTTTTCCTATGTTTTGTTTTTGCTGTCTCTTCTAATCAATTTTATACACTTTAAAAAAGAAGCTTAATAATTATACTTGTACAAAATTCATATACTAATAATATTATAGATTCTGTTACAACATTCAAGATACTCCTCTTCATTCACTTGTTTTCTGAAGTGGAAAACACCCTGCAGAGATTCTCATAATTGTACTCACTCAAACTCACACTCCCATTTTTTTTTTACATCAAAAGTTCTATGATTCTGAGCCAAAAATATTACTTAAAAATGTTACATTTAACAAGAACTGCTACAAATACCTATAGTGGTTGTTGCATTGTTACAACTAAAGGACTTGTGACAGTATGCTTTCCATCAGACCATATTATTGCACCACTTCTTGTGTTGGATGAGCCTGCTGATAGTGGTATGGACTCAACTTGGACTCGAACCAAGAAGTTTAGTTTCTGACCTACACGTCGAAAACTGAGCTGCTCGGGTTCCACGGTCACATTTGTGCCCGTGGGTGGGAAGACTTTAACCCGATAAACTGAGTTTGGATCCCCTACGTTAGTAGCTATTCGGATTGAATGACTAGACATCTCATGTTGTCCATATTGTACAAAAACATATGAAATTGAGGGGTAATTTAAGTTACCCACATGACCTGCTCGTTTTGCACCTTGGCAATTGCCCTTTCTTGGGGCTATGAGCTCAATGTTGCTAGTTGTGTAATTGGAGTTGCAAAGGAAGTCTATGTAATCATAAGTTGTAAGGTCATAGACCAAACCTGGGTCCATGGCCTTTTGAGGGTGGACATGACCTGCCCCGAAATCCATCACCGTGGACTCGTTCCCGGTTGACTCGTCCCTCATGATGCCGCCTTGGTTGTCGAGGGTGTACGCGGTCGTCATCAAGGCGGATCGGATGGCAGCCGGGCTCCAATCGGGGTGGGCCGCCTTAAGCAAGGCCGCAAGGCCCGACACGTGCGGGCAAGCCATCGACGTCCCCGACAATATATTAAACTCCGCCCTACGCCGGTCCGTGATCAAGCCCGACGGGCCAACCCGCTTGGTCCACGAGGCCAATATATTCAACCCGGGCGCAATCAAGTCCGGCTTGAGTATCTCCGGTGTTTCCGGGTTTGGCCCACGGGCCGAGAACGCGGCCACCACCGGGGCGGGCCGAACACCAACCCGGGTCCCTCGGAACACAATCGTCGCCACCGGCATAGCCGCCCGCTTCAAATTATCGGCAATGTACCTTCGGATAACATCCCCATTAGCCGCCCCGACAGAGGTGGCGGGCACCACGTGGCAATCAGCCACCAACCCTTCCCCATCAAACACAGCATTAGCTAAAATCATACCAACTCCTCCCGCTTCTTTAACCACCTCTCCTTTAGCCACTCTAGAATTAATCCCTCTATCACACAACACAATCTTACCTCTAACCACATTCGGATCCAACGAACCTTCTAAACACAACGAAGCCGAATACCCTTGACCACCTCCGCCACCACCCTCCCTACTACCCGCATATACAAGCGGGTACAGCTTCCCGGGCTCAAGCCCGTCGGGCCCTCTATAAACACTCACTCCAGGAACCCTCCTCCCATTTCCTAACACTACATCTGCAGGAAAATCCCTATCAATTGACCCTGCACCCACAGTAGTCACCCAAGGGGCTACATTCGTCACCGACGAGCCCCCGGGCCCACCATTACCGGCCGAGGCCGATACAAAAACACCATTTTGAACAGCCCTAAAAGCAGCTATAGCAATAGAATCAAGATAATATGGAACAACTACACCACCAACTGATAATGATATAACATCCACACCATCTTTAACAGCTTCATCAAAAGCCTTGAGAATATCCGAGTCGTAACACCCTGATGTCCAACATACTTTGTACACTGCCAACCTCGCCTTGGGAGCCATCCCCGCGGCAACCCCCTTAGCATAGCCTAGGGTGTCCGCAGGGAAGACATATCTCCCTGCAGCGATAGAGGCAGTGTGTGTACCATGCCCGTCGGAATCCCTAGCAGAGTTGAACTCTGTCGAGCCATTCATCTTTCCATTAGTAGCCTCATACCCCTCAAAAAAAAACTTAGCCCCAATAATTTTTTTATTACAAGGGAAGTCACTAGGGCAAAACCCACGCCATTTTGGAGGAATAGCATTTAGCCCACGGTCGTTAAAACTCGGGTGTTCAGGCCATATACCGGTGTCAATGACACCGATAACAAGGTCCGACCCAAAGTCGGACTCCTCGAGTAATGACGAGGTGTTAGTCGAGGAGGGTTCGAGGCCGAGGAAGAGAGGCGAGCGAGTGGTGTGAAGGGACCGGACTTGTTCGGGTATAAGCGAAAGAATGTGGAATTGTTTGGAGAGGATATCAGCATCAGCGTTCGTAAGCTGAGCGGAGAAGCCATGGAAAACGGTATCGTACGTATGGAGTACTTGTTTAGGAGGATGAGAGGATAATGAGTCTAAAGAAGCTTGATACCAGTGAAAGTGAGTAGGAAAAATGGAGGGTTTAACATGGTGATTAACACTAATAATGAATGTTCTTTGTTCAAGTTTTGAAGAGGTTGGAAATGAATGAATTGGGAGGGAAAAGAGGAGAGAGAAAATAGGGAGGAAAAAAAGCAGAGACATTTGCATTTTTGGTTGGTATAAAGAAATGAAGGTGCATGAATTTTTTTGGGTTTATATGATGAGGGTGAAAGAAATTAGGAGAATTTGTGTAGTGTGGTGAACTGTGAGGTGGGGTGTGTATAGTGTGATTGTTAATTATATTGTAGGTGGGATCCTGTGTTTCCTTTTTAGTTGATTTTAATCTTATTTCGGGCTTGAGTATTTCAATAGTCTGTGTTGTGGCGTGTTTGAAATTAATTATCATGCTAATAGTATATTTTGAATTATAAAAGTATGTAACAATTAAAGTAATGATATGCATAATATAAGACAACTATGTATAATAGCAATTTGCTCTGTTTTAAGTTGGTGCATTTCACCATTTCGTTGAATGTGGACAATTGGCTTGGTCTGTTTGTCCAGACGTTTCAAGAATGTTTTCAACAGAAAGTAGTTACTATGATTCTTATATTGTATGCTTATCTAATTTAAATCATGCATCTAATCTTGTTGAGTGTGTGTTTTGCGTACTGCATTAGAGTGACACTGTTAATTAATTTATTACTACGAAAATATTCAGATTAGGACTAATTTTAACGATAATACTCTGTACTTCTTACATACATTAACACGTATTCGGGATGCGAGTATATCGTTCTTAGATTACTCCTAAAAATTCATAAATTCTCATTAGGAAGGCTTAATATTTTCAGAGAATATTCACGTTCTTGCAGTATATATGAATGGTTTGATGCAGGCAGCAAGAAATCATGAAAGAAGATTTTATTTAGTCCTCTTATTATTTGATTCTTGATTGAATCCTGGAAAAATTTGGCTAACTTTCTGTGAGAATATTCTTGTGAAAATAACACGGGTGCAATTATCTACCTACAATTATTGTGTTTGTTTTCATACAGTCACACATAGATGTGTATGTCTAACATGTGAACACATATAAAACCAATTTTGCAATGTTAGATACCATAACCCCTCCAAAAATGGAAAAGGGGAAAAGAAAATCAATGATTATTCACTACTTCTTCCTACCCTACACATTACACAATTGGTTAATATAAGATAAGCTCGCTAAAATATCATAGATCATCTCGACTTTTAAAGAATTGTAATCTATGTACTTCAGTTTAGGCCACTAATTTTATATGTTAGTCATTTTCTTTTCTTTTATTCTATTTAATTTCTTTTATGTATTTCTTTTATGTACGACGATAGTCTTAACTACTCATATGTGGATATCTCCCAAATAGAATCACTACGTGATAGAATTGGAGTTTGGGGTCATGGAAATCGATAAATATTGAAAAAAAAAAAAAACTACTTTAAATTAGTGGTTTCCACATAATAAAAGAAAAAAAGTAACAAAAACTTTTATAGAGTGATTTACATTTAGTACGTAGACCATTGAAAATAGAGGTTGGCTTAAGAACAACAGATGAGACGACAGCTCACGTGCATAATGGAGTGATCTCAGTGACTGTGGTTACTGCTACACTAGCAAGTGGACTTAAACAAACAAAATTCAGTAACTAATTGTGTGTTGTTCACTTGTGTTGTGCCAATTTTCAATGATACTCGTAATACATACAGACTATACAGCATAAAACCAGTTATTTTGGGATCATACATTTTTGTCACTTCTCCTAATACTATTAGTTATACTATTATACAAGTACCATTATTCCTCTTTCTAGTGTATGTGTAAGAGTATGCTTTAATAATTCTCGCAATTCTCAGATAGCTAGCTATTAGCCTATTAGTAGTCGAGTGCTCTGTAGTTGACAAAGTTTTTGACAATAATTTTAAAATTCGAGATTAGATTTAGCAATAAATTACATTTAGATAAAATCCTATGAATGCTATTCATATAATTATATTCAATCCAGAAGAAAATCACAACTATTTTATATTTGTAAATCAGGTGTTAGAAATATCTTTGGTTCGACCTTTTGCATTTCAATAGCCTTGTTTGAGATCGACAACCCTTGAGTGTTGACTATTGACCATACTTTCACATGATATTATATTAATTGTAGGGCAACCATTAAGTAATGATGTTAAAAGATGAAGGAAAACTTAATTACAACTTTGGTGGTAGGACATGTAATATGGTATGGGGTACATAAAGACCCCATAATGCAATCATAATATTCCACTCATCATCATGACTAATTGGCTATCCCATATTGCATGCATCTTTCTTTAGCCTTCCAACTCAGTTTCACATCACGCCTTATTCTCTATTTCATCATTCCTATTTTCTATTTCCCTCAACCTTCAATATATAAGATGAAACATTCAAATTAAAGCATTAAGGGCATGTTTTGATTTACTGAAATGAACTAAACTGAATATTTTATGAGATGAGAAAATTAAGAACTAAACTGAACTGAACTTAAGTTGAAGAGAACATGCCCTAAATTTTCTTTTAAATGGAGACAATAAACACTTGTCTTAAAAAAAGTTTATGTAATTCTACTACAGTAGTAATTTATATATAGAGCCTAATAGTTTCAATAAACTAAATATTACTCGTATCTAATAAAAGTATTATTAGGTTTTATGCATTCTATAGAGAGAAGAGAAATAATTTATGTAACATTTTTAATTATGAACATTTTATAATGAAAAGTGTTAAGCATATTAAGATAAAAGGACTATTTACAACTTAGCCAAGAAAGGTAGTGCTTTCAAAGAGCTATAATAACCACTAGCTACAATATGTTCTTATAAGGATACTTTGTTGATTCTCGTCTTTACAACATAATCGAATTGGAGGAATTGAACTAAAAGGATAGTAATATACTAATATGTAGAGAGTGTAGATGATCACTGTGATAAATAGTACTTCTTCCGTTTTTTTTTACTTGACATGTTTCTTTTATCACGCTTGCTGATGCATAACTTTAATCATTAATAACTTTAATTCTCTCTAAGTAAAAATTATAAAAGTTAAATATTGTGATAGCATTTATTTAGACGATTCTAACAAAATCCCACATGAACATGTTTAGATGGGTTGGTGAATAGTGTATAAGTCAAAGCGGATCAAGTAAAAAAAACGAAGAAAGTAGGAAATATGGAGTATGAAGGTCTAAGGTAATGGCTGAGGTAATGTAATACTTGTATAATACCAATAAATTAGGGAATGGAAGAATTTCGGGAACTATTACCCCGGTCCCCTGCCCAATCATAATAATAAAAAACCCACAAACACAACTGGATTTAGAGCCAACAAAAACACATGTACATGCATACAACTAAAGCCCACTAAACTTACTGCTACTTCCGTCTCTGAAAAAATGACCCATTTAGCCTAATTTTAGTCTTAAAAGAATGACCTATTTGCATTAAACACCCACCAATTTGCAACAATATTTGTGCAAAATTAGCTTTCCCATGTAAAAATTTGATATCATGTAATTTTATTACTTTCTCTCTCTATTTTTTTTTTACAAACCCCATGTAAATTTATCTTTTCAATGTACTTTTTTTTTTTTTTTTTCTAACTTTCTTAATACCCGTGTTATCAACCTAAATGGGTCGTTCTTTCAGAGACGGAGGAAAAACTTTTTGATACAAAACACAAATATCCAAAAATACATTAATCTTCGTGACCTAACCAAATTACCAAAGCTGGGGACCAAGTAAGGATATCAAACCACTACGCCTCTACAGACTCTTTAAGCATACCCTTGAGTTGATATCTATGATTCTATGATTTCTATCTAACCAACCCATAAAAGAAATGTTACTCCATAATATTTTATCAATGCTTCATACTCAAGATTTGATCTCAGTATAGGCCTAAAAATCTTAAGTCGTCTATCTTTATATATTGTACGAGTAAGGGCCTGTTCTCATTGACTTAACTGAGCTGAGCTGAACTGAATATTTTATAAGAGAAGGAAATTAGGAGCTGACTGAACTGAACTGAACTGAACTAAACTGAACTTCAACGTAAGAGAACTGACCCTAACTAACTCCTCAAACAAATATCATTGACAAATTTGATATACTAGTATATAAAAATACAATTTTTTGTATGCGACTGGCCACATGATGCGGCAGTGGTGCCGCAGGGGTTACTTGTATGGTGTTATTGTAGGTGTTACTTGTATTTTAGGGTTACTTGTATGGGTGTTACTGATTTTGTCAGGGGTTACTTGTAGGTGTTACCTATATTCTGGGGTTACTTGTATGGGTGTTACTGATTTTGGTCAGGGGTTACTTGTAGGTGTTACTTGTATTATGGGGTTAGTTGTATGAGGGGTTAGTTGTATGAGTGTTACTGGTTTTGGTCAGTGGTTACTACAAGTAACTCCAGAAACAAGTAACCCAGAATACAAGTAACCTTGCCACCTTGCCGCACCATGTGGCCTGCCACACTGAAAAAGCTCTGATATAAAAATCTGTTTAAACCTTAAAGCATTATCTCTTGATCAACTCCAACGTATTCTATCAAAGATAATTAAAAGAGCTAAGATTTTTAAGAAGTAACTCATAATAGCGGCCAAATACACTGGGAATCTAATGTCCAATACCGTTGATAAGTTGAAGACTGTACATCTTATTGATCCCAATTTTCATTCTCCAAAAATCTTGGGGAAACAAATTAAAATACCAAAAAAAAATTAAAAGCTGTGATTTGGAAAGCCTAAAAAAAACGTTTAAATTTCCTTTTAATTAACTTAACTAACCATTTCCAAGATATCAGTCAATTCAAATTTAATGACTATCAATACTTTGCTAATACTAGTATTAATATTCATACAAATTAAATTATTTTCTTCTTCTCCCCTTTAAAAAAAACTTCAAAATTTCTCAATGGGTTCTACAAATCTTGATCTCTATGTTGATGAAACTTATCTTTTAGCTTTGATCAATGAAGAACCGATTCCGATATCGGATGAGAAATATGCAGAAGAATTACACCTTCAAGAAGCTCTTTACTCATCTTCATCAAATCCTTCAATTCATGAAAATCCCCTGTTTCAAATCCCAAAAACAGAGGATGGTCTTTACTCATATTCATCAAATCCTTCAATTCATGAAAATTTACTGTTTAAAATCCCAAAAGCAGAGGATGAAAAACAGAGCATTGAAGAAAACAGAGAAAGAGGTGAATCATCTCAAACTCAGCCTATTTTCTGTGGAATTTGCATGGATTACAAACCAAAAACAGAAATATTCAATGGTTTAAACAAATGCAATCATAAATTTTGCACTGATTGTATAATCAAATACGTGGCGTCGAAGATTAGGGAAAATCATGAAATGGTGAAATGCCCTGATCCTAAATGCAATCAAGCAATAGAACCAGAAAATTGCAGTGAAATTCTTCCTAAAGAAGTGTTTGTAAGGTGGGAAAATGTTTTATTTGAAGCAATGATTCCTGGGGGTCAGAAATTTTATTGTCCATATAAAAATTGCTCTGTTTTAATGGTAGATGATGGTGGGGTGGAGGTGAGGGAATCGGAGTGTCCGAGCTGCCGGAGATTGTTTTGTGCAAAATGTCAAGTGCCGTGGCACGACGGCATAAGCTGCGAAGAGTTTCTTGAGCTTGGGAAAGATGAGAGGGAGAGGGAGGATATAATGGTGATGAAGCTTGCTAAGGATAAGTCATGGAGGAGATGCCCTAATTGTAAAATTTTTGTTGGGAGGAGTGAGGGTTGTTCTCATATGACTTGCAGGTTAGTTTTCTATTAAAATGTTATGTACGACAGATTAATTATTTAGGTATAACCTACTTGTTACTTTGGAACTTCCTCAATTATTCATTTAAAATTACTTTTAATCACTCCTAGTTTTGTATGTGCCTCAATTTTTTAATTTGATTATAATAAATTAATAATGCATTATTGGAGATTCATTTCGCCGAAAATCAATTAAAAAGGTATTATAGGAATTGAATATCATTATTTTTATACTAATAAGAACTAAGAAGTGCTTCGTTCCCTTCAAAAAAAAAAAAAAAAAAAAAAGAGTTGTGCTTCGTGTATTATAAGAAGTATGTGAGGAAAAATAAAAATTTGTTAATATGTTGGTTTTTTTTTTTTTTTTTTTTTTGGTGTTCCACCCAGTTCACCCTTTAGGCTAATCCGGAACACGAGTCCTCCCATATATAAGAAGTACTAGTATATATTAATTTAACATTTTCATTGTTATATTTTTTTCAGGTGTCACTATGAATTTTGCTATCATTGTGGAGATAAATGGAGTAATACCCATGTTCATGCTGAATGAGGAGGAATATGACTACCTGTGAACTCTAATCTTTACTAAAGAGAGGGCGATTGGAAAATTCACGTTCTACTTTCAAATTTTCTAGAGTTGTTTATTTGATACTATTATCTTGCATGAAAATTACTTATCTATGCAAATTTATGTAGTATGTTATAGTTTGTTTGTTTGATCCACTCTTGAGGATTCTAGACTTGTTAACATTTGATATTCGATCTACTCTTGATGATTTTAAGTTCTATTGCCAAAATTTCTAGAGCTTGTAAGTTGTATGTCTTTACCTACCTGGTCTTTCTTAGTTGATATGATGTGAAGTATTTCAATGCAATATGAAAAGGAAGTACTCCGTTCTACAAAGCAATGATCTTATGAATAATATCAAATGGATAGGCATTTTCACGAACTATGTCAAAAACTCAAAATGCCTCATTTCATTTTTTTTTTACTACTCCGTACTAGATAGTGCTTGAGCCATGCTAGGTTTTTAAAATTAATATGGAGTAGTATTTGAAATATAGAAGTCTATATATATAAATGTAAGTTAATAGTCAACCATAAATAAGTAGGGAAGTTTGTGGATATGATAAATTAATGATTTTGTTATAAAAAAAAAAAAATATAGAGTTGAGTTTAAGAGGGAAAAAAAATACTCCACTTTAGTATAGGTACATTCGTACATAGATTGTAATTTTTTTTTTTTTAATCATTAATTAGGGCATGTTTTGACTTACTGAATTGAGTTGAAGTGATCTGATTGGAGCTGAACTGCATAGAGCTGATATGAATTGTTTATGAGAGAAGGAAAATAAGAACTGAATTGAACTGAAATTAAGCTGAAGAGAACAAACCCTTAGTATTTTAAAAAGGCAAAAGCTAACGAACGCCCCAGAGCTTTAGATAAGCTAGCTAAAAGAAGAAAGATTAAATTATAATTATCGTTATTTACACCGATCGACGCGTGATTTTGTAATATTTTCCAATTTAATACTTCCTCTGTTTCTTTTTACTTGCAACACAGCCTTGTGGCACGTGTTTTGAGGTTGGGTTTACGTAATGTAAACGGATAAATTATTCATTATAATTTTTACAAATGATACTTAACCCTATTCTAATCTTCGTGTAAAAATTATATTGATAAAATCGCTCGTTTACTCTCACTAATTATCTCCTAAAACTGCGTGCCTAAAAGGTGTGTTGCAAGTAAAAAGTAAACGAAGGAAGTATCACTTTAGGTAGGTACGAGTACTATTTTAAATCTTTATCCAGCGCTCCGGGATAACCTAATACTGTTTTCCAATGCTTTCCCGATTATGGATAATAATGTAACAATGCGACTGTTCTTGCTAAATGCTAATATAATTGTTATTTTTTTTAGGGACTTTAATATAATTGTTATATAATTATGTTTTTTGTAAAATGGCCATAGATTTAAGGAAAATATTGTTATATAATTAATGTTTACTGTTCTTGCTAACGAACGTTCTCGGGGCATTGGATAAGCATTTAGCAAAAACTGTCGCATCAAGGGGCCTAAGATCATTCAAAAATAAACTTATTCGATAAATTTTTTTTTAAAAAAAAATTATTTAACTTTTACTAATAAATGAGTCGTCTAAGCCGCATCTGCCACAAGTGTCCACCTTAAATCTAAGGAGGTTTCTTCTCAAAACCATATGACAATGAGGGAAGTAGCCCCTTAGCCTTATAAAAGTGGATACAACTTTCTCTTTTTTTCAATGTAGCTGGGTGGGAAGAATATGGGACACACACCTCAATACTCTACTTCGCTTTTACAGTCTTTCAATGTGGAATAAAACTTTCACTCACATGAAACTATGAAAGTTTGCTTATGGACTCAACAATTAGGTCAGTCCCAAACTTATAGTTGACTTTCCATACAAGTTTAGCCAACTGATCTACTTACTAAGCATTGTCTATAATTTCAAACAATAATATTTAAAGAAGATCGAGAAATGCCAAATCTGATCGGGTATTCAAGTTGGGTGTTGAGTCGTGTTCAAATGAAAAACAAGAATTAAACTTGGGCTAGTTGAGTGCACCATGCACCTGTATGTATGAATATATAAAATTTCAAGATATCTCACATGATATAATTGATGTTTATTATAATTAATTATTATAGTCAAAGTTATAAAAAGTTGACCATAAAACTAAAACAATAATTCTTGTGTATGGAGGATGAACATTAATTAATATTATTTCAAGACGGTTAGACTTTAACTATTTTTATGACAACTTTAGCCTTAAAAGGGTAACTTTTAATTTGTTGTTGGTTTGAATATTATTTTAATGTGTAATTTTTTATAGATTCATGATAACATACTATAGAAGCTATATGATTAATCTAATACATTATAACTCTTTGAAAGATAATTTATAATTAAAAAAATAATAATAGTTTTAAGATAACTTTAACTCATTTTACAATAAATTAACGTACACCCGCCTTTTTGGAAAATTTGAGAAACCATAAAAGAAATAAGCCCGTAACTATTTAGGAAAATTAGCAAATAATGATTTGTTTCAAAAAAAAAAAATTATTATATGTGGCTAGTCACACAGTGTGGCCAGTCATAATAAGGGTTACTTCGTTAGTATTATAGGGGATATCTGATTAGTGTTTAGGGGTTACTTTGTTAGTGTTACAAGGGTTACTTTGCCAGTATTATAGGGGTTATTTGCTCAATGTTATAGGGGTCATTTGGTTAGTGTTTTAGGGGTTACTTTGTTCTTGTACAAGTGGTACGGTCACACGGTATGGCCAGCCGCACACAAGATGTGTTGTTTATTTTATCATAAAGATGTACGTAGAAAAGAAAAATTAATTGTAAAATTTAAACTCAATTTATTTTAGTTGATATTATTAAATATTACGAGCACATTAGATAAGATGTAAATTTCTTTCCAAAAAAAGATAGGCTGTAATTTTTTTTGGAAATTAACACATTAAGATTTTTTTTCAAGAAAACGTAATTTATAAAATAAATCTACTTAATTAATTAAATATTTCAATATTTCGTACTAAATGCAAATTTTTTGTTTTAGGGCATTATTATATTTGTATTAACACAACAATAATTCTATTTTTTTATATGTATTAACCCAATAACCGCGTCAAACAAAAATATCATAAAAGAAAATCCACCTAAATCTTTATCCCTTATCCACTTTTTATATAAAAATAAATCCGTGTTAAAGCTAAAACGGACTAATAAGTTACCCTAGCGTGCATAATAAGTACTCCGTACTGTATATATACCGTACGTCCGTACTTGTTTTCTTGCATCAAAGTCAAATAAAATTCTCTTGACTATTTTTTCAACAAAAAAAGACGTTCTTCAAGTATCATCAGAATCAAAAATCATGGCTAGTTCAAGCAACGAATTACCAGAAAATTACTGGAATATGATTCCACCGGGTTATCGATTTGAACCAAGAGATGAAGAACTAATCACTCATTACCTAATTAAGAAGATTAACGGCGAAGCTTTGCCACCAAACAAGATGCACGAGGTTGAATTGTACGGTGACTTTAGTCCTGAAGAGCTAACACGTAAGTTTTACAATGATGTTTTTCGTTCTTGATCGATTGTTTCTGTTTTCCTTTTAATCGTCTGAAATTAGTCCTTGATTATTGTTTAATTGGTGCATGTTTTTAATGTTTGAACTTATTATTGACTGATTTCATGTTCGTAGTACGGTGTATCCATGTTGACAATTTCTTGCTACTTTGTGATATTGATCGTCCAATTATTGCATATCAACTTATCAAGAAATCATAAATTATAAGATATATATGTTTAATAATTTTATTATTATGCATAGACCCTATATAATTTAATTTTGTTCAAGAAATTCATAGACATTCATGTATTTAATGATTAGGGTAAAATAAAAAATCATGTTGTTCTTGTTCATACCTAATGATTAGGGCAAAAAATAAAAAATAAAAATAAAAAATAAAAATATATATATACGGATCATGTTACTACTCCATCTGTTTCATACTATTAGTCTCCTTTACGTGTATTGATACAATTCTTTGATGACAAATATCTTTAATTTCAAACTAGCAAAAATTATAAAAACAATAATAATATACTTATCGAGATGAGTAAATCTAGATCTCATATGACTATATCATTTGTTCTTTTTATTATAGAGAGAAATTTAGAAGATTCCTTCTAATTTTCAATAGCCAAAAGATTTTAAATGGGATTAATAGACAGAAACGGAGGGAGTATTGTTCATATTGTAGCATCGTTTGATAGTTTAATTAAATACATTGATATATAAACTTGTCATTAATATAAAGGTATACTCACATTTGACAAATCAAATTTTGTACGAACTGTTTTCCTTAGTACACATTGTTTAAGATTCAAGAATAGATATGAAGTGAATAAATTGAATTGATAAATTTCTTCAATCAATTTTTTAACGTACGTCGTACAACATTTCAAAATATAGCTTCAAGAATATTTTTACATATAACTCATGCTTCTTTATTTTCTTTTATATATTATTGATTTTGTTTATTTTAGTAAGTTAAATTTAATATATTGCATGTCGATCTAACTGTTGTATTTTGATGCATGCAGCGTATTATGAAGCATCAAGTGAAAACAATTGGTACTTTTTCACACAATTGGAGAGATTATACGACAACGGAAGTCGACCTAAAAGATCTGCTGGCAATGGTTATTGGAAGATGACCGGGAAGGAGATACCAATCACGAATAAACAAGGAAATAATGTTATTGGTTTTAGGAGGAATTTTGCATTCTTTATTAAAATCGAATCGAGCCTTCCAAAACAAAAGGACGAACCCAAGGGAATTAAAACATCATGGCTCATGCACGAATTCAGGCTTAATAATGAAACTTCAACCTCGGAGCCTAAACCCAAAAGACGTAAGACAAATGATCATGATGGTACATCACAATTATCACAAGGCTCCAAACCAAAAAATATGGTAAGCAATAATTAATTACACTATATGATATAACTTTGAAGCAATATATATATATATAATTTGTAAATGTTTCTATTTTTGGATGGATTTTAATAAAGTTTATGTTATTTGTTTGCAGTTGGATGGTTTGGTGTTATGCAAAGTTTATAGACTTGTTAAAGATGTCGAGGTTAAAGCTCTAAACTCGGCTCATCAACAAGAGCAACATCTTCAGTATCATCAAGAGTACCATCAAGGGGTTGAACATGTACAATATGATGCCCCTAACGATTTATTTCTTCGTTCGAACGAGGATACAAATCAGTTTTCTTTACAAAGGAATGTCACGGTTGAAGCTCCAAACTCGGTTCATCAAGAGGAACAACGTCTTCAGTATCATCAACAACATGTTGCCCTAAACGGAGCTAATGATCACTTACTTATTCCAGAGAACGAGGAAAATTCTGAACATGCTTTGCCGCAATATTCTCCAGAGCAGTTGGAGTTTTTATCATTTTTCAATAAATGTTGAGAATTTAGATGTACAATTTAATTATTTACTACTTGAACTACCTGTTGCCCTAATATATGATTCAATATACATATATAGTATATATGTTCATGTTGTAGCTCATTAGTGTTAAATTTATTTGGAAAAATATAAGTCGTATACATAATTCCTCCCACGTTCATGCTTAATAGGGAGGAATATATGAGGTCGGGTCTAGTCAGGTTAATTTTTAAAGTTGAGTTATATCCCCTCCGTTTCACTTTGTTAGTCCCATATACTATTGTAGTGATTCAGCTAATACCAATAGTGGTTATAACCTTGTTTTCCTCGGTGTTACTTAGGTTTAATAGTGATGAAAAATATAATTTTATCTTTCGATATTGGAAATATAAACCGGCAATGTGTTAATTTAAGACTTCAATTTGTTTACATGAAGTGACATGACATATATATATAAATACCAAGTTTTAAGACCTAACCTAAACATAATTGTCTAGCATTGATATATATAAGTCTTGGTAGAGTCTTGAAAAATCAAAACCCAAGGTAAGGGTCTGTTCTCATTGACTATTAGGAGCGGAGCTGAACTGAATTTCAACGTAAGAGAACAGACCCTAAGACTCAAGTTGTGGATGGGATATAATTATTGGTACATTAAAAAAATTAAACAAAAAATTAAGAAACCTTAAATAAATAAGAGAACGGAAGGTATAGATTTTTTCAAAAAAAAAAAAAAAAAAAATTAATGAAAAGAAAGGTAAATAGATAATTAACAGCCTGTAATTCTGTATGTATATCAATCCGTCAAACACTCGAACATATATGAAAGTATAAAGTATAAGATATTCTTAACATATATGAAGTAAGAGTATATTTAGATGAAAAGATGACAAATTAAGGGCCTGTTCACATTTACTTAATTTCAGTTCAGCTTCAATCAGTTCAGTTCAGTTTGGCTCCTAATTTCCCTCTCTCATAAAATATTCATTTCAGCTCAGTTCAATTCAGTTCATCTTCAATCAGTAAATGTGAACAGGCCCTAAGTATCAATAAATTATAACATCCTCTCTCTTTCAAAAAAAAAAAAAAATTATAACATCCTCTCAACTCCAAATGATATTTTTTAGAAGTCACTCAAAACCTATATCGATATTACACCGACATTCATTCATCTTGTTCTCATCATCATAGATAGATAATCCACACTCATAGCAAAATTCATGACCGCACCTGCAGTTTTCCATCAACACTGAATGTTAATGATAGATAATAGATATGAACCCAACTCGAATAATATAAAATTAAATCGATTGAGGAATATTTACATTTGCTCGGATAATGAAAAATAGTATAAAGATCATCCAACTATTATTTCGTATAATTTCTTTGTTTTGTACGTTTTAGGATAGGATGACTTTTGAGTAGTTATACTATTATATTATTAAATCTTAATCGTTTATTAAATTTGACCAATTTTAGCCGTTGAAACTTGAATTTAATGTAATACCTGCATAACAATTCTGAACATCCATCAATTCTTTCAACGTAGAACTTACAAGTAGGGCACCTAACCCAATGTTTTTCCTTGGCAAGGTTCCTAAGCAAAACATCCTCATTAGCCTTCTCATTATCCTCTAATTTCTCAAATGTCTCACAATCCATTCCTTCATGCCATGCAACGATGCATTTCGTGCAAAACTTTCTCTGGCAATGTGGGCACTCTGCCTTCGCCTTTGTCGATTTTTCGACCTTGGCCTCCTCCCTACATGAGCCCTCCAGGAGGGCTGCCGAGCAATCCTTGAATGGGCAATATAAACTCGTACATGATAAAATCATCGAATTCGACAAACTCTCTTCCCACCTACATTAGACTTTCATAAATTTATTATCATGTAAAAGTCAATGTTAAATTTATAACATATCAAAACAATTAGACACCAACCTATCCAGAACAAGTTTGGGAATGATGTTGATGCAACAATCGAACTCAATTTCCATCTTGCAATCGACATCAGGGCACTTGATCGAAGTGATGTTTTCTTGAACCTTAGCATCAATGTGCTTCGAAATGCAATCTATACAAAAAGGGTGGGAACAAGTAGTAGGATTATTTGTGAATTTGTAGGGTTGGAAGATGTTATTTATTGGCCTAATATCCATGCATATAAGGCAATTAAAAGTTTCGGTATTCGAAGAAAGGAATTCTCCATTGTTCTGAATGTTTATAGCCTCAATCTCCTTCTTCGCTTCGAAACATCCTACACTATCTCCTCTGTTCTTCCTTTTAGGCATGCCTCTGATAAATATTTGCCGTCCTTTTGAAGGGGTTTTCAGAGGTTTTTAAGAAAATAACACTTTTTCTCATATATATGACATATATAATTCAAAAAGATGAATTTTTAACATTTATATTAATTAATTTATAACTTTTCTGTTGCAGTAGATGATTATATGAAGTATGTCGTTGAATAAAGATAAAAGTTTTTAACTTAATCCCATTTCTCCATGTATATCTTTGGAAAAAAAAAAAAAAAAAAGGAAAATGCTTTCATAGCCCTTAGGGCTACGTATAAACATTAACTTTACACTTGAAAATCATAAAAAGTTAAGAAATCATAAAAATATAAACACTAAGGGCCTGTTCTCATTGACTGAACTCAGCTGAACTGAACTGAACTGAACTGAACTCAGCTGAACTAAACTGAAATGAATATTTTATAAGAGAAGGAAATTAGGAGCTGAACTGAACTGAATTGAGCTGAGCTGAGCTGAACTGAACTCAGCTGAACTGAACTGAACTCAGCTGAACTGAACTGAACTGAATTTCAACGTAAGAGAACAGGCCCTAATTAAACTGATTTACACATTTTTTTGTCATGAATTAAACTGATTTACACTAATTTTATACAATTTTCAAGCGTATATTTAATAATTATATATAACCCTTAGGGCTACATATAGCAATACCCTTAATTATCTCGTCAAACTCAGGATTGACCATCAATAGGACAGATTTGATACCTTAGATTAAGATAGCTTCTAATTTGAACAAGTTCGCACATCATCTAACTACAATTAGTTTCACGTTTACGCAGGGAAGAAGAAAAAGGAAGCAAGGCAGAGACAAAAATGGTGAAAATGATAATAAGGCACTTTACACTGTTGTTAGACAAAGGAACAACAATGTCAACTCCAATTAAGAATTGAATGATCCATCTCGTTGATAATGCTACATCTACCTAAATACAAATCATATGCTCTAATTATTTTACACTAGACCTTTTTTCCTGGGATCTATTTCCTGTTCCTGTAGATAAACTCTGCCATCATTCACGGCGCCTCCCTTGATAAGGAAAAAAAGGACTACTAAAATAACAAAACTAAAGTTATATTGAGATTTAAGCTTTCGTGTTTCACCTCCTCCTCGCCTCACTGTTTCTCCATCCGCTTTCTGTGTGTTTCCTGCCTCCTCTATTTGGTGTATCGTGCATTTTCAAATATCACCAGATATCCCTCAATTGATAACTCCTTCCCCAGGAATATCGAAATAATTTTTCAACCATGGGAGCAAAAGTACTACCCTAGGTGAAAGGATGAAAAGAAATTCGAAAATATGAGTATCACACATGTCTTGAATATGCAAGACTTTCTGAAAACCCGTTTGAGGGCTTGTGCAACTTCTTCCTGAAATTTGTGACGCTGCAATGTGGACATATGTACTCTAATCCATCTGTTTTTGCATAATCCTGCAAAACCGAAGATGACACATTGTTGTGAGGCTAACTGGCTAAGTAAAAATCCAAGTACATTTTCCACTATTAACAGATTGTAAAAACATACTACTCCATACTATATTAGTAGACAATTTCACTTTACCTTAAAAGCGCCAAGACCTTGCCGTCTATCACAACCAAAGTGAGCCCACTCCCCACATATACCACAATTGACCCAATCACCAGCTGCGCTACTGTTAATGGGTGGCAGAGAATGAGTGAAAAAATGTTCAAAAGGGAAAGCAAAAAAACACAAGAATGTAATGATTAATGAAACTGATGGACAATACTAAATTTTAAGCACATACCTATGGCATAGCAAGCAGCATTCTCCATCTACATCATCGTGAGCCAATTCATACTCTAGTAAGTATGTTTCATAATGTCGTTTAAGAGTGTTTCCAACACCCTGCCAAAATCACAAGCAAATATCAATATCATCTTACAATTTCAAGTCTAGTGGAATTTACACAAATGAAGTCATAGCAATTGCCTCCAAGCTAATAAGCTCAACTATGGAATTAAGAGAACAATCGAAATTGAAAGAATGTAGGATAAGAAGTGTATTATACACAAGACCACAAACAGCAATTTCAACAAAAAAACACGCACAAGCCCACCTCTCATATAGTCCACAATATGACACAGGGACCAGAATCAAGGGAGACGAGTTCCCTTAACTATAACATGCGTTATTATGAGGAATAAAACAGAGGCCAATGAGACTCTGAGGGTAGATGTGAAAAGTCAGATAACAAAGTAAAACAAGGATAAGATGCACAGAGAGAGTGAGTTGACGTGACAAGAGGAACTTCACAGGATTGGTAACAAGTACACACATGCAAACAATATGACCATAGATATATCTATACACAAGCATATTCACACATGTTATTATGTAATATATTTATCGGATTTGTCTCCCTGTGTAGTTTTAAAATATCAAAATTTTTAAAATCTTATCAATCCATAATAGATATTAATATACTTTATGTTCAAATGATACAGTTTTAAAATTAAAGCCCCAGTAATATGGTAGTTGGTAAAGAAAAAAATCAGAGGATAGTGGCAATCTAACTAAAGCAACTTGCAAAGATGGCAGTTGGCTTTGAGCTTAGAGCTGCAGATAGAAGAGGAGGAAGACAGGCAAGGAAAAATTACAATGGATGACAAAAAGACATAACAAAGAGAGAAAGAGACATAAAAATTAGACCCAATTTTCGCTGGACAAGGGTCGTCAGCGATCTGTTTAATATAGCATCTCTTATTTCAGAAATTAAGATTTTGAGATTAGGAATTTGATTTAGGGTTCAAATTAAGCAACTGTACTTGAGTTAGTGACTTCTTATAAAAATTTGAATCTTAAATCCTACGTAAAATCATAATTGAAAAGCAGGCCTTTTCTGGATTTCAATCAAAATCTTCTCTCTTGCACATGTCTACCCTAAACGTTCCCAGTCCTCTCCGGAGTAGCTCAACAAATGTTGAAGACAAAGCATACCTTAACAATACAATCAGGTAAAAAAGTTTGGAATTTTGGAAATCAAAAGAATCAGAACTTTACAAAGTCAGAATTTCCAACAGGGCTTCAGAGCTGACATGGGATTGAACAGGGTTATCATGTCACCAAGGAGGGAAGAGGGGTAAAGTATTTGACATTCCCAACCACAAGCAGGGGAAGTAGGCAGAAACCAGTATGGAGACCCCTCCCCCTCAAAATGAGGTACACCCCCAACAAAAGCGGATAAAAAGCATAACAAAAGGGTGAGAGGCGGGAAAAAAATATATACAAAAATGTAGCATACCTTGTCCTAAGATATACTTGTATTATAACATTGCCTAGGAGTGGAAGAAGATAATTTACATACTAGAAAAAAGCAAGACAGGTATAATCAGAGAACATACGGTCATTTTATTGGTCGCAGTGTAGTTTCGCATCTTCGAAAAAACTTGCCCTTTCCAGTTGATACCATTGCCAACATGGAAACCTCCTCTTGAAACAACCTGAAAGCGAAAAAAATTAGCTAGTTCTCCAGAAACAAACATGGTACATTAAAGAAAGATGACCCCTCTCCGTAGATTTTTATCCACATCACTTCATCAGCATACTGCATTAATAGCATCAATTAACACATTATAACATCAGAAGAAACCACAAAATACCTCTCGATACAAGTTGTATAGATCCAGACGTTTAGAGTTGAGGATGGCATCAGGGAACTCTGCTAGCCCACCTTGAGGGATGAGCCGACTGTGTCCACGATGCATAAGAAATTGCATTACATCTTTCAAAAACTCGTCCTGAAAATGGAAAGTAATTAGTCTAAGATGACCCAAGATTCAGATAAAACAGTAAGGATTACTCTAATCAGAACAAGCGATTTGATGTACATCATATTGCAGAAATATAATCAACCCTGGACAAAATTTGCAACAATCTTTAACAGTCCAATATCATAAATCATCAAATATCCAAGTGGAAACTTTGTACTCCCAAAAGACAAAACTAGTAGGCTTCCGGTGAAGCACAGCTATGAAAAAGTCAGATAATGCACATGGCAATGCGTAGGTCAGGGAGTATTACATCTTCCAATTTTAAGATTTTACAGCTAAAAATTGCAATACAGACCTGATAAATACCATCACACAGTAACAAGGAATTGATAATTTGTGCCAGACATTACAGAGTGTAAACTAAGCCAGGTAATAGTGTTACGATTTCGAAAGTGGGACACCTTACCTCTGAACATAACTGGATAGGTGGTCTACCACAACCATGCTTCTTCAAAGGTATTGGATTTAAGGATATGATCTGCTTGGCCTGAAAAGCATTTGTTGCCCTTCTATTTGGTGCAGGATTTGATGCCAATACACTATGTTTTGTTGGTGGAAGCGCTGGCAAACTAAGCTTCACTTGACCAGTATCATAATTATCTGCCTGCACTATACCCGTAAAAGGCATCATTTTCCGAATATTAGATTGAGGTATGGGCCTCATAGCTGCTACTTTTATCTTCTGCCGGATGGGAAAAGCTGGATTATAAGTCCCATTATAAAATCTAGTTTCTTTATCAAGCTCAACTTTTGTTGTAGCAGCTTGATTTTCAGACAGATAACAATCATGTGAACAAGGACTTGATCCTTGACCAGTTCCGGAAATCTTTCTGCTTGGAGGAGGTGGTCTAAGCCAACTAGGTGGAGCAGTGAGATCGTCATTATGCGGATGCCTATCTTTATCCTGATTTGTGCAGAAAAAAAGAAGCCGTGCAGCGTCATCTTTCTGAAACGAAGCAACAGCCAGTCCTTGAATGCTTGCAATTCCAAGGGCTACCAGGCTATGGTAAGATATCTCCGGCGCCAGCTGCCGCAATACCTAAAACATCCAATAATGGACCAAAAAATTGTAAAACAGGAAAATAAAATTTTAAAAAAATAATAAACAATAATAATAAATAATTAAAATAAACACTGAGAGAACCAGGATACGGTAAGATCTTTGCACAAAAATACAACATCGTTCTTTAGAGGCATTAAGAAAGCACACTTCAATGAAGAAAAGTTCAATGCTACACTCCAGACACCAATTATTACTACATTGATATCCACATCAAGTTGTCAGCCAAGCCAAAAGGCTATCTATCATCTATAGCAGACAGAAGCATGTCACTAAAAAACCTTTAAAAGGCATCACCATCAGAAAGACAAACTCCTATATCTAAAGGCAAAATATTCTTTAAATAAGCTTTCCCAAATTGAAAGCAGGACCCTTGATATACTGTTGAAAATCAAGCACAAGACCAAAAAAAATTTGAGATCAGAAGCCAAAAGGTTACAAAAATATAAAAAGCTTATCTCACAAATAAACAATAAGACGTGTCTCCACTCAATAATAGAATAAAATAATTAATAAAATTTAATTTAAAATAAAATGGAAAAAGAAAAGTAGGTTGTCATATCCAAGCAAAGTTCACTGCCCAAAAAGATGTTTATTCTCCGTATTACCAAATCTACTCAATAAACTCCTCTAATATCATTTTTCCAACAGAAAGCATATGTGATAATGTGAACAAGGTTCTGAATCAAGAACCTGCAAAGCCCATGATGGCGCTTTCAAGCAGACTTCAAAAACTGTTGCCCCACAAGCAATTGAGTCAGATGTCCGAGGCTCAGATGAAGGAGGTTTAATTTCTTCTGAAAAAGGCACTGCCTGTATGAGCTGACTTCTTTCAATCGCCTCCTTCTTTATATGATTTTCCAATTGCTGAGCATTCATTAGAACAAAGTATAAATACATTATCCAACTCAAGAACTATAAAGAGCAAAAATAAGCAAAGAAAATAATTCACCTGATCATCAAAGCACGTTTGTGCACTACCAGACACCAGGACAGATATATGGGCAGCACTACAGGTAGATATATCACATTTCATTGTCACAACACCACGTGAAAATGTACCTGCCTGCAATGGTGGTGGTGGGGCACTGCAACACATTGAAATGGCAAATTTCATTGATCCATAAATGGTTCAAATTAATGGAATTCTAACAGCCTCCCCGCCTCTCTCTATTATATTAACACCCTTCAACATTGGAAACACAAGCAGCCCCGCCTCTATCTATTATATTATCACCCTTCAACATTGGAAACATCACCAGCATACATTCATACAATACCTGAAGCGGTTCTGAAGCTTGCTCCCACGCATCTGAAAAATTTAAAACATATTAGACACTATGCACAAAAAAAATAAAAAAAAAATAAAAAAAAGGACAAGCCCATTAAAATTACCCAGCCCCATTCATGGCCAAGTGCCCTAAAATTGCATTCAGTACCATTCATGACAATCAGTCCATAGCTACTAATTTAGTAAACATAAATCCATCAACCTTTAGGACACTCGAACAGACATGATAGAAGTTAAAGAGGCATGATATAAAGAAAACCAGCAAAAAGCATATTGCTCAACAACTCCATATGCATAAATACAAAATAATCGGTACTGAAGATGAGCTCCAAAAAAAAAAGAAAAACAGGGCAACAAAAGATAACAGAAAAAGATAACAGAAAAATTAAGTTTACACAGGGGGGAAAGAGGGGGGGGGGGGGTTCTGAATAGGTGCACTTACTTCTATGCCCAAAAGTGCATTCAGTCCATCCTCCAAACACCCCAACAAATATGCATCCTACAAAAGAGATGTGTATATCAGAAAATGTCCTTTTCACAGCCATGAAACAAACAGGCTTCATAATTCAGTGACTCACCAATGAGCATGCCACCCCACAGATCAAAAATCTCACACTCACTTCATCATCATGGATTTTAACAGCAGAAAGATTACTCCCAGAGCCATCTTCTTCATCACCATCATCAGCCTCGGGCAAAGCAACTTCAACAATGGGAGCCTCCCCAAGAAGAGATGGCCCCCCCAGATTACAACCAGCCATTTGGCTGTTCCGGGGAACCACTGCATTGTTCCGAATGCAATAAAGACTAAATGAGGCATGAGCCAGTTGGAAAGCATCCCAGGTATGGCAGGGCGTACTGCATTGAAAAAGAGTTAAATTATAGCTCCTAAACATATCAACACGCATGTGTCACCAAAAAAAAAAAAAAAAACATATCAACATTCATAAGCAATGAACACCACACAATCTGGTTTTTCTCCATCTCCATGCATTTGCTCAGTAACACAGTTATACATGACATATACTGATATTAACTGATCCCAAGTTGAGGTATTCTAAAGCTTATTCACCTCAAGCCTGAAATAAATTGTTCTCCCTGAAGCACCTTAGGAAATTAGGAGTTCTCTAAGTTTTACTGAAGAATTAATTTTAGAAAGAAAATCTTTTGTTTAAATATTCTCCTGGAACAGAGATAAAACATACTGTCAACAGTGAAACCTCTGTCTTCAAAATAGCTCTTTATCATGCAAATTTTGAGACAGAATTTAGTTTTAAAGACAACACAACTACTTTACTGCATTTTTATCATGCCAAAGTTTGTTGAGAGTTGCAAGAAACTTCAAGCAATGTCAAAATCAAACTACCAACCAAGCATGCCAAATTCTTAACTCATGGCAGATTCACAGGATCCTATTCACTTGATCTGCAAATTATAAGGTGTCTTTTGCCAACACTGCAATATCTGAGGAACTAATATGTTTATATGAAGATTGAAAAACAAGATTAAAATCAAAGGACAATCTAACAATAGATAAAGATCAATTATTGCCGCCCTAATAGGAAAGTAAATCTAAGGGTTAAGATTTCAAAAATGGATAAGTAATCAAAACTCCATTATCTCACAAAACAATTATTCTGCATAAAATAATTGGTTATGTAACAAGAAAAACTTGTTTCAAGTGAAACCAATACCTCTGTACAACTGAAAAGAATGCATGCCGAAAGTGAGCAGCAGCATAACAAGAAAATGCATTCCGCCAAAATATGACATAAGGGACCCCCTGCCAAAAGGAGGGATAACAAGTCTTAGTCGAAATACTACCTGATAAATAAAATTTTAAGTGGCAAATAAAATGGATAGCCACCTTCGACACAACAATAATGAAATGACAATTTTAGGCTTTTACTCACCTTAGAATGAATAGCATCGGCCAATTTTTCACCATTGGGAATCTCCAAATAAACCTACAAAATTACAATACTCAATATCAAATTCTCTGCAGTGATAATACTTCCATGTTTTACAAACCCTGGTACATTGTTAGATATTATGTCAGGATACAAGCCCTGGAGTTGATACCACTTCTAAGCTACAAACCATAGAGAAGAATAAGCAAATCAACAACAAGAATGTAAGCTTCGACAAGTCCTGTGAAAGTCTAAACGCATACCTACTTTTCCCCATGGCCAGTCAGACACTGTTTCTAAAATTACAACCTTTACAGAACTTGCTTCTGTATATTATCTAAAGCAGAAGGTCCATTTCAACATGAAGGTTAATTCTCAATTTCTCACTCAGCTTCACATTCGAACAAAACCCTCTACTTCTTGGCACTGGCTAATACACTCAACATTACATAACTTCCTGCTGTATAGCACATAGATAATAAAATGAATCGATGCCTTTCAATTACTTATAAGGCTCCTAAGACAGGACAAGCATTACTGCCCTATTCAAAAAGTTCCCTATATGAGTCTTAGCATAACTGATGGATACATCTATCTTCATCCTCTTCGTAACATAGTTATTACCATCACAAAATTTCAGTACAATTTCTTTAAAAAAGCATTGCAATTACATAAGAACACCACAAATGCACTACAAAATCGCGACAAATGCACATACCGTGGTAGGCAACACATGATTAAACACCTCAGATATCACTTCAGCATCAGACATATCAACACCATCCCATACTAAACTCCCAATTTCATCATTTGGCAACACCTGACCTTGTAAATATACAACATTCGGCTTCGACGATTCAACGGTCCTCCCAAACTCATCCAAGCTCGGATTTCTCAGTGTCCTAACCTGCAAATTATTCCAAGAAATCACTTTTCCTCCCCACAAAAACACAATTGAAACAAATATGCAAATACAGTATGAATTCAGCACATACCTCTAAACGGCTAAAAGATTCGAGCTCAGGAAAAGGGTACCGCTGCCGATCCTCAGTTTCCCACTCTTTAAGTTTACTACTATCACATAAAACTGCTAATATACTACAACTTTGCTTGAAACTTCCTTGAATATTACCATTGCTACTATTATGCAACATCATATTTTTATTTTTATACAATTATTAAGCCCAGAAAAAAAAAAGAAATTAACTTCTTTTTCACCAAAATTACAGCAACTTCACAAAACCCTTCTTCCCCAATAAATTCGTACCCTTTGTAAATTTCCCGCAATAACGCTCAATTCCTCCATTACCCAGCTGAAAAAAACCAAAACCCAGAAATTCCCAACTTGATCCAACCCAAAATAACTGATCAAATTGGGGAAATTCCACAATTTAATCAAAACTAGGGTTTGCAAAAATCGCAAGTTAGAGAACCAATTGAACCGAAAAAACAACAAAATATAAGCCGGAGAACGGTTGCCGGCGATTAAAAGCCGGCGGCAAACACGGCGGTGCTAAAGAAAGAGAAGAAATTTGGAGATTTGAGGAGAGAGAAAGAGAGAAAAAAAAAATTGAGATTAGGGATAATGAATTGTGAATTGAAGAAGGGGGATTTTGAAGTATTACGATTTTTTGAGAGTTGCTTTTGATACCCGAACCCGATTAAGAAAACCCACTTGAGAATTGAAATTGATTTTGATTGATAGATTAAAAAGTTTAATCGATAGAAATCTAGATTGTTGCTGTATTATTGTATGTAGCATCTTTAATTTTTTTTATCTTTTTTTAATTTTAGGTATTTTTGATTTGATTTTTTTTATGAAAGTTTTTGACCAAATTAATTAAATTTCTAAGATCTAGTGTTGGTGTGGAAGTAGAAATTGTTGGAATTTCATTGATTCGTCTGATCTTTTTCTTTTTGTTTTTCTTTTTTTTTTTTTTGGCATCAAACCCAAAGCGATTGATGACTAGGAGAAGTTGTTTGGACTTGTTAATTCGTACGTGGTATTAATGTTTCATGGTTTTAAGGTTTATTAGTGAGTTGCTTCTTCAACCTTTATGAATTATGATATTTGAATTTGGCTAATTTTGTGTTATTAGGAAGATTAACATGTTTTAACAAAGGATCAAGTGAGCAAAGTGATGCAAAGTGATGGTTAAATGACTAAAATGCCCTTGTTAGCATTAAATATTCCATTTTCAATGAATTGAAGTCTATTTGCCACAAAAATAGTATGAATAAAATCTGAGAAGAGTGATTAAGCCCATTAAGCTTCATGGTCGACAAGACATATAACACAGCTACCTTGTTGTGTCTGGCGTTGGCTACCCATTGCATACGAATAATTTAATTTCTCATATGTAAGGTGTATTATATAAACACGTTTAAGAGACGATAGTCCAGATTACCATGTCCAAATCTTAATCATACATGGCAAAATTACTCAAATATTTTCTATAATTCCTATATTACCGCACTAACTTCTTACTTTCTCTACTACGGAGTAATTTGTTTCTCCAAATTAATTCTGATCTTTCCATGTCTACTCAACTTCCTATTCAGTAAAATAAAAATGAGTATTTTCATAATTTCAAATTTTGTATTCGATTGGTTTGGGATGGGTCAAAATCATGTTGAGTGATTTAGAGTACAATTCAAGCTTTGAGGAAAATATTTCAAATATATATGAATTATTATTGATTTTGCATAAAAAAAAATGCTCACATACATTGCTTTGTAAGATTATTTGGGTGATTATTAAGGTGAGTGTTTTTTACAATAAAAAAAGAAAAACAATAACACAGTTGATATTTTTATTTGATCTTTCTTTAAGCAAAAATAAAATAACCACTATATAACTAAAAATTAAAAAATACTTTGCATATATTAATTGTTGTAAATTCATTTTTTTGTGTTACTTTCTTTGTCATTAGGGCTCCAATTCGTTATCTCGCCTATGTATAGGCCACAAAAAAGTTAAGAACCTAAGTTTATTTTATATGAAGTATGACTTGCCTACTCCGTGTTTTTTAAATAAAAAAAAAATAATAATAAAGATACTTAGGGCCTGTTCTCATTAACTGAACTGAACTGAACTGAACTCAGCTGAACTAAACTGAACTGAACTGAACTCAGCTGAACTGAACTGAACTGAATATTTTATAAGAGAAGGTAATTAGGAGCTGAACTGAACTGAACTGAATTGAGCTGAACTGAACTGAACTCAGCTGAACTGAACTGAACTGAATTTTAACGTAAGAGAACAGGCCCGTAGTTAAACTTGGAGTACCCTGAGCTTAAAGTTTCATTTTAAAAGGATGGGTGGATGAGATTCAAACTTGTAACCTTTGTATCACGCTGGCTCTTGATACCGTGTTAAAGAACTATCTCAACCAAAAGCCTGAGCTGGTGGTTGAGGTCCAGGAACATGTTTTATACTCTATCAATGAAAGCAATGGGGTTCGAAGAATGGTGGGCGGTGCTTTATAGCAACGGGGATCAATCATCAATGAATGTTGCCTATATGGTGGTGTTGATGTCTTCAGAAATAAAAAATGGGGAGGCTTTGGCAGCCATATATAGTCATCTATCCTCTCATCCAAATTACAGCCTTAAACCCGTGTACTACATATGTATGTATTATACTACTATCGATGGAAGACAATAGAGCTAGCTCAAACATGGAAAAACATCCTTAATTTGCTCGAGTGTGGTGAATCTCATCACCTTCAAGTTGATACATCATAAACATGTATTCATGTTAAAACATACATGTATGGAATTCCTTCAAATTTGTAAATGATTGAAAATTCGAAATTTGGCTAAAAAATAAAATAATTAGATTCCAATATGTAATTTGCTAGATGATCCCTACACCAAAATACTCCTAATTACTACCTAGTGTATATTTATATATGATAGATCAGATCAACTGAACAATATATCATATGGATTTTTTATTTTATTTGACACCTATCATATGAACTAGGAAAAAGAGAGTAAAGGTTGCTGGTGTTTTGTAGGTTGGACTAGTGGTTTAAACTTGTTGTTACGGTGATGTCGACGTCGTCGAAGGTCCTCTAAAAGCTTACAAGTCTCACATCCAGCACAATCTATGGAAGTAGTAGTAGAAGTAGCAAGCCTCTTCTTGGTCTTGACTTCCATCTCTTTCATCTCATCCACCATTATTTGCCTGTTCCTACATTCTATGCTACAGAATCCCTGGTCACCCCTGCATACATAATAACATATATTAGCATAACAATATTGCACTTCAAATAATATTAACAGTACATGACCGTTTAGTTAAGAACACAATTAAGTAAATGATGATAATAATAATAATTGCATTAGAACTATGTACTTCATATTACACACCTAGGTATATCATCCACGCAACATACATACAACATTTTATGCTAACCCGAAGCTCTCTCAATTGAGCAAATGTGCAATAAATGTACCGTATAGACGTGTACGACATGTACATGAATTATTAAAATCGTATCTGGTGAAAAGTAAACATTATTCTAGTTAATGCAAAGTTTCTCTGTTATATTTCACTAATCCCCTTGCAATTGCCAATTAATTAGTTGCAGTTCATTAAGTTGGGTGGTAGGTTTGTGAACTCAGTTGAATGTAGTACAATAACAAATATAATAAGTAGTACTACTTGGTATGGTTTACTATTAAAAATAATGAGTCAAATTTGCATTGTTTCAATTATTTGGTATTCTGTGGTCCAATAGGATATAGGAAATTATTTTATTATAGATCATGTTGACACTTCACACTGTTTATGAAGTGGACTTCTACGGGCATGATTCATATGTCAAAATTATTAAAACTTTGTGCTAGAAGCCTAGAATATACATTAATCAACCTGTGAGTTGAAATTATCTGTGTAAACATATAAATTAAATTAGTGTGCTACTCGACATATCATCAATTGATTTTATGTAAAACACGACTTATTATTTGGTGTGAGCTTAATTGTGTAGAACCCGATATGATGAAGATTTTATCACTTTAGTTTTTATGGTTGAAGCTTGAAGTAGAAGGTCTAAACCAAACTAACCTAATTTCACTTGATTTTTTAGGATATTTTTTGATACTTTATGGATAAGCATCATTTATGACATCTTTAATCCATGTGGCAATAACCACCACTAGCCAGTAAACAACTTTATTATCTGGATAAGTACAGAGATTTAATGGACTAATTAAAACCCAATTATAAATAATCCAACTTAATTAATTATCTAAAATTCTAAATCATGCATAAATTACTACAGGTACAAAAATAAATCAGTTCATGAAAAATATCTAGAATTAATTACTAATTGTTCGAAAATAATTTATGAATTGTACACTATAGTATCAAAGCCGCACCAAAGACTCAAAGAGTATCCCATGCTCGATCTCGGGTGATCCCAGATGCATGAAATAATTTATCGGTCGTACATAACTACATACTCCGAGTACGACTACTCCATAACTAGTCACTATTAAAATCTATATGTTTGAAACAATGAATAAAGTAAAATTACCTGTACATGTAAACATCTTTATCAGGGCAAAGAGGCTTCTTGCATAAATGGCATGATTTGAGAAAACAATCAATAATGACCGAAGATGATGATTTAATGGGTGTTCTTGTTAGCGATCTTAACCCAGATTTAACGACAATATTAGAGCATTCAACCTCTGAGATTTGAAGTATTACAATTCGTAAACCTGCTGATGAAATTTCACCACCTTTTATACTTCCTACTAATGATAAAGCCATTTTTTAAAAAAATTATTGAGATTTCTCTGTTTTTTTTGTTGTTGTTGTTGTTGGGTTGTTTGTAGTAGGATTCTCTTTAATAAGGGAGTGACACTTAAGTAAAGAGAGAGAAAGTGATAAAGGATGAGGTGTTAGAAGTTGAAAGTTGGAATGAAGTGGGGAAATGAAATGAAATGAATGATGTATATATACACCAACAAAATTTGTTAGATTCTATTTTTTTTTTTTTTTTTTTTAAAAAAAATATTGTATTCCATACTCAGATACTCACCTATTAGCCCCGTGTAAGTGTGTAACTGAGCTGGCTAATTATATGTGAAAGGTATCGGCTAAGATAAATATTTGGGTTTTTTTTTTCCTTAAATATTGACTTGTGTAACTGAACTAATTGACCAGTGAAAAGTAGGGGTGTACAAAACTTGGTCCGGATTGAAAAAATAGACCGGACCGGACTGAACCAAATTAATCGAGTAACCAGTCCGTTCTTTGTTACGTAAAACTTTTAATAATGATTAAGATTTAATAAGCTTGAAAAAATTTGGTCATATACAAAAAAATATGTTAAAATATTATTTTTCCTTTATTTTTTTCCGAATTTTCCAAAAATTGTTTAAAAATTAGAAATTTTTTTATAAAAATCCAAAATCGGTCCAAACCGGCCCGGTCCCGGTTTGGACGGAATTTTTCGGTTTGGTCCAGGATTGGTCCTATCTTAATTTGTCCGGTCTTCGCTTTTTAAGTTTCATTTTTTCAGTCTTGGACCAATGAACAGCCCTAGTGAAATTAGTTTAGTTGATCACGATTCATGTATACATATACGAAGTATATATTAAATATAATATATATAAAATTACTTAAAAAAAATTGATATTTAGAAGATACATTTCAAGGGCAAAATTACCCTCATTGTCACAACTTTTTTGGGTGTTTTGTAATTATTGATATTAACTTGTATCACTTGTTGGATTGACACTAACATCCTACAAAAATGGTCAAATAACTAATTTTACTTAACTTTCAACTCTCACAAAACTATAAAATTCTTTTTCCAACATTCATTTTCTTGTAAATAATTCTTACTTTATACTGTTAGAGAATATCCAACATTCATTTTCTTGTAAATAATTCTTACTTTATACTGTTAGAGAATATCCATAGAATATTCTCATCATAGGTGTAGGATATATTTTGTATAATTTTACCTTTGATATATGTAATTATCTTAAAGTCACCTAACATGATTAGGTTTTCAATCGTAAACCTTTAAAGTTATACAAACAACCAATGTGGAATAAAGCCGAGTGATTAGTGTCTCAATGTCAATTTTGTACATTTTAGCAAGTTGATGTCAATTCAACGAGTGATACAAGTTCATATTAAAATTTACAGCATACTCTAAAATTGATGTCTATGAGTGCAATTTTGCCAACTTCAAACTAATTTCAACAAAGTGTTTTTTATAATCAAAGTTTTACTCCGAGTAATAGATTGAGTATAAAAATCAAATGGAGTAATAAGGAATACTCGTGAAAAGGAACCAAAAAGTACCATAATTTTTTACTATTTTTTAAAAACTCGTTTGAGGTAAATAAAATGTGCTTGTTTTCTTCTACTCCGTACCGAGTACCGACCCACGTGTATTAAATACTATTTTACTGTTAAAAATTGGGAAGTGTAAAAAGTTACGCGTTTGCTCTTTTTGGATTGACAAAAGTAAAACCTGTACTATGTTGTTCTTTTGTTTATTACGGAGTATTGTTTATTTATAAGGTACTATTCGTATCTGCCAATGTTGATGTTCTAGTACTAATTCAAACATTTTTTATTTATGGAGTACAAATTGCAAACCATAATGTGACAACTTGGTGGTTGTCAATGGTTTCAAGAGAATAAGTTGCTCCGTATCAATTTTCTTTTAAAAGATGATAGTACTTCATGGTATTTAATTGTTTATCGTGCGTTTAATAGAGAAAAAAGCATACAGTATTACGGAGTAAATTGGTTAAGCTATTGGTCGTTTTACAAGTGAGGATGATGTAGTTGTATGTTGATGTTTAAATAATTTCTTATAGATTTAATTTTGATTTCCACTAGTTTTCAAATTAAATAATTAATTATTAAATTATACGAAGTATTGTATATTTAAGCAAATTGAATATTGTATTACTATTATACATTTTTTTTTGAGAGAACTATTATACAATAATTTTGATGTACATATATTGTATTACTATCATAATCTAAAAAGCAAATCGTGAATTAAAATTGTAAAAAGTCAAATAGAATACTACAAAAGAAGTAATTTGTACCAAAGAGTTTAATATACAATATAAAGAACCAAACATCAAGAGGAATTTTAAAGGGAGGAAAGTTAGGCATTTGTAAATGCATAACATTGATTAAAATATTTTTAAAACACATGATAGAGAGAGAAAAGAGGAGAGAGATAGGAAGAGAGAGGTCTGTAGGTGGACCGCACCTAATTTTTGGTCGGATTGTATCACGTGATGGGGGACCACATGTTGATTGTTCCACTGAAAGTTTATTTGGTACCATTGAATCCTCAGTGGTACTATTTATGTATAAATTTTGTACAACTGAATGCACATATAATACCATTATGTGCATATATAGTATCACTATATATTCAGTGGGACCATTTAATCATCCGATGATACCAAAATGTGCATTTGTTTGTACATATGTGTAATTACATGAATACCCCTTGTTATGCATTTGTAAATGCCTAACTTTCCTCCAACCATCAATGCACCAAACAGTGGGCAAAGCACATTGTTTATGATGAGCTTGTAAGTTAATAAAATTATTGTATCAAAAGCAAAATTACATTTAAATAATGTACATCTCTTATTTAGAGGAGCTTCCATCACCGATTTATCCTTTGAATTGTGATTTTCCTATAAAAAAATAACAAAAACACAAAAAACTTCGTGGTTCACTAACGATATACGTAGTATTTGTTATGCCTCTAAAAAGGCGTTAATTTTTTTTAAAATTTTTTTATTATTGATATGTAGAAAATACACGAATTAAATAAGTACACATAGTATTAGTTACTCTTTCAAGAATGTTATTTTGGTCTTTATCAATGTCCTTTTCCTGCGTCCCACACGAGCAAAGGAATTTGGAACTTTCGTTTATATCACACATGGTTAACGTGACTTTTGCTCATTTAGTGATGATGATGATTCCTTTTCTTTTTCTTTTAAATCACTTAGTTTGTTTTTTCAAAACCTTAGCTCGTCACTTTTCAATCACACAATCTCATTTGCTCTTCCTCTATTTTCACTTATCACTTACGAAGTATTCATCTAACGCAATAGTTGTATTATGCTCCCTCCGTTTATAAATACTTGCTCCATTTTACATTCACGGAGTTTTAGGAAAAATTGAAGAAAATAATAAAATATAGAAATAGTGGGGTTAGTAGAAGGTAAATTGGAGGAGAGAAAATCTAAATATACGAAATAACAAAATATAATATTGGGTCCCACTAATTGAAAAAAATGAATTAAATATTGTAAAATCTTTCCAAATAAGGAAATGAATCAAGTATTTTAAAATGACCGGAAATTGAAAATGGAAAGTGGAGCAAGTATTTAAAAACGGAGGGAGTGTATATAGGTGACACAATAATATAATAAAAAGCATACTCATAACTATTACAAATTTATTTTTTAGCAAATTAACATTTTTTGTTAAGCTGATCTTCTATAAATACTCTAATTTCAAAGATTGTAAATGAGTTTTTTGTATTTATTTTTTCAAATATAAGGATTGTGAATGAGTTAAACATTAACATAGTGCATTAGTGGCATTAGTGCTACTGTTGAATAAGATATACTCACCGGAAAAATTACGAGCCACATATATTTTTTTGTGTTATGCAAAGTACATTAGCAATTATTGGTCTAATGTAAATGTGTAAAAAGGTGATGATGATGTTTTTCTCTTTGTAATTTTGGTTGTGCTATTTGTTTTGTCTTGCTAGACGATCTTATTGTCAAAATTTTGTTTATTTATAATAATAATAATAATAATAATAATAATAATAATAATAATAATAATAATAATAATAATAATAATAATAATAATAATAATAATAATAATAATAATAATAATAATAATAATAATAATAATAATAATAATTCATCAATTTTAAAGTATTATAAAAGCTAGAAACCTAATTAAAAATGGTTGCATGAAATAATTTATTAAATACTAAGGAGATAGTTCGTATCTACTACTACGTATAATGAAGAAGCTAGAGGTCCATGAACATATTCTAATTGAGTAATTTCTAATTGTGATGGTCCATTGGGCTTTTGGTTCTGGTTCAGTCACCATACTCAATTTTACTTTTTTTTTTTTTTTTTTTTTTGAAGAATACTCAATTTTACTTTATCTTTATTTGAGAACTAGTTTATAAAGTTAGTGGACTACTTTACCCTAATCTAACGATTACGATTAATTAAATTAATATTTTTTTTTAAATAACTCTTTTAAGAAATACTCCGTATGAAATATCTAATTATTATTCCACAATGAGCTATAGCATATTAATATTGATGCTACATACGTTTTAAGGTACGAAGTGAAGTTATGTAGTAAGAGAACCACTAATCTAAATTTAGGAATTATGACAATATAAAATATAGAATATCCTAGAATATTTTATGAGGCTTCTTACGTTGTACTCTAAAATTTCTACAACTATTCGTGGATATCGTTAATCATACACCTTCATCGCTAATTTGATTTCTGTACAAAAAAGGTATATCCGTATATGTGGTTGCATTTGGCATCTGTTTTTGGGACAACTTTGGGTGTTTTCACCAACAATCAACTGATACTTAACTTTATCTAATAATAATCCGATCAAGAAGCCAATGTACATTAAAATAAATAAATAAATAACCTACTACGAGTATCAAATTTAATTTTGTTGAAAAGGAGAAACATTGACAAGTTGTCCTTGTGGAAATACTACTACATCCGTTACATATTATTTGCAACGATTAGACAAGTGGATTTTAACTTGTTAAGAAGGAGACTCAATAGTTAGGTAGTTGATATTAAAGCTAGAGATACTCAACACCAAGTGATGAGCTGTTAATCACACTACAGGATCATATACTCCTATTCTGTTCACTTTATTTTTGCTTATTTCAATTCTAACAAGTATGTTTAAAAATAATAATTAATTAAGTTTAGTTAAGTTCAGTTAGGGAAAATTAAGTTCTGAATAGGGTTATCCAATTTCAAATTACAGCTATAAGTTTTACGGATTAATAAGTTTAAATAAGTTCTGATTAGGGTTATCCAATTTAAAATTGTAACTAAAATAAATTTTAATAAATTTAGGTAAGTTCATATAAGTTCGGTTAAGTTAAGATAAGTGAAAATCGAGTGAACTAAAAAAAACTCTAATTACAAATTTTTTTAAAAAAAATTCCAAAAAATTAAGAATCATTTTCCTAATAAAAGTTTGATTACGTACATAATAACCGCCTTCCAAAGATTTATAAATATGTGTATTCCAAGTCCTTCAAACCTCAACTTTACACACTAAAGATTTCCCTACGTAAAACCTTAGAATCTGCTCAATCATCCTCTCTTCCTCGTCAAGAACTAACTTTCTTGTCCTTCAAATTATCAAACATGATGGGTATGCTTTCAGTGATCATGCGAAACAACCTTTTCTTTTTGAGGTGAGTAGCAAACGTTATTTTACTATGTCTCTCAACGTCGATTGTATGTTATTTTATGTACTCTCTTTGTATCGATAATGTAATTTGAATTATGATTATAATAAAGTCACTGCGATTAGTTTAAATGGTAATATCATTACTAAATCTAAATTAAAGTAGATAGATTATTATTTAGATGAACAAAAAAAACCTGTATGAAGTTGCTAGTTACTCGTATTAATTTTTTTTATTTTTTTATTTTTTCTTTGAAGTTGCTAGTTATTAATATTTTTTTTTTAAAAAAAAAATACGCTTTTTGGTGACTTAGTGGCCAAGTCAATCAAATTAAAATTGACTCCTCAAGATTATATACGAATCATCATATATGATATGTGTATATACGTACTGTAGTCAATTAAATTAAAATTGTATGGTGTTTTTAGATGGTTTATCAAAGCTGAAATGATTTATTTTTGAAAAATATAATCCGTTTTAGTCCTATCACTTGGATTAGGTCAAGTTAAATTAGGTAAAAATCGAGTTATTACATCAGGTTGGATGAGGTCAAAGTTATAAATCGAGCTACTAATGTAACGGAGGTAGTATTTAGGCCGTGTTAGTTTTCCTGTGTTAAGCATATATACTAAGTAGCATGTATGTACATATAAGGAGTAATAATTTTTGACTTTGTGTGTTAATTATGCAATAGACGGACATATGCATCAGCCGCAAGCGAAGGGATTAGGATTATACCGAGTAATGGTCCTGTAATGAAGAACAAGGCATCCGATGCAAGCGAGAACATAATTGGAAATAATTTTGGGACGACAAACAAACAGTTAAGAGAAATATTTTGGATGAAAGATCCGAAGACTGGATTCTGGATGCCGGAGAGCCACTTTGACGAAGTTGATGTGGCGGAACTACGACAGAAACTCCTTTACAATAAACAAGGATAGATCATAGCGTGACTGCATGACAATACTCATTACTTTAACAATATTTGTGTGTTTCGATTTGTTTTAACATAGTAGAGTTTACATTACAACAAGGGAACTTAATGAGTTTAATACCAAGATTACCTTCAGAATTTTATTACAGTACTTCGTTATTATCGTAATGTCCTATTTTGAATTAAGAGCATTAGAAGTTCATAACTAAATCTAAACAAGTATTTTGGATTGAATTTTTTCTAACAGTATATGTATGTTTCGTAAATTAAAAATGCAGATTGAATAGACATAAACCAATTGCTAATACTATACTTATTGCACATTTGACAAGTATTTAGAATAGCCTAAATTTTATGTCCAAACTTGAACAGGCCGGCTTAATCTGGGATATGAAACAACAGGTTAAAGGTCACAACCCTCACAGGTGCACCATGCAGCAGTGCAGGCGTGCACTCTTTCTTGTGCGGAGATTTGCCCTACCCGAAATTTGGCTAGGCATAGTTCAATTATTAGAAATTTTAGTAAACAAAACTGTGAAATATAACTCGCCCCGTCAGTTAGTTAACAACAATGACCAAAATTTAGACTGCGCATTCTAAATAATGAGGCAGGTAATAAATACTTCGATGGCCAGAGGCTCCGTAGTCACGACTCATGAATGTTTCATACACAAATGTAGTCATTGTATGCTAATGAAAAATGCGAGCAGTAACAATGCTTTGTAATATATTACAACAATATCATTGATGACCAAAAATTTCAACCAAAAATTTCAAAACTTGGAACCCCTATGTGGGATTTTATCATTACAATAAGAGTTAAGTGTCGCAGATACATGAGTAGCCCAACAATCAAAATCCAATCGAGGCACAACTACAAGTAAAGCTGAATGAGCTCATCACTGACTACAGATGGTGTTAAAACACCAAGATCTGTAAATAGTAGAGTCAGATATTGCGGAGGTGTATAGTCACGGGCAGATTTTTCAATCTCAACCTTTGATGGAACAGGCACACCGAAGTCGATAGGGCGGAGGGCAGGAGCCATATCTTTCTGATCCAGAGGATAGAGACGGGCAAACTGCAAGGGCGGGAACAAGACAGTTGTATAATTGAAGTCGCCAAGCCATTGATACTCAGACAAATAAACTAGTTTCACCAGTATACAGTAGTAGGCTAATCTATTGTCCAGACTCTTAAGTGCCAAACAGAGACCAGCTAGTATCTAAGATCCATCACTAATGTAATGCTATTGTATATTGGTTTTCACAATAACCACCTCAGAGAAATCTCGAATTACAGGCAATTAGCAACCAATGATTTATACTTCAGAGAGGTATAATTATACTCAATGTTGTTAATGATACTTTCATAGCTTAATAAGAAATGGAAACGGAATATTTGGTTGACGATTGAAACTCGAGAGTAAGCAACCACTGATTTTTGCATACAAGAAAATTAAGTTTGAGCTTTTTAAGAAGAAAATTCGTACTAACAAAAGGAAATGTTTATCTAGAACCATACAGAACATTTGACCATGATTTCTAGCCTAGATTACTCAATAAATAACTTCAAATTTAAAACAGCCTCTGGTACTCCGGATATCCCATTACCTTGGCATACAGCTATAGTAATATTCAAAACCTCAAGATATATGTAGTTGATGTGATGCACTGATGCTTAAGATATACATACTCCATATAAAGGTACTTTGTAATAGGTTTAGCATAGAAAAGCTTTGCTTATCTATTTCAGATACTTCTAGTAAGTCAGGCACTTCTGAAGAGTGAAACTGTGAGTAACAGCGACAGAACATCTACAAATTCTTACACCCCTTCCCTAAACACTACCAGAACACACAGAGACAAAGCAAGGTTGTTTTTTTTGTTTTGTTTTTTTTTTTTTTTTGACAGAACAAGTTACAGAGATGGAGAGAGAACATACCTTGTAACTTTCAGCAGCAACATAAACTGGTTTGTTCAAGCTGTGAGCAACCAATGCAATCTGATAGGTTCCCATCATGTTAATTATGCCACCACTTTCAACCACTCCATCGGCCCCAACAAAAACCATGTCAACCTCATCCATAGAATATGCAACTGCTGAGTCAATTAACAGTTTCACAGGAACATCAAGCTTGGCCATTTCATTTGAGAAACGTAATCCAGTCCTGTCGGGTCTTCCCTCTGTAATTTAAACACAATGAAAGTGAAAAGATATAAACAAAAGAAAGCAAAATTAAGCAAACAAAGGAAGGCCACTAACAGAAAATGCAATAATATGCACACATACAAAAGCAGAGTACAGAACTCTACTTTTGAAGAAGAGAAGAAGTTACTTCTGGTATATTTTATAAAAATTTAATAATAATTATAATTTAGAAAAAAAACAAACAAACAAAAACTCCCTTCATATAAGTTCACAATGTAATGAAAATGGAGTCCAGACTCCAGAGAACAAATAAGTCCCAGAAGACATATTCTTTAGAAGTTTTCCACACACAATTTGCACATTCATACATCCCAACACTCCCAAGTACTCTAAACTCAGGTCATCCATTATATGAATTAACACTGAAGCCTCTCTAAATTACTCCCACTAGCGTGAACTCGTGAGTAATATACGACAGATTTAGCTATCAGAGGTGTACAAATCTTATTCTTTAAGTTAGGAAGAAAAACGAGAAACCTAAATAACACTTCACATAAAATTGCCACACATTAGTAGTTGCACACATTCGCATAAGTATCTGAAACAGTTCTACAATACCATAACTGATGCAGGGTCAAAAATTTCAACATAGGCAGCTTGTAAACATAAATATTTGAATAGCCACACCACAAGGCAATTGAGAACTAATTCCCATTTGGCTCTATTATTGGATGAAGAAATTGTTCATAGACTTAAGTCATAACAACCCTATAATTCAACTTATATTAGTTTGTTTGGCCATTATTTATAATTCAGCAGTTCAGCTTGTGCACTTGTTTGAGAATGGAGAGTAGATCCTGCCTAAGGCAATGAAAAGTTAAATCTGAAGGACAGTAACATGATAAGATGAAAACCTGTGCAAAAAACACGAAATGACTTTTTATTTTGCGCTGCCGTCTTCAACACCTCGAAGACAACCCGAGAGAAACCGTGAACCAAAATGGTGCATCCATCAAATATGAAATCTTGGCTAAGCATTGAGATAATTCTACGTGCCTGCAACAATGAACTCAATTGTATTGTTCTATATTTTTCACCTCATAACCTTAAAATATGCTTTAACTCATTGATAGCTAGACTCACCTTGTAAGATATCTCCCCAAACTTCTCTGCACGCTCAATCAAGCGAGACCTAGCAGAATTAAAGTCTTCATACTCTAAGGCTGAAGTTCTGGTTACATATCGCATAAACAGATCACAAGCAGCAGTTAACGAGATGGACGTTGCATCCCATGACTGAAATTTTATGATGGCAAATGGATTGAATTAGAAGACATGGAGAAGGGGGTGGCAATCTCAAATCCTGTTTCAGTTAACAAGGCACCGGAAAGTAACAACTAAAACAAACAAGGCTACACCAAGCACAACAATAGTACCCATTTGGTACAATTTAACCATCACAAGGTTCTCAAGCAACTCCGCATCACGTAAAAAAGAAAACAAGCAATCACTTCAAACATCTGCATTTGATCAGTTTTACACAAAAAACAAGTTGTTTCAACATAATACCCTGTGCTGCACTGATGTTAGATACAAAACCTGTACATAAGCCTACATAAAATTCAAGTTCAAACAACCCGAAAATACAATGTTTCAATGGTTTCATACAGCATGCAGCAAAAACAAATCAAGCTAATACGAACATTTTAACATACGATTATTCAGAACCTAAATAGTAAGTAAATATTAAAAGACATACCCTTTATTCATCAACAAAATCACCCATGAATCCAAAACCATCAATTGAACAAAAACACAGGGAGTACATGAAGATCATCAAAAACAATTCCACCCCAAATTTCTTAAACCCAAATAAATTACTTACAACACTAAATTCAGCTCAAAATTCCCCAAAAAAACGACACAATCAATCAAAAAAATTACCTTAAGAGAATCGGAAGCTTTCTTAAGCTCAATCTCAAGTTCCATCATAGTAGTAGCATTACTCGACCTAATCACAGAAGCCAAAGCCCTAATTGCCGCAACAGCCTCAGCCAAATCAGGCTGTTTTCGCCAACTATTAAACTCCTCAATCACACTTCCCCCCTTCTCAACCCCACAACCATCCTCCACCTCCGCCGCCGTAACCTCGCCGGAAACTCCGCCGGCAACGGCCGCCTGAGCTTGCGCTAACCAATCGCTCGTAACAACCGCATGATGAGCCGCCCTTGTTTGATAATACGCCGAAATATTAGGGTTAGGGTTAGGGTTAGGGTTTAGGACGGAAGTTTCCGACATTGAAGGAGGTGGTGGTGGGTTCAAAACGTCGTCGTTTTGGTGGTGTTGTTGTTGTTGAAGTAATAATTTTTCTTGTGCTTGGTTATCAAGGATGAAGGAAGGAGATCTATACCACATTTATTCACTTTTTAATTTTTTAATTTTTTTATTTAATTTATTTTGATTATTCTTTGATTTCTTTTGATTAAATTGAAAATAAAAATAAGAATAAATTCGAAATTCGTCGGAATAATTGAATTTTCCGGTGCCGGAATTTCGGATTCGACGGAGTGAGAAATAAAATTAATGAAAATGGAGAAAAATGAGAAAATTGCAGATTCTGGAAATATGAAAAGAAAAAATGGATAATTTTGCCACGTAAGATTGGGCTTCAGGTTCTTTTTTTTTGGGCCAGCTGTTTATAAAGAGCCCAATTTTGTATATTACGTACACCATTTGGTGTTTTTGTAAGTGACCATATTGTGTTTTATGCATAACATAAGGCATAGTTTTGTGCATACTTATTGAAATCGCCTCAACTTATTATTTCAAGTATTATAAAAACGGAAAGGGAGTATTACTTTGAACATTTTATTAGTCAGGCAGAAAATCAGATGGAGCTTGTAGAAGACGTTTAAAGCATGTACTTGTATAGTTGTATGTAGGTTATGATTTGGCCTCATAATTATCCTTTTGATAGAAATATAATATAGAGAAGCTTTAGAAAGACAAGTTATTAGAACAAATACTAGTAATATTTTTTGTATATCGCTTGATACTTGTCATGGATGAGGAAGGAAATTAATCATGTCCGTGACAAGTTGAGCATGTAATTTTCAAGGAGTGGTAGAACCATAATTAGTTACTGCCTACTTGCAATGGTGGATTTTAGTGTTGGAAAAGAAGGAGACGTGAAAAAAATAAAAAATTATGTTATCAATTTAGCTGTAAGATTAATACTTGTATTATAATACACATTTGTATATGTATATTGCACTAATTGGTATTTGAACCATAACTTCACTTGCTAATTGCTATAGACTTGACATAATTGCCTACCTTTAGCAAGTCATGGTCATTCAATGACAAATGACAAGTTACCATCCCAATGTCAAGTGGCGAGAGTAAAACAGAAAAGTCATGATAAGGATTACGACTTTTTAATTTTCTTTTTTTGTCGTAACACAGAGAATCCCTGACTGTATAACCAACCGAAAAGACCTTCTTGTAGCTTTCAAAAGGGGGGCAAATATTTCCTCAAAAGCCAAGGCCATCTAATGACCTAAAACTAAACTACAACTAAAATACAAACAAATCAAAACTAACTTTCTTTTGCTTAGGTACTATTATATCTTAAGCTACCATATCAGTATTAGTATAAACATAGTGTAAAAAGCAAATACCTCATTAGCTTTAATAGTACTAAGGAATGAGAATAATAATCCCTCTTTGGCCTTTGGGAGTTGGGACATTCTTTTTTGTGGACCTACAATGTATTGAACTCAGGCATCCTAATCCCAAATTAAACAAACAAATAAACCTAAAGTAATGAGCATGTACTTCAAAGAATAAAGATAGTCAAATTTGTACGTTGAAATTTGGTATAACCCCATTTTATTGTTCATCCAAATATTATATTACTTCCATTGATTTGCTTCAAAACTTACACAAAAACCAAAATTTCACACTATTACTCAATTATACTCGTATTGCTTACAAATTCCTGTCATTATACCAAGTTATTTCTTCGATTCTTCTTGTTAAGATTATTCAGATTTTTGGCAAAGGTAGTAATAATGTTATCATAAGAGTAATTGATGTAATTAAACTTTAAGATAACAAAAATAATAATAATAATGGTGATAATCTTTAATTCTACCTATTGCTTGTAAAATTTTCTACTTGTAACGTAAAGCAATTTTACTACTAGATCAAATAAGTATGCAAAAAGAAAAAGAATGAGCCCATCATGAAGCTGTGTTTCTCGACATCTATCATCGTTGCACAAAACAAAAAAGGGCAATGGAAACGAAAACAGAAACAGAAATTCAAAGAGACGAACATATATTGATTGAAAACAAAATTAGGAGTGTATATACATGATAGCGTACATGAACAATAGTCATATGTAATTATGCAAATTATGATGGGAGTCGGATAAAAACCATGTCATTTACATCTCAGTATCTTTTTTGACAGCATCGAGTTGTAAACAACTGTCCAAAGATAGAAATAAAAGAAGAAAAAAAAAAAGAGTATCTACAATCGGATCATAATCCCAAAACCCCAAAAAAAAAAACATTGGGTACTCGATCTATACTTATATCCTTAAGTACAAAAGGAAAGAAAAAAAAAAGTCTTCACATTCTACAGTGAATTAGATTATATGCAACCATTAATCCCATAATTAGAGAATGGTCGATATTAGGCTCGATCACTAATGTCAATACATCGCTTCCCAAAACTACGCCTCCTGTTGATTGCTTTCTTTTCATCTGCATAATATGAACAACAAATTATAAGACATCTGCATTGTACAATACGAAGTATAATAATAATAATAATATTTAACGAAATTTAAGATTTATATTGAAATAATAAGATGAATATATGAAAAATTGATGTTGATTCTTACCTCAGCAATGAGACCTCCCAATCTATTTACAATTTTGCATGATGTTAAGTCGTTTTTGCTCTTCTCAATCTTGAATGCGGGTGATTTTTTATCATGATACAAATTCACTACCACCTCATTTCCCAAGGGCATTTTAGGAATTTTCCAACTTTTTCTCACTTGAAACCACCATGATTCTCCCTTTGTTTTCTCGTTCTTATATCCTTCCCAACGTGCCAATAGTCTAAACTTCTGCATCACACACAAAAACATATTAGTAAGCTCGCGATATCATTTATGAAATTACTAAAATACCCTTTTATCTGTTTTATCGAATAATTGAAATAATATTTGTTTTGTTCTTATATTTACCTTTCTTAGGATTGTAAGGAGAACACGGCCTTGAGAATCCATGAGAAAGACTTGATTACAACCTTTAGAAGAATAATTATCAACCCTATATACAACTTCACCATTCGAGTCGAAAACGGTACAACCTTTACCTCCAAGAATGAGTGATTTCATCCATATGGTGAAGATCTCTCCTTCTCCCGAAGAGGAGAGCGAAAGATCATCCGGTTGTGAGGTTGAAAGATCAGAAATCGGAGTTGCTAATGGTGCCGCGAGTTGGTGGGGATGAATTTTTATTGACATGTTCAATTTTTTGTTAAGATAAAAGTTTAATGTATGTATTGTTAAGTTTGAACAAGTAGATGAAGAGTTAGAGATTATTGGTGTGTTTATTCTTAGTTATGGTGAGGGCATTTTATATAAGTGTTAAAGTTTTAAGCAACCTAATTATGCGCAAGTCAAATCATTAGTTTAAGATATCTAGTTTTTAATGGTGGAGTTAATGGCATTTTGTGTTTGAGATTTTGTTAAAAAAAAGGGTCGTTGGTAAGTAGTAGTAGTGCATGAGGAGGGTAAAAGTATGAAACCATATTATAAAATTATAATATAAAGTTTGTGCATGATTAATTATATTTTATATTTGACTGCTTCTGGTTTAAAAAATTTTATAGGTCACACTCATGAAAGCAACTTCCTTTGAATTTCATTGTAAAAAGAAGACTCATGGGGGTCGTACGTTTTGGCAATTAACAAGTAATTAAGCATATTACACTTGAATCAATTACGACCATGTTATTAGGATTTGATTATTACTGTTAATTAGAATATAAATCATTGATCTTTTCTTCATCTTAATTTTTTTGGTTATTTTATTATGTATTTCATCCTTATTAGCTGTTATTGTTTCTTAATCTAAGGTCCTAATTTTTCTATCTTTAGATTCTCAACCTTGTATTTCCCAACTCAAAAATCAAGGCGTGGAGTTGTCATTTTTGTTTTTGGTATTTTATTTTTTGACAGATTTGTTTTTGTTATTTTTGCATCAATTATCTAAATATTATATATGAACCGAATACTCTTTAAAATTATATGTCTTACCTCCTCTGTCTCTAAATAAAAGTTTCATTTGTCACTATATTATTGTCTCTAAATAACATTTGTTTTTCATCAAGGTGAGGATCATCATATCATGCACTAACTTATTATTAATTTAATTTAATCAACTTTGTCAAAAAAAAAAAAAAAAAAAAATTAATTTAATCAACAAAACCTCTCTAAATTCTCTCACTTTTAAAACCAAAATTTTGACACAAATTTTCTTTGATTATACGATTTTTATTAACAACAATATCCTTTGTTCCTCTTTTTTCAAATCTCATGCGTAGAAGAAATGAGATTTTTATATGCAGTATTTAAAAATGAAGGGAGTAGTATAGTTGAAATCCAAACCATGCATGATATATAATTTCTCAAGAAATGTAGTTGATGTCGATCAATATATCTTGTGTTTACTTATTATGGAGTATTACATTTATCAATCAGTTAGGGAAATTTTTTAAAGATCACTACAAAATTAATTATATATTAACAAGTACATGTACTTGCTGACATAATATTAAGGGTATTTTATTATAAAATTAGAAAGGAATATTTTCTTAAGATAGAGCTGATTATTTAAGCATCAAATCTTTTATACATCAGATGCAGGTCTGATTCACCCACACTCATCAAATTGCAGATGTTTCATTCAGTAATGTACTTCGTATCTTCGTTAGATCTAAAATATATACTTCGTATGAATTTATTCATTACGCCTTGTAAAATCAATTTTGCCTATAGACACACTTAGATCGGAAAGAATTGTACACGTAAAGTTTCAATGGTAAGATCGATCTTTCTTACACCTAGAATACTTCCTCCGTTAATGGTTATTTGCCACAAAGGGGTATTATTTGTGAGATATAAAATATTCCTTTGTTGCAAATAACCATTAACAGAGGAAGTATTTATTATTTACATTACTCCGTCTAGCTTTTTTTTTAAAAAAAATAAAAAAATAAAAAAAAATTCCTAATAAATCAAAAAATCAGTGTTAAGTGGGGTGAAAAAAAAAAAAGAAATTGCATGGAAAATCAAACTGATTGAACGTATACTAATTATTGCTAATTAGATATTGCATTAGTTCAAATATATTAAGTTACAATGTACTTGGTAAATAAGTTTAATAGATGGTCATGTGGCACATAAATTTCAAATTACAATGAGAATAAAGATGAAACACGTTATTTTAGTAGCGAATTAACTATTATAAGTAGTTAAATTAGTTGAGATTGTTTTCCTTTCATCTAATTAAATAACATCTAGTGTAAAGTTTGAAATTTAAATTTATATAGTCAAATACAAAATAAATAATTAATAAATTTTACATTTCAACTACATTTTATTTCTCAATTATACTAATTGGAAGATTTCGCCTATAAGCAACAATTTATATACCGACATAACACCAAAATTAAGTTCCACATGCATGATGCATTCTAGTTAGCCGTGTACGCTCGACTAAGGTTGTGTTTTGTTTACTTGGAATGTATCTAGATTTATTTTTCTTAAAGACAATGTGAGAATGTGAGATTGGGTCTAACTCTTGGATTGAAGTATATTCAATAAATCAAGATTTACAAAGGTTACAATATATAACAATTCTAACTTTTTGGACAGACAAAATAAATATTATAACTATATAACAATATTTTCTATATCTATATATGAGAAGAATATTTGATGAATATTCTCTATCAGTCAAGTCTAATATAGTATGTTTTGACCTTTTGATTTTATTGAGCTTTGACTGTAAGGCCCTGTTCACTTCACTTTATTTTTGTTGAACTGAAATTATTTTTACTGAAACATAATTATATTTGCTAAACTAAAATTATTTTTACTCAATTTAAACTAATTTTACTGAAATGAAATTACTTTTGCTGAACTGAAATTATTTTTACTGAACTGAAATTATTTTTACTGAAACATAATTATATTTGCTAAACTAAAATTATTTTTACTCAATTTAAACTAATTTTACTGAAATGAAATTACTTTTGCTGAACTGAAATTATTTTTACTGAACTGAAATTATTTTTACTGATTTTCTATTATAATTCTTCTTTAAGAAAACCAAATTTTACTGAACTGAAATTATTATTACTTAATTGAAATTAATTTTACTTAACTGAACTTATTTTTACTGAATTGAAATTATTTTTACTTAATATTATTTTTTAGGTGAAGTAAACAAGGCCTAATTGTCAGCTAATATATAAGAAAATTACAATATTAAAATTTCCTAACAAAATAAATAAAAAATAAATAGAATTACTGTACTGAATTTCTTAAACATAGTTAAGAGAACAAAACTAATACGCACACATGAGGATAGGTTAACGTGTGACTCGACATGGGTGTGCACCACAAGGGACACACATTGGCCTCACGCGACACAAGTGAGGACTTATGTGTAGTGCTACTGCTAAACGCTCCGATCAAACAAAAACACCATATCATCATATCATGTTAATGTGTTATGTGCTCCTGGCCGGCGCATAGCTAGCATATCATTTTGCCATCAAATATTACCTGGCTCAACATGAAGGCCAGTTAATGAAAACAGCTTAATACACCCCTTAGATTGGTGTTGCATTAAGCTTAATCTACCCCTTAAATATCTAGGAGGTCTAGTTCAAACCTAATATGGCTGCCGCCCAAAGCTTAATTTCAAGCACTAATATATTGTTTAGGTCTTCTAATTAATTATTTAGGTCCTCTAATTTGGCTTTTTGTAGCCAGCCAATAAGCATCTACACGGTTGTAGAATCTAACCCTCACCCCCAAAATAGGCATCATGCCAACACAACAAAATTTGTCCACCAACTAACGAAAAATATTTTTTTTTGAATAGAACTAACGAAAAATATACAAGTAACAAAATTAACAAAATTCTAATTGTGTGGTCAAGAATGTGTCATCAAGATTAACAAAATGGTAACATATATAATTATATAATTAATTCATAATTAAAAAAATACTAATTATCATCATTAGCATATATATAGGTGGTTCTTGTTTTACATTGTGGTGTATTACATGTAAGCATCCATGCATTTATATTATTTTATATACCAGGAGTAATTTATAAGGGTAGCTAGCCAAGTAGATTTTTATAGCTTGCTAAAATAATTATTTTTATTTCATGGTTTTAATTCCACTTTCTTTATTGTTTGAAAGCTACGTTGCATTTTTGACTTCTTGTTTATAACCAATTAAAAATTAGTATAAGATAATCATGAATTAGAGAGATTATATAGAATATAAGCAAAGGCGGTCGAATTTGCTTAATTAATACACTAGGGTCTTAATCTTATCAAACTTAGTGACTCCATGTACTTAAACAACGTATTATTATATTAATTGCTTTGATAATCCACTATTACATTGTGGAAATCAAGTCACCCAAGTGCCATGTATATGGAAATCGATGATGTAGTAAATAAATAAATTGTGATAGGTGCTTTGTTCAGAGGTTTACTTCTGTTCCAATAGCATTTTATTGCATATATAGCTACTAGCTAGTACCATGATTTTTGGAAGATTACGTACTTAACATCCAAGCTAAGCTATGCTGATTAGTATTTCATTCCAAGATGATATGGACTAATCAAGCTAGCTCTTTTGTATGATACTACTTATTGGTATATACACGTTACGAGTACTAGCTATATATACTAGTATATATTGTAGAAAATACTTCTTTTTAACTGGAATTAGTTGTCACGTTAATACGTTATCGTAACGGCTCCTATTTAAATTTTTGCTCTAGGCCCTAATAAAATTGTCTGAGACGGCACTACATGTTATTTTAACTTCACATGACCAATTAAGGATATGACATGCATTATGACATATAATCGATTTTATTTTACCAACATATCTTATATGGTAGTTGTGTTTTATCATAATATCATGTACTTTGTCTCTATCATCATTTCTCCATCGCTAATTTCTTTAACTTAGATCACTTGGCAATTACAACTTTGGGAGATCAAAAGTGACAACAAGTATAGATAATCACTATTAACATAACTACGTACATACGGGCGTAGAAAATAGTTTAGGGTGGCATGTTCAGAAAGCTAGTTGTTGTACATGTAGTAAATAATAGCTAGCTGTGTGAGTAGATGTTATATGTAACTAGTAATATTTAGAGAAACAAATACTTTATGGGGTGGTAAATTTGAATAAGGGAAAGTACGCAATTTCAACAAACACAACTCCAATTAGCTTTTGTGAAACATAACTTCAAAAGTTATAGTATCATGCACCTCTACTTTGACATACACTATTACATGAATAAGTAGTGATCTGTATTAATTAAAATACTAAACGGTCTAAACGTTATTCCAAAAGTTGTTGTTAAACATGCCGTTAGAGATGAGGTGTGGCAAAATGGTCTTACATAGACCTAAGCATTGGATATGACTACAACGTCTACAAGTAGTAATAGTGTCGGTAAGGTTGGCTCTATACTTCATAAGCCTAAATGCCTGATTACCCGATTGGAATATATATAAATTATTCGAACAATAATTTATGTTTAGCAAGCTAAGGTGTAATATTCACCTACTACTACTAATATAGGAAATCATTCTATTAATGACTAGAAACGTTTCTACTTATAACAAATAAATCCGTACTACTTTATATTAACAGAAAATAGCCCTTGCTGACCATATTATATATATTCCAAAATTATATCCACAAATAATTCAAGTATGTATGTCAAAACTATAATCCACCAAGAAACTGAAACCAAAAAAATTATAATATATAGTAGAATGAGAATATGATGAATTGGAAGAGCACCTTAATTAGCTTAAATTGTAACTAAATTAGGCATAAAAATTAATTATATAAAGATACTATAGCATTATCTTAAATTTATATATAGTTTGGATAAGAGGAGACTTTAATTAAGAAATTGCTAAGGAATCCATTCATGCAATAAACTAAGCATGACCAAACAATAACTTTAACTTGTAATCAATCTTCTAGCAAATTCGACAATACAAGTATTTTATGTTTAATCTCCAAAGTAGATGCATGCTAGTTAAGTTGACAAGCATACATGATCAATACACGTGCAATACTATTAGTGAGTAGTGACACTATGACAGGTAGTTTTATTGATCTAAGATAATAATTAAGGGCACTAATTAAACAATTAGTATGACATATCTTGGGGTAGATCAGATCAATTGATATTTAAAGAACATAGGGTGGATAGATGTATGCATGAGAGTGGACAAAGAATCCACTTTTAAAGGCTTTTTTAACTTATAAAAATGTATTTGATGTACATTAATACATGGAAGGAAGCAAAATATGTATTGGATATGGTAATTGAACTCTCACATAACCTTTTAAAATTAATCCGAAATATACTCATGTAAGACAGTGGTAGTTATTTCATTAACAATCTATCTGAAACTCGATCTTTTATGAATTTTTTATATAAAATTAATCATATTAAAACTAAGAAGTATGCATAGATCGTAAAACAGTGGTGACATCGGTTGCGTGGATGTGGGCTTGGTTTTAGCCTCCGGTCTATCTGATCTGCTACCTTGTGGACATTGCACGAACCATTTGAAATTCTTGTTGGCTTGCTTGATTTTCGAGATGTCCATATTAATTGTAACTCTCTTAAGAATGCGGAGTATTAACTATGAAATAATATTTAATCTTTGGAGTTTAAATAGTGATACTTAATACTAATATCAACTGAAACTTGTAGAAGATCGAACAAGTAGCTACTAAACTAAACAAAACTACGTGCAAGAAGTACAATAACATTATCATTCTAACTACTTTACTACTTGCTTTATTTGGATAAGAGATCAAGTAGGAGTAATTAATAACAATTGCGATTAACATTGGCTAAACACAACTAAATGACCTAACATTTGAATTTTGTAACAATTTTTGAGCTACTTTTTAGTGTTAAAGAACATGGTTAAGACTTAAGATATTAATGGGATGTGAGCATTACATTTTCTAATGATGTCTAAACCATAAAAGACAAAATATTGGACTAAAAATAATAAGCAAAGTGGTGCATGTATTATGTACTATTGTACTAATTAAAATGAAACTTTCTACGTTGTACGTCATGATTTTGGCTAACTATATACCTCTATCGATGTGTAAAGGGCAATACGTAATATAATTCCTTGAATTACTTATTAAATGTGCCTTTGCTTGCTCATTTTATATGTAAAGGGCAAACTTATTTCCTTTAAGCAAAGGGGAAAGGGAATATTTACGAAGTAGTTCTTGAGTTATTGTTGTTAACTTCTCACCTGTTTATGAGTGAGCACAGCGTCAACAAATTACATTTAAACTCATATATACATGAACGTATGAGTTGTTTTCCAATAATAAAAATAGGTGATTGTAAACTATCGCTTTGTAATATTAAATTATTCTATTCTGAATTGAAATTGACGCTATTGATGTTATGATAATATATTAGATTGAGTACGGGAGAAATTTTAGATATTTGTGTGTGTGTATATATATATATATATATATATATATATATATATATATATATTTTAGTATTTTTTAGAAGGAAGTAATATACTAAAACTAATTTAAATGAATCTTGCTACGTCACAATTTTGATGAAATTTCAACCATTTGTGATAGTCTTGTATGCCATTGATCATAGAGTTTGCAAACTTCAATCTTGTGTATATTACCAGTACTCTTTTGTTTTTCTTTTTTAAGTTTGACTTTTGCCCCTGGCTTCCCAATGGACAAATTTATGACCTTTAAATATCTCTTATTTTGCATAAAAAAAATTATAACAAGTTGATCAATAATTCTAAATTAAAGCATGTATTGAGACGATTTTAGCAAAATCTCACTTGAATATATTGTCATATGTATAAAAAAAAATTATGGTCAAATTGAAAGTGTGTGGTAATGCCATAAATTAAAGTGAATTAACTTAAAGGAAAAAGGGTGGGAGTACTTCATATAGCAATGTCTAGTTTGTGGTAATGGTTGCACATCCAAACATTCATTTTAATATAATATTGATATTGATTATTGAGCTAAAAAAATAGTTAGGAATTAAATATATAAACAAAGATGTATAACTTATTATATTTGTGTAAAAAAAAAAAAAAAAAACCTGGCCGTCTCCTCTCTATTTTTTCTCTATAGGGCTTTTCAAAATAAACGTTTTATAAGTCGAAAATAGCCAAATTTTGACCCTTTTCCTCTAGTTTCTTTATGTTTTTGTTATTAAATTCAATAAAACTACAATATTTGAAGGTAGTAAGTACCTGATAGTGGGTTTGAGTATAGTAAGTGCCCTATGGTGGGCTTTGTTCCAATTTTGTTTTTTGAGTTTAGTATGATACAAGTTGTTTTATGGGTAAAGTTTTGTGCGAGATAAAAAAGAGGTTAATCCTTCAATTACAATCAGATGTATCTGACATAAATTAATCCTTCGAATACAACAGATCGATAGACCCCCTCGTCAAAGAAGGCTGTAAATCACAACGATATAAAAAGAGTAGAACAATGTATGATTTGCAATAATGATCGTAGCTCTGCCGAAAGGATTTTTTTTTTATTTGATTTAATTGTAAAAAAGACATTTAATAAAGAAATTTCATAAATTAATGTGTGATTTATTTTTCAAACTTTATTGTTATAAAAATTATGAAGGGCAAGTAGATTAAGGGCCCGTTCTCTTCAGATTATATTTTCAGTTCAGTTCAGTTCATTTATTAATTGGGAATTTCCTTCTCTCATAAATTATTCAGTTCAGTTCAATCAGAACCGGCACTGAAGGGGTTCAAAACTTCAAAGAGTTCAAACCTCTAAAATCTCTCACTGTCATGAAAACGCTAATTTCTAAATAGATTATAGAGGTTTGGGAGGGTCATGCAGAAAAGGCCCAATAAAATATATAGGCCCATAACACGCACTGAGTAGCAAAAGGCCCATTTTTCTGGAGTTGTCATCCATCTAGCAATCAATCAAAAACCCTAAAACACAAAATTTCACACTTGATTAAAACCCTACCATTTCATTTGGGCGAAATTCATGTTTGAAATGAAATTGGTCAGTTTTGAATTCGCAATTATCTACAATTTGCTTATTACAATCGTTAATTTCTAATTGTTATGTATAATTGTTGATTTTTAATTGCTATCTGTAATCGTTAATTTATGATTGCTGTTTGTAATTTTTGCATTTTGATTTTACTGAAAATTGGGTTTTATTTTAATTCAAATTGTAAAAAATTTGATTAGCAGCTGGCCGAGCTAATTGGCTTAAGAACTGCCAAAATTAGTAAGTTATACAGCTGCTTAAATTGAAATTTGGGGCATAAACCAGCTCTTGCTTGTGATAGTTTCAACTTGACAAGATTGATGTTGCTCTATATTTTTTTTTATTGGAATGATTAATTTAACCCCTTTTTTAAAAAAAACAAATAAAATGAAAATTCCAGTTTAGAATTTCTGATGAATTCTGGGTTTGATGATTAACAGAGTGGGTTATGTGATTTTGAGCTTGAAAACCTGAATTATTACCATTTTTTATGGACTTAATTTGTGCTCGAAAACCCGAGTTTGATCTGGTGATGTTATTGGGTTGGACATGTTTCATGTTTGCTGGATTTGTATTTGTATTTCAGCTGCAAGTATTTTTAAAAGATTGTTCTTGTTTGCTCTGTTGAAACATGAATGTAGCATTGTAGTGGTAATATGATAAGGAGGGAAGGGGAAACTGGGAGAGACTGCATTGCTCGCTCGCACAGTAGTTGTACCGTTGTTTGTCTGGTGTTTAGCTTTGAAGTTTGATTATGGTGCTGTTTTTATGTAATATTGTTATACTGAGCTACTGAGCTGAAAATGTGTTCTGCTTATGTGAGATTGCAGTACCCGACTGCTAGTAGTTTCGAAGTTTTATTATGGTATAGCTTTATGTAATTGTGTTATAATGAACTGTTAATTATGTGATTTGCATTTGCCACTTTAATGATTAAGGTCGAAATTTATTGGAATTAAGAGGTTCCTGGTCTAAAATATGTGCAAATACATTCTTGCTAAACTCTGTTGGAGATGTGAAAAGAATTCATGTTTAGGCAGATACTTTAATGGTCTCTCTTTATTATTCCTTATGTGTTAGTCTTGTTGGAGGCATTTGGCCAATGCTAATGGTGATGATGACAAAGTGTGAATTTCATAATTCTGCTGCACTATTTTTTACTCTTTTGGTTCTGTTATGTTCTCGTCTTAAAGCACCTAGATTTGCAGTTCCAACACATGAACCATGGATATGTGAAAATTTACGTCTTGGTACCTCAGTACTGGGTTTTAGCCTCACACCGAGACGTAATTATGTAAACAAGGTTGTTGCATTTTTTTACCCATGTGAAGTTGCATGCTGAATATGTGTTTTGCTTATACGAGATTGTGGTGCTTGACTGCTTTAGTGAGTTAGTTCTGGTGTTTAATTCTGAAGTTATACTATGGGGTTGTTTTAAGGAGTTATGTTCTATATTTCTACTTGCTGTTTGAAGGATTAAGTTTGCAAAGTGGGATTAAGACATTTCATATCTAGAATTACGTGAAATACCTTCTGAAACCTGTCAGAGATGTGAAAGGAGCCCAAACTTAGGCAGATAAGTTCCAAGTATTAAGGTAGCTACTCTGTGGTTGCGAGGGAAACGAATGCAAACATAGTACATTACACATATTTCCTCATTAAAGGGATTAAGGCAATGACAATGGTAATGGTGGTCAGCTGTGAGTCCCATAGTTCTGCTGAACAATCTTGTGCTCTCTCAATTCGTTCTTGTAGATTTTGAGTCTGCTATTGTTAGGTTCCAAGTCTTGTTGCCTTAGTTTACTCAGGTTCAATCCTCACACCGAAATGTAAATAAGCTAGATGCATGTTATGAGACTTATGACCCCTTGCCAGGCTGCATGCTGTTGGATAGCCTCTTGCTCCGGGCATCTCCTCTGGTTTATCGATCCTCTTGTGACGATGCTTCCAAAACTTTGAATATGCCCTTCTGAATGTTGGTTGGTTTGTATGCAGATTGCAGAACCTTAGTACTACCTTGTTTTGCAGTACTCTGATGAGTCGGAAATTTGAGTCTTTGTGAGTTACTGATGTAGGAATCCGATTTTGTACGATGGGGAAATCTTAGCTGATTAGAGTCAATTAATTTAATATTACTTGTAGCAAATAGAAGGGATGATTAGAGATGCTTCTAACATAAAACATAATGTTCTTGCATGTGGTTTATAGCTGAATCTAGATCTAAGTCTTTTGTTTATATTTTATCTGGTTTATGATTGGCTGGCTGTTGCATTAGAAGATGACAGGAACCATATAGATGATCGGATATTCACATGCATTTTAATGATGTATTTGTGCTTTTAGTTAGTTCTCTCTCCTTCCCTTTGGATTATACCATAACTTTCTTAAATTTTTAGACTTATAGTATGTGTTTTTATATTAATCATTGCTCTGTGGTTTATATTGAATAGCCTTTATTTTAGATAGATTATCTTGTGAATCAATGTTGCTGAAGTGATGCATTCTGAAGATGGGATCGATTTCGAGGAACATGGTTGAATAAGCTATGACTCTGTTTGTATTAGATGACACGGCGGGCGAATTGTATTAGTTAACTTGACTAGCGGGTTGATTTAGATTGTCAACTATTGTTCATTGACTTTGATTTATACTTATAAGAGCTTTTAGCAGGCTTCATGCTGTCTTTTTTCATAGTCAAAGATTATGTGGTTAGTAGTTAATGAATTTGATGTGGAATATTACACTTTTTACAAGATCTAATTCTCGTGCATCTTTAGAGCATCTAGTTATCACTGTCTAGAACATTACTATGAGCTCAAAGTATAGGAGGAATGTTGAATAGTGTGGTTTTATAATTTATACGCATTTCATTTCCTTTTTCTTAATAGCTTAACTATAATACGAGTATTTTTTTTGACATACAGTATAAACTCAGGGAAATTATTCTAGGTTCCCAACTACGGAGTATTAATTTACGAAGTATGTATTATGGTATTTCTGAAACATGATGTACTGCACTCATAATTCGTTTTACACCTTTTTACCTCAAAACATTTGTGTCTGTTATTCTTCTCCTTACAAAAAAGATCTAAGCATCTAATCCATCCCCTTTGCATAAGCTTCAGTTAATTAACACAATGTGTAGTTTGACAAATGGAGACAAGTCTAAGCAACAAAATTCATGCGTTACCCAAAAATATATGATAGGCGTTGATGCTCCACAGCGTGTAAGTTGTATGGTTCAAATTCGATATACGTTGATGTTCTACAAGTTGGTTTTATTTTGAAACAAACATTATTGCGCTCCTTGGAAACAAATTTGCTCCGAACAATACAAAATTCTTTCCGCGCAAACAACTAATCATCATACAGTCATACTATGTACATTGTTTTAGGTCCATATTACAATTGAGATTTGAGAGTATGACGAATTCATGTCACACAACTACACAAGTTTATGTGCCCATTGAACTTGGTTATATTAATTGTATTATTTTTTTTACAATTAATCCCTCCACCTACCCTTTCTGCCCTTTAAAACTAGAAAGCTTAAACTTGGTATACAATGATTAAAAATTTTCCATTAATAAACTAATCTCAATTTTGTTGTAATAAATGTTTTGGCAAGTTTACTAAGTTAATCCTAAAAGTAATTTAGGTTGAATGTAAATCAATTTAATTGTTCAGAAAGTTTGGCCAATGTAATTTTTGACAAGGTTAGTTTGGTAACGGATAAGAAAGATACCGTTTTAAAATACACGTTTGAAAGTAGAAAACTCCTAAATATTGCTATTTGCACCCTCTTTTCATTTGCTGTCACGCTCCCTCAAATTCTCTTTCTTTTAACAGAAAAAAAAAAAAACGAAAAAAATTGAAAAAAAAAATAAAAAAAAATAAAAACTGTAATCCATCGAACAGAAGATGAAAGAAGAGGGAAAGCCAAACATTTATAAAATCAGGTTTTTTTTGTAATTAAATTACAAGTAAATAGTTAAATAAATACTCATTATTAATCTCGAATTTCATCCGAAAATTACGTAATGGGTGAAATTGAATTTGCTAATTCACAGCTGGCCGTCAAATTCCTTGAAATTCACACCTTCTTATAATTTTTATTTTCTTTAAATAATTAAGTGGGCTGATCATGCATTTTGAGGAGAAGAAATTGAGATAATTTGGGAAGGCGGCGATCATTTTTTACATCTTAATCAAGGTATACATAATTTTATGAATAACCCATTTTTTAATTCTTTATTTTATTCTGTAATTATACATTTTTGAATTTTATATTGAAGAAAGGTCAAATTTTGTGTGTTTGTATTTGATTGATGACGTGAATTTTAATTTGTTAGGCAATTATTTGAGAAATATTAAATCAATTATTATTTGCGTGAATGTTTTTTTATTTAATTTTTTTAAAAGTTGGGATTTTTATTTTATGAATTCCGTGTTAAGAAGTGATTGATGACAGATTGGAGTTTTGATTGCATGTTGTAAGTAAGCGTGTTTCTATGAACTTATATTTTCTGGGTATGTGGGTGTTTTTTTTATAAGCTCTAATTTCTGCATGTTTGAGAATTTTAGGGGTTTTGTGTTCAATTTGATTGTGGGTAGTGCTTATTAATGAGTTTGATTATATAGCTGCATTGTTTTAGCATCTGGGTACATATTTGGGAGATTGAGATTGAAAGAGCACAAGAAGAAAAAAGAGATCAAGGATTTGGGGAGTTTTTTTTTTTTTTTTTTTTTTTGATGTGTTAGTAAATTGAAGTTTGGGACTCTAATTGTGTTCACAGGTTGTAGAAGTTTGAACTGATACTGTTAAAGAATCTGCATTCGAGTTTGTTCTGATTCGGGTTTTACTTTGGTTCACGACCTTGGGAGGAGATAACAGTGTTGGCTTGGTGGTGCATTCTAGACCTACTTCTGTAATTGGGATTTTGGCATTTGTGTCTTTCGATAGCATGGTTCGGGCATTGCTTGATGTTGGCATTGTTGCTTGTGTATGGGATGTTTGAATTGTTTCCTGGACTATTTTGTTGTTGGATTAACTAGATTTTAGGCGAATTGGAGTTCATTCCTCCAACCCCACTTGAAGGCGTTGCCCTTTTGATGTGAGGTGACCATTTGGTCATTTTGCATTCAAATGAGCATTGCACAATGAGTGGGGAAGGAGGATTGTCAGTAGATGGAGGAATCAAACAAGAAAGACTTTGATCTATTTGGTATTCTGAAGGCATGGCTCCCGTGGCAGAGCAACTCTGCTAATGTATCGAGGTCCTTTTGGATGCCTGATCATAGCTGTAGGGTATGCTATGATTGTGATGCCCAGTTTACAATATTCAATCGTAGACACCATTGTCGGCTTTGTGGTCGAATCTTTTGTGGAAAATGTACAGAAAATTCAGTTCCAGCTCGTAGTGCTGATCCCAGTAATTTGTTGGGTGAATGGGAGAAGGTTCGGGCGTGCAATTATTGTTTCAGGCAAGAGGAGCAGCGTTTAGCTAATATTGGTCGTGGCCCTCATGGGTCTCACGATATAGATCATTCACTCTCAGCAGCTAGTGATGCCAGTTCAACTTCTAGTGAATCTGCTTATGGTAGCAATGTTTCTATTTGTTCAATGTCAGTTGGTTGTGAACAGTCTTCTGAGTGCTTTTCTCACAGTCCATATCAATCAGCTTTGATGGATCTGTCTGTAGATGTCCTGGGCACTGAGGGATCAGGAAGGAGCACTTTTACTGCCCCCTATGCAGATGATTCATCTGTTAATCAATGTGGATCGGGTACAAACAGGTTCAATCCCTTCTCCTTTCTGGCTGAAGAACTTCCATAATGTTTGCTGTTGATTAGTTTATTCAATTTGTCATCTTGAACCCTTTTTTCTTCGTCTCATTGCTGGTATTGCCTATTAATTTTTTTGTCCACTTTCCTTTTCTCCTTATTGCTCTTTATAAAGGATTGGCTCCTTCTGTAATAGTAGTATCTGTAAGCGCTGCTGTTTTCAGGTTCTACTATGCATGCTGTTTTTTTTTTTTTTTTTTGAGGAAATTGTATTCTGTTATTAGCTTCATTTCTTTCAAGCAACTTTTGCCTGCCTCTATAAGATTGACTTTCCCATTCCCTTCCCCCTCCCCCCCCCCCCCACCCCCCCCAAAAAAAAAAGAAAAAAAAAGATCAATTGCTTACTCATTCTTGCCTGTGATTTGAGATGTCATATATCAGTATTTTAACTTGCTTTTCAGATTTACAGGGCTCTAAATTAATCATTAGGACCTTTAAAAGTATTAATAGAGCTATACTACATACTACTCATTTCTCATTTCTGAAAAGAAACTTGATGTTCTCTCTCTCTCTCTCTCTCTCTCTCTCTCTCATATTTATTTATTCATTTTTATGCTGCTAGTGCTTCTTCCCTATGAATGATGATTTTCTTACTCTGTTGCATTGCTTAACACTATCAACATTATGATGCAAAACCTTGGAGATATAGTGGTTGATGTGTTGATTAATTTGTGGTTAATAGGAGTGATGATGATGATGATGATGTCTTTGGTGTTTATGATATGGATTCCAAATCAACTAGTTGTTCACAGGCTAATGGCTACTATGGTACATTGGAAATCAATGCGATGCAAAATGCTTATGAGTCACATGATCAGGTTCCTGAAATGGGTTATTGTGACACCAAAGGCTTGAGTTGTTCGGCTTTTCAGGGCAGCTATGATGTGCAAGATGATGGTGTACACCAACTTAAAAAGAAAGAAGATAATGATTTTGGTGATGAATGTGAAGCATCTTCATCTCTTTGTGCTGTTGAGGATGTTAATACTGAGCCTGTTGATTTTGAGAACAACGGACTTCTTTGGCTTCCGCCTGAACCTGAGAATGAAGAGGATGATAGAATTGTTGGTTTATTTGATGATGATGATGATGCAGATGCTTCTGGAGGGTGGAGACATCTGCACACGTCTAGCAGTTTCGGTAGTGATGAGTATCATGAAAAGGAAAGCTCTGTTGAAGAGCAGAGTAATGTTATGAAGAATGTAGTTGATGGACATTTTAGGGCTCTGGTATCTCAACTTCTTCAGGTTGAGAACATTCCAGTTACTGATGATGACAACAAAGAGAGTTGGCTAGAAATTATTACTGGTCTTTCCTGGGAGGCTGCTACACTACTGAAACCTGACACGAGCAGAGGTGGGGGGATGGATCCTGGAGGTTATGTAAAGGTGAAATGCATAGCCAGCGGACGTCGCTCAGAGAGGTAAGCACTTTTATCAGCTTAATGAAAGAAGATGCATATCTTTGTGGAATATACCTCCTTAAGATTGTCGCACTTCTGGCATTTTTCTATCCTTCTTTTTCTTGTTGATCACTTCTTGATGCAGAATTTTGGTATTGTTGCTCTTAGTATGGTTGTCAAAGGAATTGTGTGTAAAAAGAATGTTGCACATCGTCGGATGGCAACAAGAATCGAGAAGCCTCGTCTCATGATCCTATGTGGAGCTCTGGAATATCAGCGGGTTTCCAACTTATTCTCAAGTATTGATACTCTTCTGCAGCAGGTTTTGAAAATCTTTTCTACTTCTGTGTCATGGGAACCTGAAATGTGTTACGTAAATGGCAAATGAGATACTTTGATTGCTGATTTTCGCCAACCACCTTTTAATTTTTTTTTTCATCAGGAAATGGATCATTTGAAGATGGCAGTTGCCAAGATTGAAGCTCAGCACATTAACGTCTTGTTGGTAGAGAAGTCAGTTTCTCGACAAGCACAAGAATACATTCTTGAAAAGGACATTTCTCTTGCTCTCAATATTAAGAAACCACTTCTTGAGCGTATAGCACGCTGCACAGGAGCTCAAATTGTTCCCTCAATTGACCATCTTTCTGGACAAAAGATGGGATATTGCGACCTGTTTCATGTAGAGAAGTGTTTTGAAGATTATGGCTCTGCTGGTCAAGCTGGAAAAAAATTGATGAAGACATTGATGTACTTTGAAGATTGTCCAAAGCCACTTGGTTTCACAGTAAGTCCTGATATATGGCTGCTATACTATACCTTTTCACTTATCTCAAGTATGCTGGAATAGCAGCCCAAAACATTTTTTTTGTTAGCATGAAACTTTGAGCCTTGGATTATAGCATTTTCACCTTGGAGTTGTCTTGCTTGCAATGACAAAGGTTTAATTTTTTGTTTGTTGAAAAACTGATGCAATGACCTACCAATTGTTTGGAGACTAGAAAGTCTCTTAAACTCCAATGTATTTTAGTATTCAGTGTGGGTCCAATTGTTGATGGGGGTACAGAACTGTCCAATGAAGGTACACCAGCTTCCTTTTTAATTATATTTATTAGAAATTAGTGAGGACTATAGCTCTGAATTAGATGAATACAGCTAAAAAGGAAGTAGCACTACCATCTTGTTACCCTTTATCATTGTCCGTGAACAAGGAATTTTCTCTTGGGCTACATGTCGATTTTGTAGCTAAACCCACTGACTTTTAGTGTATTTGTTGGTGGTGGCTGTGGTATAACGGTGTCCCTAATCCGATTTCATCTTCATACATGATTTGGACTGAGAGACAGCTAAATTCTCTTATACTATGATTAGTATGGCCTATTCTTCTAAGCCTTCCCATATGATTCTTGAATCAGAGAACCTTTTTATTTAACGTTAATACACTATAGTAGTATTCCATTTGTTAATGTAAAAGCTATGAAAATTTATTCTCTTAATATCTCAAGAAGTCTGTCCCAAGTTTCATTATAGAAGTGTACAGATGGAAATTTTGGTGAACTTGTGCTGTACATGGAACTTTTGCCCTGTTGATCTGTCTGCTTTATGTTGATATGACTATAGGTTGGAAGACATTTTAACTTGCTTGTGGCTAATTTTTTTTACCAATATATTCTTTATTTATTTTCTTTTGCAGAAACCAAAGTAGATGATTTTTGGAATATCATTTACTTAAATATTTTTATTGGTTTATGTTTTAGATTTTACTTAGAGGTGCAAATAGAGATGAACTGAAAAAGGTGAAGCATGTAGTGCAATATGGAGTTTTTGCTGCATATCACTTGGCTCTGGAGACATCTTTTCTTGCAGATGAAGGAGCTTCCTTGCCTGAGCATTTGTTTAACGAATCATTAAATGTAGCACTTCCAAATAAATCCTTAAGTATCGACCGGTCTATCTCAATGGTACCTGGTTTTGCAATTCCTGTACATGAGAAGCAAGAAAACTTTGGAGATCCCCAAATAATGAATGCTATTACCACTGCCTTTCTTGGTGGGACTACCGTGCAAAATACAGAATTGACAAAATCATTGTCTTTACCTTTAAACACCACTGTTCAAAATTCTGGATCCTCTCTTATCTGTGGCAGTGCCACTAATCTCACTTGTAAGCCTTCAATCAATGTCTCGGGCTCAGAGCTTTGGTGTGGTGAGGTTGCTTCTCTATCAGCATCTGTCAAGGAAAAGCATGCAGGAGACTTTATGGATCAAGATGCTTCGGCAGTTAATTGTGGTGAAGTGTCACATGTTCACCCTAAAGAAGTGAATTCTGACTCTCTAGGGTCAAATGAGATTAAATTTGTGGCTGAGGATGCCTGTAATTCGAACAATATGACTGGCTTAAGTGAAACATCAGGTTCCGAGTCTGTCTCTGGCCAACAAGATGCTATAAGTATTTCCCAGACTGAGCCTGGTTCTTTGAAACAGGAGTTCCCTCCGACATCATCTGACGTTCAGAGCATCTTAGTTTCCTTATCATCACGATGTGTGTGGAAGGGAACTGTGTGTGAAAGGTCTCACCTGTTTAGGATCAAATACTATGGTAGTTTCGATAAACCTTTAGGCCGGTTTTTGCAAGATCACTTATTTGATCAGGTAATATTGCATATGTTTGCATGCACATATATCTTTGTTGGTGACTTGATAGGAAATTTGATATTACTTTCTCCTGATTACATCAGAACTACAGGTGCCGCTCCTGTGATATGCCTGCTGATGCACATGTTCATTGTTACACCCATCGGCAAGGCACACTCACAATATCAGTTAAAAAGTTGTCAGAGATTCTTTTGACTGGAGAAGGGGAAGGGAAGATATGGATGTGGCACAGGTGTCTGCGCTGTCCAAGGATTGATGGTTTCCCTCCTGCAACTCGAAGAGTTGTGATGTCAGATGCTGCATGGGGGTTATCCTTTGGGAAATTTTTGGAACTAAGCTTTTCAAATCATGCTGCAGCAAGTAGGGTTGCTAGTTGTGGTCACTCTTTACACAGGGATTGTCTTCGATTTTATGGGTATGTTATTAATGCAACAACTAATAGCTTTCTACTTGTCTCTTTCTTGTATGAGATGCTGCTTATATAGAGTTGTCCATACCAGCTTATTATATGTCATATATATTTGATCATCGTGCTATTGGATTGAAGAGACCTAGCGCATAGGTTAGTCAAATTGGGTGTAGCTGGTGTTAATTTAGTTTGGGTTAGAATGAGTCAATGAACTGTTGATTTGGGTTGGGTTTTGTTCGGCTATTTTTAATCTTCAGATCATATTTTGGTCTATTGCTGAGTAACTTTATGAAGATGCAAATCCAATCACCATAAACCTGATTGATTTTGGTTGACTTAGTTTGGATAGGGCTCATTCAAGTTTGGGTTGTTTGAGGGGTTTTTTTTTTTTTTTTTTTTTTTTTTTTTTTTTTTTTTTTTTTTTGGCATTTGTGTGACTCCTGTCTGGTTCAGGTTTGAAAATTTTTTAATTTCATGGAGGATCATAGCATGATATTGGTTGCATTTTGCCTCCTAGAAACTTAGCTCCAATTTCATGTGTTGCTGAGAATGCGAGGTTAGAAAGCCTGGGCCGGAATGGAAAGAGAGGAGGGTTGGGGGGGAGGGGGGTGGCGGCTGGTTGAACCATGGAATCCCCCATCTGTATTGCCTAGCTATATTCTAAGTCGCCTCCCAGATAAATAGATTAAGGACAACACCTGCCATCTAGTCAGAATGGCAATACTTTGAGTTCCACGTGCAGTCGCGCACACTGGCAGGTCCCAGGATCGAATCCTGGTACCTATCTGTTTATTTTTCCCTCTTATCATCTTTCATTTCAGTAACTGTGAAAATTTATTTGCTTCCCATTCTTTCTTCTAGCAATCTTTCTCATTCTTATTGACATTATGTTCCTTTAGCAAATTAACAATTCAACCTACATTCTTTTATTCTGCGTAGGTGTGGGAAAATGGTTGCTTGTTTCCGTTATGCATCAATTGATGTTTATTCTGTATACGTTCCACCTGCCAAAGTTGATTTTAACTATGAGATTCAGGACTGGATACAGAAAGAAGCAGATGAGGTATGGCTGTTGATGATATTTCAAAGATTCTGTCCCACAATTTCATTTTTCATTGTGCATTGAAGTGTCTTTGCTTTAGGTTCTTGAACAAGCAGATCTCTTGTTTTATGAGGTTCGCAATGCCATTAGGCAAATAGCAGAGAAAACATATGGTGGATTGGGTGCTGGTATAGATTGCTCTGAATCAAGAATTGCAACACTTGAAGGACTTCTGCAAAATGAGATGACCGGATTTGAGGTATTATATCCAGAATTATTTGCCTTTGCTCTTTTTGTGGAATTATTTGCAGATTCCTCTGAAATGTCACCAAAATCGTATGTCAGGCTCTTTTCTGTTATAAAGCTCTCATGTGATTGACAATTAAAGAGTGACAAAGGAAATAATAAAAACTTAATTTAAGGAACCTCATCATCTATTTGTCAACACTCTTTGAGTTTATAATCTTGCATTCATACAATGAGTAGATGAGATATCTTTTGCGTAGACTGCGTGCTTGTGTTTTGCTCTATTGTTACCATCGTATTGTGGTTAATTGTACCACATTAGTATCTAAGGATGTGTTTTGATAATAGCTAAACTCCAATGCGTTTATGTTTATGTGGTGGAATATATAACAATAGTAATAATAATAACAATAGTAATAATAATAACAATAATAATAACAATAACAATAACAATAACAATAACAACTACAATAACAACTACAATAAATAACAATAACAACTAACAATAACAATAAGTCAGATGATTATTTTATTTTTTGCAGGAAATGCATCAGAGATTGTCTAACAGGGAGGTGAAAAAGGGTCATCCTTCTCATGATATCCTGGAAATTAATAGATTAAGGATGCAGCTGCTCTTCCGGTCTTACATATGGGATCAGCGCCTTGTTAATGCTGCCAGTGGTAAAGCCCTTCCTGCAGACCAAAAAGTTATTAGGAGTTCCAATCTGGAAGATGGAACTGTGGATATTGTGAAATCACTGGAGACTGCTTCTCACTCTAAAGCTAGTCCAGATCGTACTCGCGACTTTGTAGAACAAGATGTCCTCTCTGCTAGCTCTGGAAATTTTGAACCGCTTGATCCTTTGGAGTGTGGATCAACTGTTAGAAGGGCAGCATCTGACAGTCAGTTTATAGATACCCTTAACCGGCTTGATGCTGCTTGGACGGGTAAAACTCATCCAGGGGTTGGGATTAAAGAAAACAGCTTGCCATTGATGGGGTCGACTTCGGTGGATTCTTCATTGGCTGTTGTGGCGGAGAGGTTGGCACTGGAGAGTCGAGTTGAAGAGAAGGGTGTTGCCAAGGCAATATCATCTCCTTCACCAGTGGCATCTACGAACTCAAAAGGCTCAGATATTGCGGAAGACACCATAAGCTGGTTGGGAATGCCTTTTCTCAATATTTATCGATCTGTAAATAAGAACTTTCTTGGAAATACTCAAAAGTTAAGTAATTCCATATACATATCATCAGCTCGGGAGTTGGGGCTGCAAGGTGGGGCTAAGTGGCTTCTGCCTGAAGGTTCAAATGACCCTGTTATTCCAATTTATGATGATGAGCCAACCAGCATAATTTCTTATGCATTGATCTCAAAGGATTATCAAACTCAATTATCTGATGATGGGGAAAAACCGAAAGATATTGAGTCTGCAACTTCAATGCCAGCGGCAGAATCAGCCAGCTTTCATCAATCTGTTTCACCTAACGACTCTTTGAACGAATCAAATAGAAGTCTTTCAATAGATGATAGTATCTTATCTACATCGGGTGCACGCAACTCCTTCATGTCAGATCCGCTTTTGTACACAAAGTCATTGCACATAAGAGTTGCTTTTACTGTTGATGGCCCTGCTGATAAAGTGAAATATACTGTTACTTGTTACTATGCAAAGCACTTTGATGCCTTGAGGAAAATTTGCTGTCCATCTGAGCTTGATTATGTTAGATCACTAAGTCGCTGTAAAAAATGGGGGGCCCAGGGTGGTAAAAGCAATGTCTTTTTCGCTAAATCTTTGGATGACAGGTTTATCATCAAACAGGTTACAAAAACAGAGCTTGAATCATTTATCACATTTGCTCCCGAGTACTTTAAGTATCTTATGGAAGCTATAGACACAAAGAGCCCAACATGCCTAGCTAAAATTTTGGGCATCTATCAGGTATTTTTGATTCTTTAAGTTTGCTGATTACATTATATATGTTTGAGCAGACCTTATAGTAGTTGGGAATAATGTATCTAATAGTCTCCTGCATCTGCTCTGATTTGACACTTTTTCTTTCTCTATACAGATTTTTAATTAATATTGATAATTCATAAGATCTTGTTCTTGTTAGATGAAATAGATCAATGATTAGCCTCTGCTTTGGTTGCTTAGTATATTGTTCTAAGTGTAACCGGATTATCTTTTCTAAGCTGTAATGAGCTTGGCATTGTTCGTTTCTGTATGATTCAATTTTTTCCTTTAATACATAGAGGAGGCCCACAATTGTTCTTGTATATTTATTGGCTTATTGCTGTGCGTATGCATGGTTTAAGCTGTAAAGCTACATTGTATGTTACTTATTCATCTGTTGGCTAACTATTGCAGGTTACCACAAAGAATCTTAAAGGAGGTAAGGAATCAAAGATGGATGTTTTGGTCATGGAGAATCTTTTGTATAGAAGAAATGTCACAAAGCTTTATGACCTGAAAGGCTCCTCAAGATCACGATACAATCCAGATTCCAGTGGGAGTAATAAGGTCCTCTTAGATCAAAACCTTATTGAAGCAATGCCTACCTCCCCAATTTTTGTTGGGAACAAGGCAAAGCGCTTATTGGAGAGGGCAGTGTGGAATGATACATCTTTTCTTGCTGTAAGTTAACAGATTTCTTTCTTTAACATAATGTTCTTACAGGCATAACACTTGATTATAGATGCAAAGTTAGTTGATGGCTTCCCATTCAAAGTTCTGATCTTTTAGTGCATTCATATTTTTTAGATAGAACTAATACTACTTACGAGTTAATACTAAGGAGGTTTTAAGTGCAGAGAAAGCTAGGAAATAAGATATGTGCCAAATAATACTGTGAATTTTTTGTTATTATACCTTAAAATTCTCTGCAAACCTGTCCTGTTTTGCTTTAAATAAAAACTTTCCTGTGCTACATTTATACCTTTCTGTCCGTCTTACTTGGATTCCTCATTTTGCACCTTGATTCATTAATGTGATTGGGTATTTGATCCTATATTTGGGTTAAACAATTCAGAGTCGTGTAACACAGGAGTTTGAAACTTGAATGCTCTGGCACTTGTCAAGTCGCAAAGTCACAATAGCTGAATAGCATAATTACAAACTAGGTTTAAGTCTTATTTGTATTGATGAAAAAGAAAGAATTTCAAGCTTCACAAAGGAAGAATATTCTACTATGTTTGAATTTTTTATGATGCATGAAGCTCCCTATGTAACTGAGTTCCTATATAAACCATGGATTTTTTTTTGTGTGTGTGTGTGTGTGTGTGTTGGGGGGGGGGGGGGTGTGGAGGAGAAAGAGTGTGCTAGTGAACGGTTCCTTGTTGACTTGCCCAATGATTAGTTTGTTTGTACTAGTGTGGGATGGTAATCTTTGTCATTGTTACTTCCTTCGGACTTGGTATGTGAACCAAATGAAGGCTACTTTGGTTAATCATTGAAATTTGCATTTACGCAGTATATGTTATTCACTATTTTGTTGCTGCTGATGCAGTCTGTTGACGTAATGGATTATTCCTTGCTGGTTGGAGTTGACAAAGAGAAGCATGAACTAGTTCTTGGGATCATTGATTTCATGAGACAATATACCTGGGATAAACATTTGGAAACATGGGTGAAGGCTTCTGGCATCCTCGGCGGTCCCAAGAATGTATCTCCAACAGTAATTTCGCCCAAGCAGTACAAGAAAAGGTTCCGTAAAGCCATGACTACATATTTTCTCATGGTTCCTGATACTTGGTCCCCTCCAACTATTATACCAAATCATTCGCAAAGCAACCTTTCTGATGAAAATGCTCAAGGTGGGTCGTAAGTCATGACTCGTGAATATATTGAAGTCTGTGAATCGGAATGTTCTAGGTTTAAACAGGTAACTTCAAGGCTAAATGTCTTCCATACCTTTTGGTTTACAATGATCCACCTATTTTTCCGGAGTCTCATTTTTTGGTTAGTGAAATTTGATTAGTCGTCATGGATCTTAGAAAACATGAGATCATATCATTAATGAAAAAAAGATGCATGAAGAAGGCAGGTAAACTGAAGGTTTTGAATGTCTAATGTGGGGGTATATATTTGTAGCTAATCCAATGTCGTGAATGCTGTATATGGTTATTTTTTCGCCCCCTTTTTTCGGGTGCCTTAGCAATACAAGCTGTAATTGAACTGCTACATTTTTTGGTACAGTGTATAGAAGAGTTTCATAAGATCAATTTTTTGAATGTATTCCTGAGTGTATACGCACTTTTATTTGTTGCACATTGTGGCCCACACAGCCTACAAATTGGTCTAAAAGGGATTCTGAAGATGCTTATATTCCATCTTTTTGTGCCATTGATGATTTCTTTTCCAATCCCTTTTGGAAGGGAGTTAGTAGATACAGATAGAATTAACTAAATGCAGAAACCCAAATAATTGAACTACCCGTAAAATTGTCCGACTACTTTCACAAAAACACCTGCCCCTTCTTTTTCAATGAAAGATGGGCTAACTTTGAAATTCGCAACATCAACCTTTCGGAAGGGAGTTCACTGGACCCTAATACAAAATTCTGGATCTTGCGGTCATTCAGGTGGAAGATGAGAATAGTGCCAGTCTTAATACTTGTACATGCTATGTCGGAATATCTAACAAAAGAAACTCACAGGAGGTAAAGTCGAACAATGTTGTTGGGTTGAACTCTAAACATGATATTGAACATAAATAGATAATCCAGATTACCAAATGAAATGGATCATGTAAATGTGATTGATTAGAACTTTCTAAGGTAGAGTGGTAGCAATTAGGGAAGCTTGTATTCTTGGTTCAAGCATACACATGCAGGAACTACAGCTTGTTATAAAGCTCTGAAATGGCAAAGAGGACTGATTCATTACTTCATCAGTATAATGTAGGAAAAAATATAAGGTATCAACTGTCAAAGATACTCTATCTTCTTCAGATCCTTGGTTTGACCATACCCTAGGAAAGTTCTGTTTAGTTTATTTTACCATATTTTATTCCTAAATTAGAAAACAAAGACATACAGAAGTGACAGACCCTGTTGAAGATTGGATCTGGAGATGTCTGAATAATTTCTGATCTGAAAATGTTATTAAAGCAATGATCCATTTTAACGATCACATTTATCGAATTACATGGTGTGGGAGTCTTCATTTACATCCTGTAAAAGTAGGAATTACATGACCAAGTCCTTTCAACTTAACATAAGGTCTAGTAAAAGAGAGAAAACTAACAGGTCTTAATTAAGAAAACATTTATACAAAGTGATCATTTAGTGTTGTTTTGCATTTTTTCAATGCAGTGTATTGAATCCATTGCAAGACTTTTTAAGCATGTCGCTAGAGTTTGCAGTTTCTCCATCCATGATCTGAAGCCATCTCTGCTGAAGACGATCTAAGATACTGTCATCATCCCTGTATAATTTCATCTGTCAGACCAGATAACAAAGCAAACACGAAATTTTCACGGGATTGCTAAGAAAGATGAACTAACCTTACTGGTACAAGTGTTGGAGGATACTGCAAATGTAGACGAGGACCCTCATCGAAACCTTCGCATATAATCTCCCCTCTGTCATCTTTATAGCAAATTATACCTGTTGAATGATCTTCAAAAACCTGTAGTACCAGTCAAATAATGTATCAAATCATTATATGCTATAAACCGTGGATCAAGTAGTGAAAGGAATGAGAGAAGAGAGAGAAATGCAAACCGAACCTGGTCTTTTATGGAGGCTCTGATCTGAAGCTTGGTTGCTTTCTTGACAGGAAGCAGAGATTTCCTAAACCTCACCATTCCAAAAGCAGGCTGTTTAAGAGAAGCAGATTGGTGAATTACGATATGGGGTGAAAAGGAGCCATTTATGACTGCCATTGATTCTTTACTAGATCAGAAAAGAGAAGCACAACAGCAAGATGAAACAGTAGAGGTAGAAGCAGCAGAAATGGAAGTATAAGAATGTTACTCAGAAGTGGGGTCTTTTATATTAGAAAACAAGGAACATTAGAAGTTCTAAGTTGAGGCAAATGCAATTCTTAAACTAATTTAATATAAGGTATAATCTTATATTAAGAACGCATTATGATGAAGGAATCATTAATATAATGTCTAATCATAGTCCATTATGTAGAGTAAGAGGGCCCCACATAGCTTATCTTCTAACTGTTGCTGTTTGTGCAGACGAAGTCATTTCATTAGTTGGAGAAACCACATATTGTCTTTAATCAATTGGCCTAAGCTCCTCTCAAATATGTTTGAAAATAGATGCACTGCTGGTAGCTTTACAGTTTATCTTATCTGATCTGTATATTCTATTCATGTCAACTATTGGACACATCCCTAACTCTCTATAAACAAAAAAACAGAAACCCACAATCATCGTCACAACCACCACCCAAATGAACATCCACCACAAGCAAAGTCAAAGGAGAGGGAAAATTACTACATGGACTCAGGAGTACCTAAACGATGTTCCCATTGGTGCATATCGCGCATGTCATGCACGTGCCTGGCAAGGGGCACTGGATGTGTACAGATTCAACTAATCTCTTATATTAAACTGATCATAGTGTTGTAAAATAATGGAAAAAGAGAAAATAAATATTAAGTTCACCAACTAGTTACAAGATGAAGCTGGAACAACTTGACACATATTAAACATAGCTTATCATCAATAATTGAATGAAATCTCCCCCTTAGCAAATTGGCATCACGATAGTTATGAAAAGTCATTCATCATTTCATCTTAAATTGATAATCAGATTCATAAGTGAATGATCCTGGAAATATGTTAGCTACAACGTGTTACTAATAAATTAGTAGTACGATAAGGTATGTGTTGGGGTTGATGAAACAGCAATCAGATTTAATACCAATATATAATGGTAAACAAGGGAATTCTGGTATCTAATCTTTTGAGACAAAGCCAATAAATGGTTTTGTTTCTTCCCCTAAAAATCAAATTAGTGCGGGGACCATAACAAAGGAAAGGTTTTTGATTGTAAGATATTGATTTCTAGTCTCAGTATGCTTTAATTTTAGGTGTTTAAAATTACTGATTATAGAAATAATAAGATAATATGATTAGTATCGTAACTATCGTTACTAAAATCGTCAACGTATGACATATTATCCCTATCAAAACTAGACACATAGAAAAATAGCATTATTTGAAATTAATATATGGAAAATTATAATTGAACCACATCACAAGATAATTGACAACAAGAAATATCAGTCTTTTAGAGCAAAAATGGTGAAATTCTCTCTTTTTTTGTTTTGTTTGTTTGGGAGAAGGGGAGGGATTGGGATCATGATTTTTGAGGGTTTGATCTTCAGTCTTTGAGTTACCGTTAAATCTAATCAGTAGGATGATGTTGTGTAATAGTACAGCAACAGATTTGACAATTGACAAATGAATCAACTTCAATGTGTGGCATATTTTCATTCAATCTCATTTATTATAACTACGTCAACCATCCAATCCTTATCATTCACTACATCTACAATTACTTTATCTTAGATTTCCTTATCATGCTTATTCAGGACTATATTTGTATAGAATAAGTCTAATATTTTAAAGGAACCAATTATAAAGACTATATGTGTATAAAACTAAGATAGAAATCAAGGTCAAATTTGGCCTCATAAAACTCTTATATAGAATTTAATTTTTTTTTTTTTTTTTTTTTTTGGGGGGGGGGGGGGGGGGGACACAAAATCTTACATAGTTATACATTAATTAGTATAGCACAAAAGCTTATTTGAGACCAGTCTCACAAGTACTAGTCTTGGGTTGCCTTGTTATGGCTGAAGGGTGACTTATTATATCACGTAAGATTGACTTTTTTATGTCGCTGAAAGGATGACAGATTGTTAAGGGACTTTTTTATATTATTGAGGGAGATCTGTTATTTTTATTGAGGGGTGACTTGCTGCGCCCAAGAGGCCATCAAGCCAAGACATCTAATAATAAGGAACAAATATGAGACTTATTTGAGTCACAAGACACAAGTTGATAATCTGGGTGGTCAAAGATGCTGATAAAATAGGTTAGGGCTAGATTTCTTTGTTTTTTAATCACCATTAAGCTGATAAGCAGCAAGTCTAAATATTCAAGGTGAAGAAGAGGAAATAGTAGATTAGCCTATCTAAGTGTCTTTAACAATAAGCTGAAAATCTTAGACAAAATGTGGAGGAGTGCAACACAGAATGACCAGCATTCTCAATTCCTCGTCACCAGACCCAAAAGAGCTACTAGATGATTGGCACATTCATAAAAGCAGGTTAAGGGAGGAGTAGCAAACCCCATCATACTGTAACTGCAATCTCAGTAGACGCATTTGCAAAATCAAGACATAAATCTTCTTTTCTTATAGTTCAGTGCCAATAGTTACCTTGGCTGTCTTTTCTGCTACTAATCCACCAGACCACCAAGTAGTGCCAGACAGATTCAGGGAAACTACAAGCTTCCAAGTCTCCAAGCACCAAGAACTTCCTGCAACAAGCACACTTTTATGAGATCATGGTAAAGTTCAGGGCATCAACCTCTGATTATTCACGACTCCAAAGATGGGTGAAGGTATGGACACCAGACTTCGTGCACAATGGGTCACTACTCATGTAATATTCTAAGTTTAAAATTTCTGAAGGTGTCAAGACTCTCTGCTGTTTTGTTTTTTACCATATTCAGTTGCATTGTTGCATAAATAAACTTTATGCACTACATAAATTTCTTGCAAGTTCCAAAGCAAACAAAGATTCTTCTGGGGGGAAAAAAATGAAAATTTAGTAACCATCAAGGAATAGTGATCTCAGAAAGCAACAATCATTCACAGATACACAACACTGTTCTTAACAGACCATTGCCACCACACACACACACACACACCAAAAAAAAAAAACCCTACTGAAAGACTGCATATTCATATTACATCCACATTTTATTAAATGAAATCCCAGTGACATTAGCTACTCATAATGATTCCTCGTAACAAAGTTAGATGGCAACCTAGCAATCTAGCATGATAGCAGAACACAGTATATAATCTCTGTTCAATGTTACATCAAGGCACATAACAAAATCTGAAAATTTAACCAACATAAAAATGAAAAATTAGAGGAAGAAAAAGAAGGCAAACACCACAATTGGATTAAATTTCCCAAACTGAGATAAGCAATTAGTATGCATTTTGCCAGTTCCAGCCACAGGCCATATTATTAAATCACTATCACAACCAACTGAAGATGAAGTCACACCTTGGAGCTTTCCTCAAGGCTACTGTGTTTGTTCTAGCCAAATCATTTCTCTCCAATGTTCACCTCATCTTGTCGAAACCTGGATGAATCTTTGAAATTCATGAGTGTATCCATATGTATATATCCACAGAAGTAAAAAAACGATGAGATGAACAAGATGGCCACTAGCCAATCGTGATATTTGTTCACCTTCATGTTTATTTGCATACACATACTCTCAAACAAGTATCATCACATGTGCAGAGAATGACAGCGGCAAGAATTTATCTATTACTCCGTAATTAAATTCAGTGAGGTATACACAAGCTTCCAGCATAGTATACCTGCCACTGCTGCTGCTAAGTTACATCAATTTATAGTTAACTAATTCTAACAATCAAATATTTCTATATTCCTGTAAAACATATATATTCGTCCAAAGCTCTAAGATGCCTGTGAAACTAGTCAGTAACTAAGTTGTATCTCAATCAAGGGGTCAATAGAGGCAGTTGATAACACTTACATATGACTTTATTCAGGCACATCACCAACTAATGCCGGGAATCTTTTCAGTGCATCTAGTCCTCATTATATTTCTAACTTTTGTCGATCCATCCCAGTCACCTGAAGTAGCAAATATTCCAGATAATTGCACATAAGCACTTGAATTTTCAGGATCAAGATGAGTCATTAGCTCTGCAACCTCTCTGCCCAGATTCTTGTTACCATGTGCCACACACCCTCTCAGAATTGAAGACAGCATACTAGCATCTGCCTTAAATGGCATTTGTCTAATTAGAGCTGTTGCCTCTTCAAGACAACCGGCTCGAGCCAATAGATCAACCATGCATGTGTAATGCTCATATTCAAGTTCTATGTTATATTCAGATTTCATCAAATAAAACCACTTCCTGGCCTCCTCAATCAATCCACAGTGACTGCAAGCAGATAGAAGTACAGTAAAGGTAACAACATTTGGCTGAACTCCAGCATGTCTCATGGAAGCAAACAAATCTAAAACCTCCATTCCTAGACCATTTGTAGCATACCCCGATAACATTGAATTCCAAGAAGCTTCATCAAATTTGACCATTTCGTCAAATAACTTCCGACCCAAGTTAATGAAACCACACTTGCAATAGAAATCAATGAGTGAGGTACAGACAATCAAGTCAGCTTCTAAGCCAACAACAGTAGCTCTTGCAAAAACCTGCTCACCAAATCTAAGTGAACTGATGCTAGCACAGGAGCTGATCACACTTGCAAAACTGTATTTGTCCATTCGAACTTCAAGCGTATTCATCTTACAGAAAAGATCTAAAGCTGAAAGGGGACAACTATTTTGACTAAAAGCTGCTAACATTGAATTCCAAGAGATCAAAGATTTATCTTGCATACTGTCAAAGATCTGCTTGGCATCTTGCAATCTTCCACAGTTACAGTAGACATTGATCATAGAATTAAGAAGGACAGTATCATAAAGTTCAAGCTCATCAAAGAATTTACAAGCATTACTTGGATTTCCGCACTTGGAATACATATCAATAAGGGAACAAGCAACAACAACATCCGTAGAGACCCCAACTTTGCAAGCATGATTGTGTAATTGTCTACCATATTCATGAGCACCACCAATACTCGAGCAAGCATTCATAACATTAGCAAAAGTAGAGCAGTCTGGCTTATAGTCCTTATTCCTCATCATGTTGAATAAAGCCAAGGCCTCTAAAGGTTGATCATTAGCAACATAACCAGAAATCAACGAATTCCAAACCACTACACAAGGATTAGCTATGCTGTCAAAAGTTCTTCTAGCATCATCCATTTTACCTAGATCTGCATATCCTGTAATTAAAGCAGAAAGTGAAAAGTCATCAGCTTCATTTGTCAACTTGAAGAAATGTTTAGCATTGTCTAATTCCCCACACTTGCTATACAAATTAACAATAGAGCTTCCTAAAACCGTGTCGAATTCCACTCCATCAATAATGATCCTAGCATGAATTTGCTTCCCACAACCAAGAGCCATCATATCAGTACAAGCACCAACCATTGTTGCCAAAACAAAAGGATCTCTCTTCCCTGATTCAGCACCATCAAAGTTCATATCTTTAAACAACCTCAAAGCTTCTGTAGGACACCCACGACGAGCATACCCATGAAGCATCGAATTCCAAGCAATACCATTCTTTCTAGGCATCTCATTAAACACCATCCTAGCTAAACCCAATTCGCCCGATTTCACACACCCAGAAATAACAACATTCCATGAAAAATCATCCCTAAAAGGCATAGAATTGAAAATCTCCAATGATTTATTTATCTCCCCTGACTTCATAAACCCCTCAATAAGTGTATTCCATGAGAAGCAGTTTCTTTGGGGCATTTCATCGAACACCTTAGCTGCATCCCTCATAATTCCACATTTTGCATAAACCTGAATTAGACGATTTCCGATGCTTAAAACGGAATTAAGAATACCCCTTTTGAGGAATAAGAGATGAATCTGCTTAACTTGATTAATGGAGTTTTGGCGGCCATTGTAGGATTGTAATAGCTGTGTATAATAGCGCAGGTCATAGTCCATTATTATGCATCAAAACACTTAAAACCCAGAAAATTCTCTCTCTTTCTTCCTCCCTCTTTCTCTTACTCTGTCAGATTGTTGAGAGTTGATAATGAAGAAAAAGCTTCTTCGATTATTTGGCGCCCATTTTCAACAAGTTCTCTACATTAACAGTAAAGCATCTACAGACTACAGTATAGAAAAAATGAAAATCTTAATGTCGTTAAGAGCTACTACTGGGCCGACCAAGTCCACATGCCGTGTCAGCAGGCCATGCTTGAAACGAGCTATTTGTATCAATCTTCCATATAAAAAGCCCATGATTAACTTATTTTGACTATGCACATTTCACGCCACTAAACTTTAAGATGCATTAAGTCGTATATACTAATATATTTAAAAGCGTTTATTACTGTTATGTCACACACTCAATTCCAGGCTATTCATTAGTTAAAGTATTAAATTATTGCTCTCGAGAATGCTATCTAGTATAGTTGGTTAAAATTTTGAAATCTGGTATCCAAAACCCGAGATTGAATTCGGTCTAATAGTGTTGGAGTGTAAACTTTCTAAATAATACATGTAAGTGTTTCACATTGAAAGAGACTAGAGAGTTGAATACTTTAAAGGTACTCAGACTCGTATTTGACAAATATTGGCCTTGTGACTTCCTTTACACTAAATTACTACCCTCTCCATTTCATAATGTTAGTCCCATTCCCATATACTATTTTGGGCGTTTTAAAAAGAACTACCCATATTGAACATAATTAATTGGTTGTATATTGATGACATGACTCTAAGTAATGAAATTTATACCTTAAATTATGCAATTATAACTTGTGCTTTCCTAATAAAAAATGAAAAAAGTTAAATAAGGTAAACTAATTTATGTAATTGATTGGGACTAACATTATAAAACGGAGGGAGTATTATTCTCTTTCTAATTAAAGCTGAGTCGTATAACACTACTTCATACCTTAAATTTGAACCTTATAATTAAAGCTGAGTCGTATAACACTCCTAATTTTAGTCTCATATTTGATGCAATTAATTTGAGCCAATAGCTACTCTTTTCGCATCCATTTGTTTGTCTTTTATTTATTTTGAATCATCCCTTATAAATACTTCATACCTTATATTATTATATATTTCATAATTACATGTTCTCTTGTAAAAATTTGGTTCAAACCTTAATAATACACCTTTTATCTATAAAGCAAGCAAATAGATAGAGGCAAAGGAAGTAATTTCTCTCAATTAAGTTCAATCCTAGATATGCTTACCTTTGTAAGCATTTTAAATTTCCAAAACATCATTATCTCAATATTTTATCTTAAAAATATTAGTGAGAATCAACAAGGCAAAATGCCAAAAAAAATTATTCGAGACTCGAGATTAATAGGTGCATAAGTGTGAATTGAAAATTTCAGCAATTTACAATGAAACCATCAACCACCTTAAGCAGAGAGTAAACATTGAATCCATCAAAATTTGCCAATCAAATTCCATCCAAATTCACCAAATCACTACTTCCCATTTCTCTAATACCACATAATTCACCAATACACCATGCTCTAAAGGTGTTTGTCAAAATGCCCAAGAGAACATATGCACTGGTAAAGTGGTAAGCCCTAAAAACTTAGTACACGAATCTATATACAGTAGGAGTATTTGTTGAACATGTCACCTACGTCTGTGTAACACTGTAATTTATATTTTGCATTACAAATTCCATAGGAGAAAATACATGTTAATATGCCATATAAACTTTGCGCGTTTATATGGGGGCATATTGGACAATTGACGCTGTTTAGTAAGGGTATGCACGTCAAACTGACCAAATATAGTTAACAGCTAACTAACGACGTCAATTCAGGTGTTTTTCGTCCCGTTCCCCAAATTGTTGTTGACCCCGTTACAATTGATCTTTACCTTTGTTGGGAATTAGAACTGAGGTTTGGCGGCGAACGAACATCAAAGTCGGAGGAACGAACTGAGGTTTGGGTCTGCAATTCTGGGCGACCATAGTTGGTGTCGCGTTGGCGGGTCTTCAATTCTGGGGGAACATATTTCGCGGCGCAACATATTCTCGGCAATTTTAAGATAAGGTATGCATTACTGGATTTAGGGATTGAATTACTCGATTGAATATTTTTTTTGTCCATGTATGTTGCCGATTGCCGATTTTATCTTTGTTCCGTGATTTATGGATATTACATTGCAGTTTATTTGAATTATTTTTTACCTATTATTGGTTATTGATATCTGTTCTAGGGTTTGTAGATTGCAGTTATTTGATTTGGTGCACGCAATCGCGCATCGATTGCGTTGTTTTGTATTGACTTTCCAGTGAACTGCAAACTTAGTAATTGGTATAGATTGAGTGTTGTTGCCATTAGGTTGAGGTTGTTTTATTGAGGTGGTGCTAGAACTTCTGCAATTGCTATGAAGTCAGTTGTGTTGTGATTGTATTTAACTATGGTCTTCTATGTTCAATGGGTATAGTAGTAATTAGTGTTACAGAAATTCGAAGTGTGGATTGGATTTGGTTTGGTTTGGATTAGTACATAACACTATAGTAATTGGGATGATGGTGTACAGGGGTAGGTAATACATTGCACATTGCAGGTGTTTGGCAAGAAGATGGAATCATTTGGGAGTTCGAACCGGAAGCGCAAAATCTCCAGCCATGGAAATGCGTTTGAGGTAATGTATGGTAGAATTAGTCATTATATGTTTACAGTGATTTGTGGAAGTAATAAAATCATTTTCAATATGTCATATAAGGCTGGTGTTGTACCTCCATTGAAGAAGCTGTCTCCGGAGTTATTCAAGGTAATCTGAACATTTATCGAAATTCTTAAATGAGAAATTAAAACAACATAGGGGCTTATGTATTGGAATGAATTAGGATGATTCGTTAAGCGTTGGAGGGGTTGTGAAAAGGAAAGGGGAGGTGTTGCTACGCCATGTGAATGCTAGATGTAGGGTAAGTTTTAATAGTTGAACTATTGATTTATTGTTGTTTTTATAAGACTAATTTGCTATTAATTTGGCTAAGTAAAAGGTAAATGTGTTGGTTAATTTTTATTAATTTTAACTTATGTGGAAAATTTCAGCCAGCGAATACAAGTTGTCGGATAGAGTCATTTGGAAAAATATGCCATACTTTCGATGAGCGACGTAAGAGGTGGGTTGGGGAAATGGGGTTTGGTGGTCTTTTGAAAATTGGATCTTTTTTGAATCTCCCAAGGCAGTTGTCGTACTGGCTTATGACTCGCATCGATCCTTTCAATTGTACGCTTACCTGTCGAGATGGTAGAGTTTTTAGGCTTTCACAAAATTAGGTTCACTGGGTACTTGGAATTCCAAACGGTGGAATTCCTGTTCCCACTTACAATACTTTGGGGAGTGATATGTTGAAGGAGCTAAAAGGGCTAATGGCTAGTTATGGTAAATCATGGAATACGAAGTCCGTGAAAACTGGTAGAGAGTACGTATTTGAGGGTATTCCAGTTAATGGGGAACTCATTGCTCGGGTGGAGGGAAATTGGGAAGAACATCAGGAGGTAGAGTTCAAGACTTTGTTCTTATTGTTGTCGCTACAAATGTTGTTATGCCCTACCCAGTCATCCAGATTGGCTGCGGATATAGTGCCGGCTTTAACTTGTGCTCGGAAAGCTGCTGAATATGATTGGTGTAGCCTTGTTCTGAAGAAGCTCATGGACAGTGTTGCGATGTTTGCAAGGCGGTTTTATTCAACAGGATTTGCTAGTGGGTGTGGTGGCTGTCTTATATTTTTGGTGGTAGGGGAGTCTAATTTTTTACTCATTAATGCGTTTGTTATGAAGCGTGCAATTGAATCAAAAGTGTGTTTTGTGTTATAGGTCATATATTTAGATCGACTAGATAGAAATCCAGTGCAATGGGGCTATTACCCAAGGCTGGAGGTTTGGAACGTGGAGGAGATACGTATGGCTGTTAGAGAAGACCGTATCCCGGGGGGAGACTTTGGTCAACTTGGGGTAAGTACATGTTTTATTGTATTGGTATTATTCTTTGTTTTCCTTGTTTAAATGAATTTGGTTGTTATGTTGTAGATGTTGGATGTGGCTTATGGTGAAAAACATCCTACCGAAGCACGGGACACAAATGGGCCACATGGGTCACAACAGGTTCATAGAACTGGCAGTGTGAGTGTTTGTTATAGGGGCAGGGAAGCACGAAGAAAGACCCCTAAAAATAGGGAAAAAACAACTATGAAGAAAACCAATGTGGTGGATAAATCAAAGGAGTTAACTAGTCAAGGGCTCGTTACTATGCGCAAGAAGTTCAATTTTGAATGCACAGACAATACTCTCTGGATGAACAATGAAGATGTAACATCTTTTAGACTTTGGATGCTGAAGAGGTATCTGAATTGTAGATAGAAATTCCATTATAAGTACTGTAGGAAGTTCGACTATTCCTTTTCTTTTGATGAATAATCTATGGTTTTATTAGGTGGATATCGGCTGAAGCTCTTTTCAAACTACAATCAATAACTGTTGGTGTAAGTATCCCATTGATATGCTTTCTTGATACCTGCATTGTTACAAAACTAAGGGAAATTTGTGTATATGCCATAGGTTTTGACGATGATGCATGGATTGGTTTTGCCGTGTTCAGGAGGTCCATCTATTTGTACTTCACTGCTGGTAAGTGTGGTTTTGTTGTTGTTAAAACCTTATGAAACCTGGTCAATGACAGGTCTTTAATGATACAGGGTGATGTGGTATTATTTGCTGGTGGCTGTGGTTCGGTATCTATGGCAAGAGGTTCTATTAATCGGTTGTTACGTAGTCAGTGTTGTTCTTACTTGGCCATAGTGTCTGAGGTTCACGGACCTTCAGTGTTCGACTCTCCTGTACTGTCATCCGTTTGTGTTGTGGCCAAATCTGGACATGTATCAGAGCTGTGTTTCATTCACGCTGATTCTAGCACGCCAAACGTTAAGGTCATAAAGCGGGTAAGTCGTAAACATTTCTTTTTCCTATACTCTTCCGAAGTAGTTGCCACTAATATGTCATAAAAATGCTTGTTAGTTTATAATATGACTTCCAGTTAGCAGACTTAATGTGTGTCATGAAGTTGTGGCCTGCACTAGGGGACTTAATGTGTTAGTTTATTAATATGTCTTGCATTTTATGTGCGAGATGTAATAAAGCTTTCCTGTTATTTTAGATTGCATTTTATGAAGGAGAAATTCTTAGTTCGAGGCTTAAAGTTATCTGTTTTGGAATAGTATGAGTTGTGCTCACTTTAGAATCCTGTGTTATAGGTTTTCAACGCGGATGAAGTCTACCATGAAATTGAGTTACTATTTGGGTACGGGCTATTGTTCCCTTACAACACGAGGAATGTGTTTATTAATAATGATGTCAAATGCATCAAATGCGATGGAGAAACAGACATCAAAGTTATACCAATTTGATGTTGTGCATTAGAAATAGAATTTGTTGCCTATATCATGTCTTCTTAGAAATTGACTGTGGAATGTAATGGGCCATGTAATAACGACCATGTAAATGGGATTTGTGTGGGCTTTCTGTTTATTGTGCTTTATTATGGGCTCAATACCCATAATGGACTTATAAAATCTGTAATTTGCTTTTCGAAGAAAAAGGGACCACTTTCAATTTGGTCTCCCTGTTAAAAAGGTGTTGGATTAATGTGTTAGTAATGGGCTTTCAATTTCATATTTGAATTAGACAGTAACAATGGGCTTTCAATTTCATATTTGAATTAGACAGTAACAATGGGCTTTCAATTTCATATTTGAATTAGACAGTAACAAAGGACTTTCAATTTCATTAGGCCAACAATACTGCAACAAGATACATATCATAATACTTAAGACTTCTTAACATTTTAGATTATAGGAAAACATCAACTACTAGAAATAGTGTTTGTTACTTCAAACTTGAACATCTATGGCCCAACAATATTCGGTGCTAAAAGAGCTACTCAATTTCATGGAGACTTGACTGGTGAAAGAAAGAATGGCGTAACCACCATCGGACTCTGTTTTGGAAACTCCATACACAACATATGGCTTCAAAAACGCACAAATATGTCGAGCCTTGTGAATGGACACTCTTGACTCGGTTAGGATAACCAAATGAGGCATATGCATTTGTATGGCAGACCTCAGCAACGGCAAGAACGTCTCCCTACCCATATCACGACAATTCCACAGCATGTACCTTAACCCTTTTAAGCTACTCCCACTCCAGCACAATCCGTGTTCATTCGCCACTACTTTCACCTCAACCTCCATTTCTCTCCCATCTAAAGTGGATGAAGACATGGTAGTGCTGCGTATGTATATATTAGACACTAACAACGGATAGTGTGTAGTGAAAAGCTTACAATCATTTCTGTAACTTGGAATTTTCAATTGATGATCCCCTATAGACAACTCACAACACTCGACAATTGTGGGTAAATCGGAAGGTGGATCAACTACATTGATTACAGACTTCGGTATGACATGTTGTAATCCACATCCTTCTTTACCACCTTGGGTAGAGATGACCCATTGGACAAAGAACTTCATGGCTTTTGGCAGTAAGGCCAAATCAGATAAGTCGGGCAAATTGACAAGCCTAACCTTGTTTGTTTGAGTGATTATTACGAGGTCTCCTCCCAACCTCGCATTACCTGCAATTACTTGAGCCAGAGTGTAAGCATCAAGCCTTGAAATTGTTATTTTTCCATCGGAGGACAGCACCGGGCTTTTGATCACACCAAGCACACCTTTCCGGAGCAATTTGTGCGAGGCTAGTTTGGGAATACATGGATTGACAACTTTTAAACCCTTAGTTTTAACAAGGTGTGAACATGGTAGTAGTAAAAAGTCTCTCGTGGATCTCTTTCGGTTGTATGGCTTAACCAACCTTACAGGGATTGAAATTTTTCGCTTTGCCATTGTTTTTCTTTAGGGTTTTGATGAGGGTAGCACCATATATATACCAGGATAAAGTAATGATTGATTTTAGCGGGCTCATTTGGGAGGGTAAGTTGAATGTGTAAAATAAAATTAGGCGGGCTCATTTGGGAGGGTATTCATCCATTTTGGCGGGGTCATTTTAGTGGCGAAAACAAGCCGTCCAATATCCATTGGACAGTAGATATCCTAATAACGACAAAAACGCCTCCTAAATAGTATGGATATTCACGGATCGGATATGATTAGAATATGATTAGAATATGATTAGAATAAGTTAATAAGTTTTAAAAAAAAATTTAACAGAAAAACTAGTAATTGCATAATTTTATTTATAATTCATTATTTTAGGCTTTAGTTTTCGGACTTATTTTAGATTCCGAAATTGTAAAAATTAATATCTGCATCCGACATCCGCTTTTTTACATTTTTAATAGCACTATATTATCTCCACAAGAATACGTGATTTTATAATAATTAAAACTGACTACTAACGATTAAGTGTGCATGAATATATTAACTTTTCTATATTTTAATGTAAGTAGTAATATTTATTACAAAATGATAGTTCATTTAGTGATAAAGAAATTATAATGTGAGTAATTTTGTCCACGTTAATGAACCAAATGATTTGAACTTATGACCAGCGCAATCTGAATTGTAGTAGTGTACAACTACAAACGGAGCACTACTACAAATGATTTCAAATTACTATTTATCTAAGTTGCAATATGACCAGCAAAGGAATTCATGCGCATATATACCAGCATTTTCAATTTATTTTCAACTGAATAAAACAATATGGTGAAGGAGATATAGACTAACATATACCTACCAACGACATTAAGGTAGACAATATAGATTAACATATGTGTTAATTAGTAACTATGTATCACGCATAAACCTACATGATCGTGCTGTCATCAAGTGCACACAACACAAACGCTTCATTAATTAGACATACCAGAGTTCTATTACTAGATAATAGTCATTAAACATCACAAACCATAGTTCCACAACGACACAAGATACATACTAGAGTACTAATACAGATATTGTAATAACTAATAAACCCTTTAACAATCCTCAATACCCTCAGCCACACATCTTAAACCTGCGAACCAACAGCAAATTAACAGCATGGTCAGTGATATACGAATAGCAACCCGAACATAAATTAAATGAACATGGATTGAGTGCAACCTGAACTGCATTGAATGTTCCCATAATACGGTTATCATTATCGTCATCGGCCGCAATTAGCATGGTTGAATCCACCCTTTTAGCATCCCAGAACACGACTGTCCCCCCAAGAATTCCTCCACCTGCATCAAAGCGCCAGGACATGGTAGTTTCTAGTTTAGACAAAATCCTCTCACAATTAATGGCAGTAGCTCCAACTTCTGTCACTATCATAAGAAAGGGGTTATGGGTTGCAACAATTTGTTTAAAGTGGTCCACAAAGGAAGGACGGGTGATCCTACGACCGTTCCAAAGCACAACTGATGCTCCAATGTCGATTTCCCTCTTATGAGGTTCGACTTCCGGTCGTAATGCAACAGATTGGTACCGGCTGGTGAGGTTGTCTTCTATAAATTGATCCCTAAAAACAGAGTAATTGATCTCTGTCATAGGAGATCTCACCTGCACAAACAATTGACCATTGTATGAACGGCAATATTTGTGCATTAATCTTCTTAATCATACAATTACACGATTAAAGGAATTACAAATCACAATTAATGGATTTTACCAAACAAATGAATTTTAAAGCAGGGACATTCGCAACAACATGATATTAATTAATTAACAGGAATTATAGATTGACCTTAATATAATAGAGATTGACCTTAATATAGAGATTGACCTTAATATAATAGAGATTGACCTTAAAAAAGATATCATTCATAATTTATGGTCGCAATTGAACAATAATAAGCACAAACATGATAAGTATAGTAATCTAAACTCAATTGAATAACAGGTCATTAAATTAAGCAAAAATAAAGAAAAAAGGAAACATCCTTCACCTGGAGGAAGATAACATCATCTGTGTAGCTACCAAAGTCGGTGGTGAAGCCGCTCAAGCATAGGGAATATACCGGGCCACTTGTGGGTATAATGGGCTTAGCATCAATCCTATCAGCCAGTAAGGTCGGGATGATTTTGGTTTTCCCCTCATACTTGACAGATTCACCCTTTTCTATCTCAGAAATTGCTGACTGAACTTCCGGTTTGTTAACGACATCAGCCATGTTTGGTAAGTGTGCAGGGAAAATCTGACCTTCTTCATTAACCATCATCATTTTGTCCATCATGTGTTGCTCTTCTTTGGGGTTAGCCACAATCTTCCTTAAAATATCGAACTCAACAACATGAAGGGTCAATTTGCCGTTTTGGCTATGAAAGTAAACGAAATCATTGAAGCTCATCTCTTGTTCTGGATTGTTATTGTATCCAAAACAGTGCTTCACATTCTCAACGGCTTCAGCCGTGTAGAATCCAGGAGGGCATGTGGCTTCTTGGTTAGTTTCCATGGATTGGATTTCAGAAAGTAGTATGGAAAAAATTTGGATGAGGATGGAAGGTTAGAAGCTCAATGTTTGGAGAAGTAGTGTGTGGTACACCTAATTACATAAGTGTAACTGGTACATGGTCAAAAAGCACCATGTCTGATACTGTACAAAGCTCAGCACTTTTGGAATAGATTTTATGTGTATTTGTCGTTTTCAATTCATATAGGGGTAAAAGGAGCAAAGTACTACTCTGAAAAGGTTACAACCTAAGATTTGTTGTTATATAAAATTTTGATTATGATAATGTGATTGTCATGGAATTTTTAATAATATGAAGTAAGGGTTAAATAGTAATAACTTAGTTGAAGTTTGAACTGAAAATAATTTGTAGGAATCCAATAACAAGTAATTACAAACATATGGACTACACCTCCGTCGCAAAATTAAAAATTAAATAATTTTTGTCATGACGGTGGTTCGTATTGTCGCGTTTGTACTTTGTATTGTCTATAAAGACTAAATTGCAATATATATTTTGAGGACCGACGGTAGTATAAATTTAGCCTAAACCCTAAAACCCTATAATACTAAAGCCCAAGCCCTAAACCGTTAACCGTTAACCCTTAACCCTAAACCCTAAAGCCAAAGCCTAAAGCCTAAAGCCTAAACCATTAACCATAAACACCACAACCTCAACCTAAACCCTTAATCAACCGTAAACCCACAACCATTGACCCGTTAATCCTTAATCCTTAATCGTAAACCCTAAACATTAAACCCTTAACCCTTGTAAATTATTTTATTGTTGAAACTATAATATGGAAATGTTACGTTAGACCACCTTTTAGAAGACTTTAATTGAGAGAAACCACGTCATATAAATATATTTTCGCAAAAACACACCTTTTTTTTGCAATCACGTCATATTGGTTATCCATCTCTCCTAAAGTAGCGAAAAACTCTATTTCGTGCTCCATTTCTTTCTAAAGTTAACTTTAGCAATATTATAATTCTTTATACAGTGATGTGATCATGTTTTTTATTTTTTTTGTAATTAACATCGGATTCTCTCTTTTGTAAGATATCGTTTAGTAAATCCATTTCCTCTATATTTTATAACAATTTCCCTTCTATAATTTATTGTTTAAATATCAACTTCTTTTAAAAGATATTAGTAACACAATGGTAAGATTTAATATGGATGGAGAGAGTTAAAGGTAAAAAAAAAAATAGATTATGTGCAACAATTAGACATTTTGACTGAACACGGTTGCCGATGCACTTGTTTGACCGTTAGTTTCTTTTATTATATGATTATATAAGGTACAAAATTTTATATTAATAAACTATACATTAAAATAAACCTAACAACATATTACATGATTACATTTGCTTTTATATAGTTAAAGTCAAAAAGTCAAAAATTTTGTTTAGGTTGCGAGTAATTTGGGACGGAGGGAGTATTTACTACTTCAGTGATTATTAATAAGTTAACTATTACTCGTCAATATATCACTAGCTCGGTCTCACTTATATAGGTATGATAAGTTATTGATAAGTATTCAATCTCAATTTTACATAACTTGATCAAATTCAAAAACTAAAACTTCGCGCTTGTTAATGAACCAATAATTAGGTTAAAACTCAACCATATCTGTAGATTAAAAGTAACCTCTTATGTGGAAATGAATTTGGTCAGCTCTACCAAGATTCAGCCAAACTCATAAAGCAATTGAATTGGAACTGACCATTTAATGATTGTCAACGGATCACCTTTATATTTTTCAAATTGAAATGACCGAACCGTAACCATCCGAACCGAAATTAACCCGACCCAAATTAAATACAATCCGAAATAATTTTGTTGATAAACGTTTTAAACCAGACCCAAATTGATCCGAGCCGAAAGTGAACGAACTGGAGTTCCCCCGACCCTAATCCAACGACCCGGACTCGATATACCTAGATGCGAAACTGTCCCGACCCGAATTTGAACCGATCGGACCCGATCCGATATAAATCATTAATTTTTACCCGAATAGACCCGTCCCGAACAGACCCGACCCAAACTCCTTCCGAATTGACACCTCGGCTTACAACAACTTTTCATCTACAATACCCCACCCCCTAACCAACCATTTCCATTTTGTAATTCCATATTAAGCCAAAATAAATATTCAAATTAATTGTTGTTCAATTTTATTTCAATTATGGTTTTTTTGGTTTTTAATTTTATTTCAAATTAAATAAATATCCATTTGAATTTTGGTTTTTTTTTTTTTTTAATTTCCCTTTTCTTTTTGTTTGGTTTGATGATCAGCACGTGATACCCATTTGCATCGTCGTAGGTCAACCAGATGAGTTGTACATACGTGTACTAGTTTATTTAAAATGGATTACATTTAAGGGAAATTTATGTATTAGTGTTTTTGTTGTTTTGAAACTCTATTTTATTGGCGGAAATTAGTGTTTGTTTGACTAAAAATATGGAGAAGAGCTGTTGGGAATCTGTTTTGTAACTTCTGAGGAAAACCAAATGGGAATTGTATGACTTAATTATGAATTTACTGTGTGATTCAAGTCTAGATGTTATAAGCTAGTACCGTTTGCATCAAACATAATTGTGAAACTTGTTGTTGTAATTAAGTGTGTGTTTGACTTAATTTTAGAATTAGTAACTTAAGTTGAATACCTGCCTATACATTAAATCACGGAAGGAGATATTCTTATGGTGTTACTGAGTTTGATACATATGGCAAGTGTAGATAGTAATCTTCGTAAGAAGCGTGGTCGAAAGCCTTTGATTGAAGGCTGTTCAACAACGATGGTGGAAGCAAATTCTTGGGCAAATACAATTTCCGCAAGATTAGGAGGGCGTAATTTTCAATTTGTATTCTTTGAATCGTATCATTCACAGGGAGTCATAGTATGTTTATTTATGTTGATTTATTAACATCAGAAATATTTATATTTTTCTGGATTATATTTTTGCTTTTGTGTATTATATATTGTTGGTTTTGAATAAACTTTTTTTTTAATAAAATCTTTCTTTTTGGATGTAGAATGTCCCGATAGAGTTTGCCCGAAAGCATTTTCAGAATCTAGCAGAAACGACTAGGGTTCTTCTGCGTCTGTATGATACAAATTTTGAGGCTGAGCTTAAGGTTCATATGTCTGAAAATAAAATTGGGAAGTGTTTCATCAGGAAAGGCGTTGATAAATTGATCGAGAATTATGAAGTGCAAATTGATGAAGGAGCCGTGCTGAAGCTTAGGAAGGGGAAGGTTATTATATTTGATGTTTATCTCCAACTTAATAATGATTCTTGATTTACTTGTTTAAAATAATTAATCCGTGTGTTTCTATAGCTTGTTGTTTGTAGCTCTAGAAACAAATGATTAAGCTTAAGCAATTAATGTATTAGCAACATGATATCATCGAAGTACATTACTTTCTGTCCAAATTTAAATACTACATTTCTTAAAATTTATAATTAAGCAAATGAAACTAATTGACACTAATTGCTAAAAGTTAAAATTAAGCAAATGAAACTAATTGGTAAAAGTTGCAAGATTACACTCGAAATAACAAACCATGAAACGAATTCCACACAAAGAGACTAATATAGCACGTGCCCATATTTTTTTTTACTTAATCTAAGTTGGATAAAACCGTGCTACCTCTAGTATGTTACATTGGACATTTCAAGAACTCCCCAACGTCGATTTCAAGACCTCGTCCAGTTGTCAATTTTGGATGTCCTCATCGTACTCATTGGCAGGATAAAACACTTCTTGAGGGGTAACATCGTCAAAGCGGGTAGGAACAATTGAAGGTCCAGGCTGTAAGCAAATTGGTAAAAACAAACAACATTCAGGAGTAGTGTAGTCTCTCGTGGCGTGTACAAAAAATCTAGTGACATGTGATATCTACATAATGTAAATTACAAAACCTTAAATTGCAAAGGCCCTACATCATATTTAGAGAATAAACAGTATTATCTATATTTTATTCAATTTAAATCTAATTGATAATGCACCTATTTATGATTAATAAATTCAATTTAAATCTAATTGATAATGCACCAATTTATGATTAATAAAGTCTATTTAAATCTAATTGATAGTGCACCAATTTATGATTAACAAAGTCAATTTAAATCTAATTGAGAATGCACCAATTTATGATTAACAAAGTCAATTTAAATCTAATTGAGAATGCACCAATTTATGATTAACAAAGTCAAATTAAATCTAATTGATAATGCACCAATTTATGATTAACAAAGTCAAATTAAATCTAATTGATAATGCACCAATTTATGATTAATAAAGTCAAATTAAATCTAATTGATAATGCACCAATTTATGATTAACAAAGTCAATTTAAATCTAATTGAGAATGCACCAATTTATGATTAACAAAGTCAAATTAAATCTAATTGATAATGCACCAATTTATGATTAATAAAGTCAAATTAAATCTAATTGATAATGCACCAATTTATGATTAATAAAGTCAAATAACTGAAATATGATTCTGTGATTATTAAACTTAAACATTTAACTTTCTTAAATTTAAATGTCTTGTGATAAAATAAGTATGTAAATTACCTCCACTTCGACTCCCATGAGATGTCCAGTCAAGCAGGAGCTCCTTCTGCTGAAGTACGGTTCTGCAAGCTTGTTCCAAAGCAGCATAACACCACCTACAGCGCCATACCCACTAAAGCTTCCCTGATATGGTCCTGGAAGCGATGCAACAAGCTTCCAAAGTATGATGTCATGTGGCCGTGCTTCAGTGATTATGAATAGCATCGGTGTATAGCAATCATAAAGATTGCGGAAATTGTGCATAAACGATGGTCTTGAAATGTCCTTTGCATTCCAGCACATCACAAATTCCCCTACTGGGAAAACAGGCTTATCAACATCGGAAGGCACCTTACCGCAAACAGAAACACGGTGGTAATGAACACCATTTACTTTTGTGACACCACTAAAGACGTTGATTTTTAAGATTGACATTCTATCCTCAATCTTCAGAACGTGGATTGAATTAGTCTTCGCACCAATGAAAACATGCTTCTCAGTAAGTGGAAAAGCAAATGTTATGGTTGACTCGGCGTCGAATGTCGGAACAAGGTCAAATATTGGGACGACATCTCGAGGTACAATCTCCCCTTCCGCAAAGACGTGATGGTTGAAAAGCCATTGCACAAAAACAGGCACACCTCCATGATGAAAGTAACCTTTTAAGTCCAACAGCAGTGGTAGGTATGCAGGCTTAGCTTCGCCACTAGGACCAACCATCATCCTCTGCACGGTTGTGTTAGCAAATCTCTCCACATCATCCATAGCAAGCTCATTCCTAATGATTTGGGGATCAATCTTATTGCCTTTGTCCAGCTCTAGCTGATATTTGTAATAATTAGTGTGATTAAATTGAAGCTCAGGGTGGGGGGTTGGAACGAATTTATCGAAGTACATAATCGGTTCACTAGGAAGAAGGTACGACGTGTCTCGACGTCGTCGACCATAAGTAGTGGCGGCTTTAACCAAAATATACGGTTGTCCAGGGTATTCCATTAGGCAGTGGTTCAATGAAGCTTTGAGGGAGGAGTTGTAAAATGTGGTCACAATCTTGTTATTATGTTATTCTTATTTAATTTTGAAGGACATGTTTTGTAACTGTACTACTAGCAATCAGCTTTAGTGTCAGAAGGTTGTTTTAAAAATTTAAAATATTTAGCTATGAAATAACTGTACCAGGAAAAATGAATTGGAGGAGAGGGTAAAATGCCAAAATTTATTTACCTCATAAAAAAACCCTAGGTATGCAAAATTAAGGAACATATTAATATTAACATATTTTCTTGTGTTGATATACTAAAATTGATCCACTTAGTTAACAATGGTCAAATGACGAAAATTTGACAAATTAAGAAATTCGTAAACAGTTTGACATTTATAAAGATTTAAGCACCTACCTAACAACTTCTAGTCTTTGTTATAAATTGGGATTACAATGGTTACCTAAATCAAACCCTAGATTGATGACTCGGGGCTAATTCCTATTTTAAATACCAATATAGGCAATTAACATTCTAAATACCAATAAAGGCATCTTCTAATCGACATGGATACTATCTTGATAAAAAAATATAAATCCTTAAAGCCTTAAACCCATAAAGCCAAACAATAAATATCGAGTATCCCTAAGACCCATTGTCTTTCTTTTGTTTGGTGTTAATATTTATTAACTACAACTTAATGAACTACCTGATTATTATTTATAAAATATGAATTATAGTACTTATTAGTGTCGGTGAAAATTCAAGGTTATCAATTTGTCAAACTTAATTTGTTTATCAAGTGAATTGAGTGTTTATGGTTAAGATGGGTCATACAAGGCTCGAATTTAGAGTGATGTTCGAGTTAAGTCAATTGCAATGCAGGTTATTATCGGTTTAAGGGTAGGAATTAAGTTGAAAATACATTAGATATAAAATATTACTATATTTATATGGTAAAATCCAAAATACATTTCCGAATTCATCCTTGGTTTGTCTCTGCGGTAAACCTTTACAATTAATTATGCAACAATAAATTAACCGTTAACAATCTATACTTAAAAAATTAACGCCAATAGTAGCATTATAATCTTTCCACAATCCATCCATTTTTTATGAAAGAAAAAAATCACTAAAGTGTAAGAGATAATTAAATTACAAAGGAAACTACTTCCCAAAAAAAAGAAGGAGCAAATTTTGTGATAGGTTGGCAGACTAGTTTCACATTTTCAGCTTGCTGTTTGTTGAAAGCAATTTATGCAGGTATACCACACTTTATGTCTTACAGCTAGCAATTTCTACACAACCAGACAAACTAGCCGTACCTTAAATCCTACTTTTCTAATGTTCGATATGATTCCTTAAGTAATGATAATTAGTAGTTGTTGCTTGTCACCGGTTACTTTTTGTTTTGTAGATAACCGAAGTTAGATAACCGAGATTAAAGTGACCTGCCATGAAGATTTGTTGCAGAGATTCATCCGCAAAATGTGTAAAGTATGGTAGCTTCAGAATAAGAGTGACAACTCACAAACACCCAATGGTTATAGCAAATTATAGCAAATTATACATGTGACTAGCTAAAATATTATTTTATGAGGTACGTTTGTTGTGTTAGACGGCAGTTTGAACCCTGCTGCTGTGACAGGAGTTAGAGTTCTCAGTGAGTTGTTGTCAAGAAATGGACAGGCTTTGATAAGGATTTGATCTGCTTGTTGCTCTATTTCAATCAGATGTCGTGTTTATCCAATGGTAAGGGTGGTCATTCAAATACATTGTACCTTTAGCTATTTCGTAGGAGAAAGTATATGTGTTAATGATCAATTTGTTATGGTGGTGCAGTTTGGAAATATCCGAGATAAATTTTATTTTACAAATATCAAATCTAGTCCGATATGAATTGGTCTCTATCCATTCCGCGAATACAAATACGTGGCTGATTGAGTTGTTATATGATTATAAAAACGTAATTACAATTACCAAATTTATATCAAAATTATATTATACTAAGGAGCATAGATTACTTGGGTACCGTTAACTAAATCAAATCACCTTAAAATTAACGCTAATAGGTTAACTTTGGTTATCTGGAGTCGAACTAACTCAATCCATTCCGGTCCTAAAATATCTCTGATGATTCAATATTAGATTATTCCTTTTTTTTAATTGATATTAGGTTACACCTCATGCTTCGAACAATTTTTAAATATTTATAATCACAAAAAAAGTAATTTAAACTAAATAAGCATAGTGCCCGTAGCATAGTGGCCGTAGGATGCACGATTTATAAATCTAATAATTAATCCCGTAAAAAAAAATTGATACTAATTAAAGAGCTCTTTTACACTAACCGATTAGTTATTATAATTTTACCTAGATACACATTGAACCCTAAACCCTAAACCCTAAAACCCTAACCCTAAACCCTAAACCCTAAACCCTAAACCCTAAAGACTAAATCTTAAACCCTAAACCCTAAAGACTAAAACCCTAACCCCTAAACCCTAAACCCTAAACCCTAAAGACTAAACCCTTAACCCTAAACCCTAAACCCTTAACCCTAAACCCTAAAACCTAAACCCTAAACCCTTTGTTCAATTCTTCTTTCCTTATTGACCAACCCTTGGACCCTTGTTCAAATTGCAACCAAGCAAATGATTTACTAAACCCTGAACCCTATTCACTACTACTTTATACGGGTTTATGCTCAAATCCGAATTTCAATCTTAATCAAATATGAATTAAAATTTGGTTCATCTTACAATACATTATTTACTAAGCAACTAATACGGTAATAAAAGAAAATCTTTTAACGTAAATACTATTCTTAAAGATGTTGATTACATAAAATATTTCAAGATCAACCCTTCAATTTATTATTACAAAGTCTCCGACATTTATTTTATGTAGAACTTAGTATTTGACATAAACCTCGTAAATCATATATAAACCCTGTTAAGGATTCCATTTCGTTTTTAGGATGGAGTGGATCCATTAAAGGTCAATCCAATATTGTCCTGAATTCCGAATATCCTGGAAAAAGTTATCCGATCCGGTCCGAAGTAAAACCTATACTCTTTAAAATTAACATTAAAATCAAATGTATGAGGGAATGAACTTATTAAGGAAAAATTATTTAAATACGCCTTGATATTTTGAAACTATAAGCGCCTTTAATATGTCCGTCTCTGACGAATGCTCCGTCGTGTATATTTTTCTACCTAAATTGTAGACCAGGGTCCATGTTCTTAAAAAAAAGCTATTTCAAATAAGATAAGAGGTATTTTTTACAAAACCGACACAGACCACAATTTTAATAAACTCTAAAACGGAACAATACACATTGGTTGTCTACATGTATCCGGTTAATTTTCTTAACTAAGAAAAAACCATATTAACCTAGGAGCGAATTTTTATTAGTAGTTTGAAAGTATTTTTTGGTGGACTAATTAATTGTATCCTCATAGTCGAACACGCCTTTATTGTGGAAAAATTAAGAATTACACCGAATTATACAATTTATTAGTCGGACGCAATCTTTTATTCACAATTTAATCTCAATTCCAGTAGTCAATCTTGGAAACAAAGTGAGTAAACAATGCAGGACTTTTGAATATAATCAACCCATACAAGGTAAAAACAGATTTTGAATATAATCAACCCATACAGTAATATCAATGCAACCTATGCACCAAGTAAATTGCAGATTTTATGGAATCAATTAGGGAAGGAATTGGTAATGAACAGGGCTATGAAACCTATATATAGTGAGAAAAAATGTGTAGACCGCTTGATTCATGAAATAGGTACACTAGTATCTGAGAAAAGGAATGGGGCTCTCCTTAAATTAAGGGGCATGCGTGACATGCTGTAGAAGATGTCATACGTAAGGAAGAAACAACAACTTGTGCAGTCAAACGATGTTACCCATCCAGTCTAAACACGAAAACAACCCAATATTATTTTTTAATGTACTTATATTTTGTACGAACAACTTCAATAAAAAAAAGATCTTCAATAAAAGTACTTCTGGATTAGTCCTCTGTCGATTTTGGGAACGGTTATTGCCATTTAATTTGCGTATTAAGTTTAAATATGGATATTAAAACCAAACTAATTAATGACCAAACTTATTAATGCAAATTTTGATTACTAATAATGTTGTATTTTATTTTTCCGGTATGTGACTTATTAGCGTGTTCAACATTTAGGTAATGGTAATTTTGATTAGTAATAATGTGATTATTAATAAAGAAACCGAATTCTATAATGTTTAATAATGTGACTTATTACCATTTCACAGTATTTACCAAAAGTTGATAATGGTAATTGATCTTACATTAAGTGAAAAATAGACCTGACATAACGGGTCTTAAATTGAGTAGTATTAGCTTGTCCCTAAACAATCATAAACAACACTTGAAAGTAGTAGTATACGAAGGAGGTTATCAAAATTCTCTTATTTACCCTTATTTGTGTTATGTAATTCTCTTTTCATATAAAGTGAGTAGTATTTATAATAATAATAATAATAATAATAATAATAATAATAATAATAATAATAATAATAATAATAAACGTAATAATTATCTTATTTAGCCTGACCATGTGTTATTTAAATGTTCATTTCATAATGGTAATGATTATAATAATGGTTAATAACAATAATAATAATAACAAAAACAATAACAATAGTAATAATGATAATGATTATAATAATAATAATAATTAAAGAAATAACAATCATGAGTACAAGACCTTGTCTAGTAAAGTTTAGTCAAGCTTTACTCCAAAATACTAACCACATCAGATTAAGGGGACTTTTTCGAAAGGCTAATTTAAAACCTTATTCATTTAGATCATTATTCATTTACATCATTAGGGAAGTCACTTAAATGTACACTACACTTTACAAATACATTTATACGCCTACGTGGAAGATACGGTTGTTACTATAAAAAGGACCTATCACCCTCATTTTCTCATGCAAATAAGCCCTAAACACTTTCACTTTTAAATATGTCAACCTCCAATGGAAGTGGTGTTGGGAATGCTGGTGACGGCGATGATGAAAATGGCCGTCGTCGTAGGCCTGGTATTCCTCAACCCCGTCCCAAAAAACCACTGTCCAAAGGTGATCGTCGAAAAGCCTTCATCGCTAAGCTACTTGCAGACCTGAAATACCCACCCTACCGTCTTGAGCACATAAGACTCGCTTCCTCTAGCTCTACTGCTGCCTCTGAAAACCCTTTACCCAACCATCCACCTGTTGAGCAGCAGCTTCCTACTGTGGCTGACATGATGGTTGCACCTGCTCCTGTTTCGCCGCAGCTACCAACTATGGCTGACATGATGGTTGAGCCACCACCATCACCAGTCACACCTGTGCCTGTTCTCAATCATGGCGACACTCCTGCAGTTTCACCTTCAACCAATTCTTGGGTGAAGGTTGAAAAAGATGTTGTGCAGCAACTTATTGCAACTGGGAACTCTGGTGCTTCTGCCTCGGCTCCACCAGAAAAGGCAAACGTTGAGGGAGGAGATATGGTAGATGTCGATATCGACCTCAATGAAGCAATTCCAGCTGGGAATGGCGCAGCAGTGGTCCTCTCAATCATTCTCCGGGGCTACCAGCTCGGTGATATAGGAGTGATGTACAACATTCGGACAGATGAGACCTTTGAGGCTGTATACAAGGACTATGCGGAGCGCATTGACGTGCAACCAAAGGATATCAAGGTGTTCAATGGAATGACATATGTTCCGTCAACTGCTCTTCCTCTCCAAGTGGGTGTTGAATCGGGGAGTGTGCTGTACGTCCAAGGCTTGGTAACTCCTTTCTACTTGAAGCTTAATACCTTTTGATTCGTTATATTTGCTTGGTTATTGATAATAAGTTTGATTATTAGCTTAATTTTCACATTAGGTAGTATATACTGTTCGAATAAGTTTGATAATAAGTTCGAATAACAATTAAAAACTTCATCGTATTAGTTGCTGGAGTCTTGGTAATTCAATGAATAGTAGAGCTTATATATAAATCGTGATAATTATAAAATTTGGTAATTATACTAACACACTCATGAATAGATTTCTACTATGTAATTGAATATTCGTAGTTAGGTAATTAAGTTAGAGGAAAATTAGCATGTGCGTATCTTCACATGTATTTTTCTCAATTAAGTTAGAGTATGCAGTAGTATGTTGTTACTTATAGTTTTAGTCTGCTTCTAATTGTAAGTCTTGCCCAATTTGTCAAGGCTGGAGTTGTCAACACTGACACTAGGATCAAGAGGTTCTACTTGAAGAACACGGGACACCGGAAGAAGATGAAGCTCCGCGTTCAGGGCAAGCTTGATAGTCCTTTGTGCCGCCTTTTCCACGTGTGGGGCGATAATATGGAGGTGGATCCCAATGACTTGGTGTTCTACCACGAGGATATCACGTTGTGCACTCTGAACACCATAAGAGAAGCTGTTATTAGGAATGGGGACAAGGTGGTCGTCGCGCCAAACATTCTTGAGTGATGTGGATCATGTCTAGGATCACTGCTTTTGGAAGGTCATTTCGTATTGCTATCAAGGATGGGTCATGTAGGGATGTCTAAGGGAATGTCTAGGATCACCTTTTGATCTTAGTTTGTTAAGGATGATATGATGCTACTTATGATGTATGCAGTGTTTCGGTTGGTAAATTGCCACACCTTTTGTTGTAAAAATTGTGGCTTAGGCTGTAAGTAGGTTGTAGTTTAATGAAATGGCCCATGTTAATCTCTTTTGTAAACTTGTTATGTTCGAATTATTGTTTGAATGTAATATATGATGTGGCTTAATTAAGAGTGGCTTAATTATTGTAAACTTGATATGTGGCTTAATTAATGTGAAGGATATTTCCAAATTCAATCCACAATAATGTAGTTGGACTGTTTTACGATCCGAAACAAGAGTGGCCTGGGCTTTTAGTCCAACAAGCTAAGATACTGAGACCCAAATTCAAAAATAGGACTTCTATTTTTATGAATAAAGTTAGCACATAATGTTGGCTGAACCTGAGGATTATATTTGGGCCGTCCAGAAACCTTAGTCATCTGTTGTGGACTAGGGCCCATGTTAATAAGAGGCCAAATCATATGTCCCATGTAGGTTACAGTAAGCAAATCATAGTTGACACGAGTTAAGTTAATAAAAGATTTCATAGTCTAAAACGTATAAAGTCCATGTTATTTGCAAGTTAAACATTTGATCTAATACTCCAAGAACATAGTTGACCACTAAATTGGAATAGGTTGTAAGGTTGAATAAAATTATGAACACCAAACACAACAGATGCAATACAAGAGCTAATACTCCAAGACTAAACATACAATACAAGAGCTACTACTCCAAGACCTGAACAGTAAATACAAAAACAGGAAACAGACCATACACAAGCAGGAAGTGTAATTCATTCCAGAGTAAATCCTTTAAAGCCCAAAATAAACGTGAAATAAGCTAGGTGATCACGTACAGGCAAAATGAATTGCATCAATTCACAAAACAAGCTAGGTTATCTCAGGATGCCAAATATAAACAAAAGGCTCAATGTTTTCCAACTAAGTTTACATGGATGTTTGTTCGGGAAGTGATAAGAGTGCAATACATTCAGGATGTCATAAGAGTGAAGTACTTTCAGAACGTCTCCGAAGGACCAGACCATCCAACTCCATTTCGTTGAAGAATGTCATCGGCCCCCTCTTCAAAATCCTCAACATACTCATAGTAGTCCTCAATCGTGTTTTGATGTTGCACAGGTAGTGTTTTTTTCCTCTTCGTCTGTCAGGATTAAGACAGAGAGAATTCGTAAAATTGATAATAGTAATAAAAAAAAATATGAAAACAAAATTTACAAGTAATATAACACTTACAGGAAGCTTTCCTTGGCTAGGAAGGTCAGAACACATTTCACCTTTCCTTACATAGGTCTTCTTGTATCCCATTTCTGCAAGGCTTTTTGTCCTGGATCCTTTTGGCCTTCCTCGCGGCTTCTTGCGTGAAATTGGATCCTTCACTGCGGGGCAGACAACGGATGGGTTGCCATCTGCTCCCACTGGCTTGGAAACTGAACCAGGGGTATGGCAATGCTGAGGGTAATTGGAACCAATCTCAGAGGGAGGCAGAAGATTCCTTGGCAAGGGTGGCAATGATGGTTGCTTTTCAAGAAACTTGTCTCTGCTTCTCTGCACTTCTAAGCGTAGCGTTTGTAGAGACGAAATTACTAAATCAAATGTTACCTTGTCCTGAACACAGGAGGATGCTACTTCGCAAATTGGCTCAAACTCAGCCATAATTTTGTTAAACATTTGAAAAGCCACGTTATCTGTAGGATCATGGTAGGCAACCTTAACCCGGGTGTGCTTCCTAGGTACATCCTTGCGCCACCTTTGGAGAACATACTTGGAAGGAATATCCTTAACCAGATTCTGATCGTATACTCAGATGATATGCCTACATAGAATACCAAAGGTTTCAAACTTCCTACAATCACAGGACACATCCTTTGTAACAGTGTTAAAAAGAACACTGTAAAAACGCCTCCGATCAGTTATGACTTCTTCACTCTGCCCTTCCGGTATTATCCAAACCCTATCTTCAAGTAGGTACTGAATTATGTTGCCTTCCAGCACCCTCTCTTCCCGACTAGAACAATGGATAAGTCGACAACACTCGATCTGTATCTCTTGGAACTTAATGTCAGTATAAATCTGTTGGAAGAATTTTTCCACGTGGAACCCACTAACAAGATGCCTAACATATTTACCACACCTAGCATCAGCATCCATTTCCGCTGAAACGCGCCGCTCCATTGCCCTAGTGTATTTCTCCGGGAATTCATATAACTTTGTTTTCCGGTTTACAAAACCATCAAAAAAACTGTTGATGCTTTCGACCCTCTGTGTCGTCTTCATCCCGGCCCAGAAGTGATCTTTCATAAAAGCTGGGACCCACATATGTCTTTCCTCAAAAAGATTGCTTAACCACTCATTATCCTCGAGCTCGTACATGGTAATTAGCTCTGACCATCTACGCTCAAATTCAGCAACTGTAAAACTCTCATATATAAGAGTCTTCAGCGGACTCTTAAAATCCCGATAGCTAAACCAAATATATAACATTATGTGGTCATCAGAAATTACGGTTTACAAATAATGGAATATGCTAACAAACTATAGAAATGCTATGTAATAGTATGACCCGACTGATTAATAATGCAGTCATTCAAATCCAAATACCAAATGCAAAAAATGAAGGAAATTGGCAAGAATTGTTAAAGTGCACAGATCATTATCATTATATACATGCAGACTGCAGCATTATATTACTACTGACTGCAGCATTATAGAATCACAACCAAGTACCATGCTCTGATCACACCACATACTCATTTATCTAATCAAACACATCGATTTAACAAACTAGACTGTCCATACGAAATTTCCAACTTCAGTATCACACAGCAAACTAATGATGTACTGATCACAACATAGAATCACTACCAAATATCATTCTCTCATCTCACAAAACATAGCATAGAATCACTACCAAATATCATTCTCTCATCTCACAGAACATAGCATAGAATCACTACCAAATATCATTCTCTCATCTCACAGAACATACTAATTATTCTAATCACACACATCAATATGTCAAACTACACTATCCTTACCAAATTTCCAAGTTCAGTGTCCCACAGCAAACTAAAACAACAGAATATCACAGCAGAATATCAGGAAAATTACCATGTTCTGTAGCTAATGTGTCTGAAACATCATGTGACACATATTCTCATTATTCTGACCAGCTAACAGCAATTATTTGACCAAATTGACCAAATTATCTCAACATAAATCAGAATATATCACATATTCAGAAATTGTCACATAATCAGAATATATCACATAATCAGAATATATCAGAACATGGAACATGATATATATATTAAGAGCAAATTACTTAAACTTAACAAAAACCCTTACTATTCACATTTTCCAAGCTTGTCTGGGATTTTCTTGAGTATGTGCCAAATACACCACCGATGGCGCGCATTCGGCATGACTTGCTCCAACGGCTTGCGCATTGCGGTAGCTTGGTCCGTCAAAATAGCCCCGGGTTCTTTGTTACCCATACAAGAAAGCCATTGCCTAAAAACCCAACCAAACGTGTCTGAATCCTCATGTGACACAAGGGAACAACCCAACAAGATAGATTGCCCATGGTGGTTAACCCCCACAAAGTTGGCAAAGGGAAGCTCGTACGCATTAGTTAGATAAGTGGCATCAAAGCAAACCACATCGCCAAATTCTTCGTAAGCCACCCTACTACGAGCATCCACCCATAGAACATCCTTTAGACGACCCTCTTCATCAAGACGATGTGCGTGGTAAAAATTCTGATTATCCGCTTGCATTCGGTCAAAGTAAGCCATCATTGCAGCTGCATCACCTCCTTCCATCTTCAAGCGCTTTTCCTTTTCCTTCTGCACTTCATGTTCGAGATCCTTAACACTAGGAAGGTTATCCACCCCGGCCTCGGTAGCCATACACCCATGTATTTGCCTTACGCCAACCCCTTCTTCATAGTAGTTGAGCAGTTTCTTCCTAACATTTAATTCTTCATTTGATATTCCTTCACTAGCTTCGCATCGGACGGTTTAGGGCTGTGGTTATCATGTTCTTTTTGCAGTTTCCTTATAACCCACAATCCATCACAGTCAACCCCATCATATAACATGGCACCACATTCACATTTCTTCGAAGTCCTTTTCGCCCGCTGCATTACATCTTCTCCTATTTCCCCATTTACTGTACCACCTGTGCCACATATTTCCATGGCCTTAGCCCTCTTCTTGGCCTCCCTCCTTGCCCTCATATCGGGTGGACCCCAACATTCGCACCTCCATGTTACCCCTCTCCTCTCCTTATCCTTCTTTGAAAAGTTAGATGCAACTCTTGTAACGCCAAAACCTTTTTGCTCAGCATATTCTTTGTAGTAGCATTCTACATCTTCAAAGGTTTTAAAAACCATCCCAAGCTTAGGTGATTCAACATAACAGTACATGCTCACTTGGTTTGTAGATACAATGGTCTCCACGGTTTCAATCGTCTTAATTGGAGACAATGCAGCTAGTCTCTCAGCAGGGGAAGGCATAGCCAATGACATACAGTTCAGAGAGGGGACCTGTGCAGCAGACAATATAACCTCTCCCTCCTGAAGCTCATTGGAGGATTCTCCAACTATCTCCACCATTTTCCTACCACATAAGTCACAATCCACATCCATACTCCCGCTGAAACAACTCAAACAACAAGTATCACATACAGTACAAATCTAATTTACAAATCTAATTTACAAATCCAATCCAACCTACATAACTCAACAATTTAAGGGGGCATAAAAATTAAAACCAGTAATCGCCCTAAACACACTAATCCAAACCAAACTAACTAATTCAAAGTCCATAACTTCACAGTAATCCAGTACGAAACACATTAACCTACCTAAACAACTCAGCAAATATAGCACAATTTTAGAATTTACATTTTCGCTTTTAAACACTTCACAGTAGTCAAAACTTAACAATTACCATTACGAACCTACGCCGAATCGCACATAAATTGGAGCACAATTCACATAATTCATTCCAATCGAAAATTAACAAGGTTAGGGTTAACAAGCTTAAATGACATACCTGCACAGATGAGAACGAACACAGCTGGAGAGCAGTTCACCTGACGCAAATTGGGACTTCAAACATCGGATTTCCTAACGAGCTCTGTCAATTTTGGTTGGAAATGGAGAAGTTTCAGATCGCCTTCTCCAGTAAAACGGGAACAGTAGAACGGGAAAGAGAAAAAAATGACAATAGAAAATTAAACACACAACGACATTCGAGAAAACGGCTATGCCTTTCCTAATGTCCAGGTTAACAGGAGTTAAGCGCCACGTGACCAACAATTCATAAAAACATTAAAATATTGGCATATAAACGTTTTATGTTTATATGCTTTATTAACTGGGGGGAGCTCATTCCATAGTCTATGCAAATGAGCTGAGTTGGGTAATATCACTTATATGTGCCCATATGCTGCAACTCACAATTCATATTGTATATAGTCGTGTAATACTCCTCCGTTTCTTATTATTTGCAAATTAATGTTTTATGTCTCACAAATAATACCTTTTTGTTACAAATAATAAGAAATGGGGGTAGTATAGTTAATTGACCCATGGTAGGGAAATACTCTATATGATACTTTGAAAAAGATTGTCTCGCAATAATTTATTTTAATGTAAGACGATAATGATCGTCTATTTGAGCTATTGTTGTTAGGACATGCTAATTGGGTAGACTGCGTAGACATCTTGGAGTCCTCCTTAGCGCATAGCTCCTATTTGCAAAACTTGCATATAGGAGGGCAGGGTGGTAATTTATGGTGCATTAGTCACCATTAGTCAGCATATGAGTGTTTTTGCTTTTTTTTTTTTACTTGATGACATGTCAATCCCGTTTTGAATTTGAAATGTAACGGGGTGTTGGTTGAGTGAAATGAAAATTCAATTCATTTCATTTCTTCGAGAAAATTAAATTGCTTCTCTCTCTACTTTCCTTCTCTCATTCTCTCTCTGTACTGCATTCGAGTCTTCTTCTGTACTCGTCGTCTTCTTTCCTCGGTGTTTAAGCTTCTCTTCGTCTCCATCTTTTAAGTGGTCGTTTGCTGACGGTAGTGGTGGTGCGGCTGCTTCGTTCGTTCGTTGTTGTTGAGTACAATTGAGTTTAAAGGTAAGGCTTAGTTGTTTAATCAATTTTATTTTGTGTTGTGATGATGAAATGGACTACGGATTCATGATTTGATGTTGCGATTCTGATTTGTTGTTGGTTTATTTCGTTTTTTTGCATGCTGTTAAGTTTGCTAAATTTAGTGAAGTCGCGAATTGGTAACCTTCAAATTGAATTAGGGTTATCGCGTATGGAATTATGTGTTTGGTTTTATGATTTTGAGTTGTTGTTTGCTATGTTGAAGGTAAATTTTGCGGAATTGTTTGAAATTGGGTAATTAGGGTTTGTTTGTGCGGGCAATTGCATGAACAATTCTTAGGAAGTTAGATTGTTGTTTGGTTAAATGACGGCAAAAGAAACCAATAACCAATGAAATGTGGTCCTTTTGTGTGTAGTTTATAGGAAATTGCTGGTTTATTCTGGTTTGGTTGAATTGAATTTGCTGAGTTATTGCTAGAGTAAGAAGGTTATTTGTGTATTTTGGTAGAACTGAATTTGGGGAGTTGCTGTGTAATGTGTGGTTACTAGGTTAGGGGTAATTGTAGTATGACTTAAACTTGCATAATAGACATCCATAGATAGTATTGAGCAGTACATTGATTTATTTGTGTTTTATGTATGATTTTTATTGTTTACTTGGGGGTTAATTTCTAATATGTGATAAAATCGTGAGTAATAGGATTGAGCAGTGAAATAATTGGTTGTTCAGTTGTGGTTTGTTATTTGGTGGTTTGTTTGTGAAGGGAATTAGTTTATATCTATGTTCATTTATCCTATAGATTATCCTACAGAGTAATGAAGAAGAAGAGTTCTGTTAGTGGTAGTGTGAAGAGGGATGTGGTGAATGATGGTGCTAAAAGCAAAGGGAAGAAGAAATTAAAACCTACTGATCCAGTGGTGTTTGAAAGAGAGGAGTTGGAGGACACTAGTCAGGAAACCACTAATGTTTCTGATGAAGACTGTTCAGAGTATGAGGCAAGTGGAAATGAGGAGGATGAGTCAGATCCTGATGTGGAGGAGGATGAGGATGATGACGAGGAGTATGATGAGATAAAAGAAGGGTGGAAGGCACTAGCATTAAAGTTGATGCAGGAGAAGATGACATCTGGGAAGAGGAAGGGAGGTAAACAAGTGAAGAGCAAAGCAAAAAGGGCAAAGGTAATAGCTTGGAATGGGTATTTAGTTATGATTAAGTACTGTATTAATTTGTGACTAGATGATTAACATGGTTTGTACTCTGCAGGTTGGTGTTAAGAAGACACAAAGTGATAGGGTTAGGGAGAGAGGGATTGTTGTAAAGACCCAGTCCAGAACAACTCAAAAGGTAAAGTTGTCAGTGTTGGTGCTGTTGTATCTGATGATTAGCTACTACATTTCGATATTTCAATTAGAAGCTTTCCATGGTTAGATGCATGTGTTTTGGGATTATATTTGATGTTTGATATTTTGGTGTTGTGCAGGCACCAAACATGAATGGTGTGAGGGCGTTTGGTACCTTGGTTCAGAAGTTTGATGATGGCAGGAGAAATTTGGTAGAAGAAATGGGGTTTGGAGGCCTGCTTTTTTCACCACTGTCCTATCTTCCCCGGAAATTTGCTTACTGGATTATGTCTAGGGTGTTAGCTGATGGGTCCATGGTTTTTGGTGATGATTTTGTGCTACCGTTGACTGCTGTCCAGGTGGAGTATGTCCTCGGTATACCCAGGGGGTCGAAGGCAGTGCCATCATCAATACCAGAAGAGAAGCAAGCTGAGTTTAGCAGAATTAAGTCGTTGTTTGCAAAGGGTGATAACATTAACCTGGCAAATGCTGCTGGCTCATTGGTTCGAGCAGATCCAAAAGGAAAGGTGTTGCCTCTTACCACGGAGGCGGAGAAGACTGACTTCAAGATTGGGTTTTTGGTTGTTGCTTTGGGGTACATATTGTGTGCAACAACAAACTCAACTAATCTGGCAGTAGCTTTGAATGGAGCTCTTTTGACGTACGATGATGCTGCCAACTATGACTGGTGCACATTGGTGCACAACTGGATGTGTTCTGCATCAAGGAGGTTCCAAAAGAAATTAGACGATCAAGGGTATGCTGCAGGATCTTGTGGCTGTATTCTGTTTTCTTTGGTAAGTGTATATTTGTATTTTGTGTCGTTGTAAATTTTGGTTGAGGAGTTTGAACCTTTACACGATGCCTATTATTTTATATATGCAGATATTTTATCTTGATCACCTTCATCGTGTGCCTATGTCTTGGGGCTTGACACCGAGGTTGAAGGCATGGTCTCAGGATATAATAAGCAAAGTTGTTGCAGATGATAAATTTGAATCGGGTGACTATGGGCGTACTCCGGTAAGATTAATTTGCGTTTTGTGTTGGGGATAAATGTGTGAATATATTTGGGTGTTGCTTCTTCTGATTATGTTGTGTTGTTCTTTAGTTGTTGAATATCGCCTATGGTGAGGAGCATCCGTTAGGTCCCCGTGATTTAGATCAAATGGGTGGATCAAAGAATGCTGTTGTAGATAAGGTTGTAACAGAAGTGCCTGTTTCAAGGTCTGAGTCTGTGATGGATGATGAAGAAATTATGGATAAGGTAGTGATTTTTTTGTGTTAAAGGTATCGATTTATTTTGATGTATATCTCTGTTAAGGGTTATTTGATATATGTGAACGTTGTTGTTGGTAGGTGGTGGAGAAGGTGGTGGAGCGCGTGACTCCTCAGATTAGTCCTGCACCTGTAGTGGATATCGAGGGAATCATGGAAAAGGTCTGAACTTGACTCTATTTTACAAGTATGATGGTGAGTAGGCATTTGTGTGTCTTTGTCAATTGTTGTTGTAATTGTGTTTACATCTTGTGTAGGTTGTTGAGAAGGTGATGGATCGGGTGAATCCCCGTTTGAATTACCAACCCATTGTAGACGTGGAAGGAATGACTGAGAAGGTAGTACCCTTGTGAAATATAGTAGTCAGGTAGTATTTAAACTTGTATAAATTTTGTCGAGGGTATTGGTATTTATTTCAGTTGTTGTTGTAGGTGGTGCAGTCCGTAATAGATCGGGTTACCCCGCAATTGTTGACTGCTTTGGATAAAAGAACGAACTCTATTTATCTAGGGGTGACTGATTTGTTCGCACAGGGCGTCGCTACGGCGAAAAAAAATAGAGAGTTGGCTGGGAAATCTCTGCAGGAGTCAGCTGTAGTTGATGCATCTACATGTGGCAGCCAGGGTTTAGGTGTGCCTACTCCAACTGAGTCACAGTGTGAGAAGTTGGTTGTGGCTGATCCTACACCAAGTGAGTGTCTGAATCAGTGTGACACCTTGACTCCAGAAAACCCCATCCAGGCGGGGTCGTTGAACGAAGGCGATAGGTTGCAGGCTGGTTTAGATGCTGATGCTTTAGGTGAGAACCCATCAATGACAGTGACTGATTACACGGGGGGTGTGGATGTACTAGGTGACCTGGAGAAGGAGGGTTTGGTTGGTTCTGGGGCTGAGAGGGAGGAAGCAGATGTGAATGCTGCTCAGGATTTAGGTGTTGTGGATGAAGCAGATCGGAGAGGTCCTCAGGAGTTAGGTGCCAGTGGGGATGAGCTGGAGGAAGAGGATGATGAAGCCAGTAGTGGCTTTGTGCTTGGTTTGGTAGGTACCAGGGGCACGACGGTGTACGTTGATAAGGGAGTAAGTGATGATTCCTCTGATGGGGAACAGGAGGAAGGTGAAGAAGGGGTCGGTACCGCTGACAAGCGTGCGGTTAAACCGACTGAGGCCGCGTGCTCCCAGAAAGCGTCTGACACAAGAAGGCATACTACGTTTGAGAGTCGTATGCTACAGTATGTCCGTTCGTGGAAGGAGCTTAATGATCCTTTGTGGTAGACTTCTTATTTCATTTCATGATTTGGTTTTTTCCATGACTCTGTTGTTAATGCTAATTGTGGGTTTTAATGCTCATTGGTGCAGTCCTGGTCTGGTGTTAATATCCTGTGGTGACATGACAGCAACTCAGAGGGATGCTTTTACAATTGTGCACCCAAGAGCAAGGGTTGGAGATCAGTACGTAAGGATGGCTAGCAAGCTTTACACAAAGCTCTGGGCTACCACGGAGTTTTTGGACCGGAGCAAGCGCATTATGTTCGATCCGAGCTTTGCTGTGAGTATTATATTTTCACCCTGTTTAATGTTGTCTGAGTATGCAATGGTGCTTTATGAGTATGACAAGGTACATTGATTTCGCAGAGCCGACTGTTGTTGAAAGAGGACAATGAAGCGCATGTATGCGAGAAGTATGGCCAGTTGTTTCTTAGTTACAGAATGCGTCTTGTGAAAACAGTAAGTGTGGCCTTGGAGTACTGATGATTTAATGGACTGTCTTTATTTCCTGCGCAGCTGATGGTAATCTTTATGAACTTAATGCAGATCTTTGTCCCAGTGCTAATTGTTCCTCGGGAGTCGCCAGATGATGCACATTGGTTTTGCATTGCACTGGATCTGAAGGCCAGAAGGCTGTGGATGATTGACTCAGTTTACCCCGATCCTTTCCAAAAGCATGCACAAGTACTTAGGACTGTGGTATGTGAATTGAATTAGTCAGTACCTTAGAGGCTTTCTTTTTAAATGTTGTTTGTTGTTAACCTATGTAAATCATTCACTTGGTGTCCAGCTCAAAGGGATTGATGTGCTCTTTACTATGAGTGATCAGTCCTGGAAGGATGGGGAGATACATGGCTGGGAAAAGTGTATCGTTGAGCCAAAAGGCCCTAGTGACGCGTGAGTATATTTGTACAAATGTCTATCCTGTTTGAGCCTTGCCATTTATCAACTTTGACTTATTGTGTCCCTGTTATTTGTCTTTAGGTTATACTGTGGGGTGTTCATGCTTGCTGCAATCAAGTTTTGTGCAAGAAGATTCACAACAAAGTTTGGTGTGGTAAGTGTTGCCTTATCTCTGAAGGAGTTTGTTTCTCTTAGTTTGGCATTCAACCATTTTTACATGCTGACCTAACTACTCCGCCTCGATGCAAATGTAGGGCAAGATACACATGGCTAGGGCCAACTTATTTCTGGATGATGCACAGTGCGATGCAAATGATTTGAAGGACAAGCTCGAGGAAATAGTGCCAGCCGGGAGGAAGACTCGACAACATCAATAGCTTTGACCAAAACATTAGTTGGGTGGTTTCTATAAGTTGTGAGAAAACAGTAGTTCTATTATTTTTGCTAGTATTTGTGGTTTGAAACAGTGGTTTCCATGTATATAGTTGGCCTTTTTGCAATGTCTATAGTAAGTGTACATATTGAAACAGGCAGGATGCCTACACTAACGACGCTGCTTAGGTGCATATTAAAATGCAGTGGTACAATTTAACAGCTAATTTTTTTGAATATAAACTAATGGTACATTTGAACAATCACTAGTGTTTTTTTTGGGCATTCCAGAAACAAGCTACTAGTGGTACATTATAACTGCCAAACGTAATAAGTAGGCATGAGTGGCACAATGTAAGTGCCAAACAAATAATTTCGCACCACTATGAATCATGTGGTATAAACTTCATAAAACTGCAATAGCTTGATTGTTCCCAACATTTGATCTTAGTCTTAACAAAAGAAATACATGAGATTAAAATAGATGAACAACACAAGGATTAAGTTAACATATATCTGAAGAAATAAAGATCCTTCCCAATATCACAGAACCAATACAGCAACGAGGCTAAGCATCAAAGGTCCTTCCCGAACTGTTCGTGGTGTGACCCATCAAAAGCCAAGCCCGATGCGAACCAGTGGCTGTTTATGTCAGGCTCCTCGTCTGAGCTGCATGGGTCGTTGTTGAGCTGCGGTTGCTGAGGGGGTGGGATGTAAGTCCATGTAGGAGGTGGGGGCTTCAAATCAATAAAAACTTTTATTAATACACCATAAATCCACCATAAACAAAATGTTTTAAGTAAATGTAAGAAGTGGTGTAATTAATTTCATGTGTGATTAAAAGAACAGGACATACCCGAAAAACGGCATCCAAAAGCAGTCCCTCTGGCCGTGTTGATGTGTAGAAGAAATTAGCAGTAAGTGTCGTTGGCCTCCAAAAAACCAATACTCCCCCCGGGTTGCTGTCTGGACCAGTTGTCTCGACTTCATAGTCACCTGGGAGATCACCCAACAGCCCGTCCTTGTCAAAGTTATTGCCTACATGACCTTCCAAAATGATTAGTAAAATTGGGTTATAATGCTGATGCAGGGTTGTGAAGTTACGCACAAAAGAAGGCCTTGTGCATCCTCTTGCATTCCAACACAAAGCGAAGGCCCCAATCCTTATGGTAGTCTGGTTGCCGCGGCTTGAGGCCTGATACTCCCCTGTGTAACTGACACAGTGGTATCTCTTTCTGATAGGCAGAATGTGGTGAATCTTGGGCTTAATCATGCAAGCCGCTATATTGAGCCTCATGTGGGTATGTCCATCAACAATCTTCAACACATGGAGCGTATCCGTGTATGACCCAACAAATATATGACGCCACATCATAGGGAATGCATAAATTGGAGCCTCGAATATGTCAAGAACGGGCTCCAAATCAATAGCTTCAGCCAATTCAGAGGGTATCGTGCGCATCGAAGAAGAGGAATAAAATGCTTGTAGCAGCCAAAATATCAAAACAACTGCTCCTTCATTGTAGCACCCCACTAAATCCTCTATAAGGGGTAAATGGCCAAGAACAGGACTGCCATCTGCAAGCAGCATAAATTGAGTTGGGGAGGACATTCCTTGTAGAAGACGAGCCCTCAAGTTTTGGATGGGGTGGAAAGAACCAGTTACTAATTGGTTAGTGGACTTGAAAAAATACACAACATTTAAGTTTACCTCATTGTATTCCCGCTCGGATTTCTAGAAGTACATTATAGGCAACGGTGGGTGGGGTACCACACGAACATATGACACGGGTAGTGGATGAAGGTTTTCCATTGTGTTGACGAAAGCTCAAATATGGAAGAAGATTTAGAGCATGGATGATTTTAATGTAGCAATTGGAGGTGATTGAGGGTGAGCTCAGATAATAGCAAAATAGAATACAACTAGTTGGAACTAGCTAGTTGGGAGGGAAAAATTTCACTTTTGAAAATTTTCCATTTACCATGTTACAGTGTTTTACCATCACCTAGATTTTGTAACCTACCCCTACGTTGCAGTGGTTCTTTCAGCTACTATCACTAGCTCACAGAGATGTCCCGTCATAACAAACACAAGTAGATCTGAAAGGTATTTATATGTACCACTAAATAAAATTTAAGTACAACAGTTCTTTTAAAGTGCCACTGAAGGGTATGTAACATTTTACTCATACGTTTAATTTATTTTCTTCTTTACTATCCCAAGAAACTAAATATGACTTACTCCTACGTTAAACAGGAAACCATTCATCACGCTTTAGAGCATCAAAGGTTTGGATCAAGTGGTACGATACATGTTCCATTTAAACGTTTGTATACATCCATGGTATTCCTGATATACCACCGAGGAATCTGTCAAACAGACACAAACACAAAGTAGTTGGGGAGATCATTTATTAGGTGAACCAATACTTGTAGACGTGACAAATCCCTCTTAAATAACTTCATATTGCATTGTGTTCCAATTAAATTAGCCACACCCAAAATTAAAAAAAAAAAAAAAAAAAATGGCAGGCCATAGAAGCAAGAGGGTGATGGCCGGAAAGAGAGTGGTGGATGAAAACAAGGTGGTTAAAAAAAATACTCCTAGGGGAATTATGAAGCGCTTAGAGTTTATGAAGAAAAATGGTTACCATGATGTGAATGGAGTCATTCGAGACTTTTACCTCCCTAAAAGAGGTAGAGAGTTGATGTTCTCGCACCAATCAGCCACAATAGCTCGTGGGGGGGTTGAAAATCCCATAAGCGGGATTGATTTCCACCCCGACTACCCATTCCTTATGCCGTTTAAAATGGGTGGTCCCGGGCACTTTAGGAAAGAGGCATATTGTTTTATGCACTACCTTGTTGATGCTCACAAGATTGCTATTAGTGTTAACCTTCGGGAATTCCGTGAAACAATTATAGATTGTATGCGATCAGGGTGGTATTGTAGGCATTGGTTGCGTTTTTGGGAGCTTTTTATGTGCAACTATGATTTTATCGCAAGTGTGGAATACGTGCTAGAACACCAATGTAAGGATGGTGAGGAATATGCACTTTTGCTACTTGGCCATGATTTCACGTCTGACTATGACAAAGACGTGGTTCATGTGACGGTCGAGTGGATGAATCTCTCTCGAGAAGATCCTTTTGATATGATCCATTCTAGTGAGGAGCAATGCATGTATTTTAAGAGCAAGATGTTGGCGGAAAATGGGTATGACGAGATGCAACACTTGGATCTCATCACCAGGGAGCCGTTTGATTACGACGACTACCCATCATGGTATGTCAATCGCTTGAACGAGGCTAAGCAAAGGTTTGAGGATAAGTGCAATCCAGATTCCGGTGATTTTTGGGATGGGCATGAGCCCAATTATAATGACCCATACGTGGATCCGTGGGCAGGATACCATGATTTCGGTCTGGACGATGACTAAATGTCTTCGTGTATGCTCTAATCTGCTCCATATTGCTCCTACTGATTTATAATTCTGTTTCAGTTATTGATATGCCTATTATGTTTGTAACTATTAATTACTGTTCGTTAAGTAGTAACGTTAGTATTTGTTTAGGTACATAATTGTATGTACCATCCATTATGTGGTGGTACATTGTTGAACCACTCTTTGTTATATTAAGTAATTTTATCATTTTAGTGGGACTTTTTCCCTATTATATTTGTACCATTACAAATAAACCAAAAAACCTACACCAAAAGGTCATATTGGCTATAATCCTGAATATGACCCACAATAAAAACAGAATACATATTTCATAAACTGTACTAATTTGAAATTGAACACAGGGGTACTCGTTGAAGGAGTCATTTCATATATTTAGCAAGAGTTACCTAAAATTTCATAAAAAGGAACACAACAATAACGAAGATTGTAAGCCCAATCTTAACAATGTTCACGTTTTGTTTCTCTAACATGTCTACCCTTTGCACAATGGCGCCGATGTTGTTTGGTGGGCCGTCCTTGACGAGGTCTGATTCCAGTGCCCATTCACAGTACCCGCAATGTCGACATTTATAATACGACCGCTTCGGATTCATTTCGGACATGGAGATTCGAAATTCGACGAGGGTAGAATCATCCCCCAAGCAGTTGCAAATCTTGGCTGATACCAAGAGACATCCGGAGAAACATACGCACGTCGAATTAATCTACTACCAGACGAGGCGGAAGACATAGTTGACATTCCCATAAGATTGGTAAGGTGTTAGTGTTGTATGGAATACTCACTAAACACACCTTGTTAGGGTTATATATAAGGGTGAGAAACATGGTGTCCATGTGTTTGTATGGCGGGAAATTTAGTGCAGTTTACGCGCCACAATTTTCGAAGGGCCCCGTACTTGAGCAACTACATGGTAATAAACCATTTTATAAACAAATGAACCACTACATAATAATACCAACCAGCGGTACTTATAAAATACCACTATACACCAGTGGTACAATTGTTATAAGAAGGTACCACTGAATTTTGGTCACCTAATGACATGTTATAATCTATACTTTGTGGTTAACATGTTCCAATCAATTCAAGAAAATGGTTATCATGGACTAGTAATAAGTTTTATATAGTTACAATGAACCACATACACGTAAGGACATGATTTCACTACCACAACACTGTAGCAAACTCATTGCGACAAATATAAGCAGATGTAGATTGACTTATAAACACTAACACTGCACTCACTAAGTCTGTGTGGGAGAGCACAATTCTACGTTATAGCAATTCTAGCAGTCCATTACTGAATCCGAAAACCGAAATTCCTTTAAGGTACCCTATTTTACTTTTGGGACACCACAACTAGTGAAGATTGTGTAATGGTCCTTGAATACATGTCTCTTTATAGGTCATTATATTGAATATTAGATTATGCACCATAAGGCCTACAGCAGTACATAAAGTGTTATCCGTTTGTACCATCTTAAGTTTAGTGGTACTTATTAACTCAGAACGGTACATATATTGATATGGCAGGATCACTGAAGCTGTGGAGTGGTACCCTACACTAACAGTGGTACCCTAAAATGGTCAATACTAGTGCCGCAAGTTGAAACGTGGTGGATATATTTCAAGCACTTTAATTTGAATCTTGACATAATAACGTTAACATTGACAATAAAATGAAGCACAACTTAGACAAATAGGAATAAAATTAAAGGAAGCTCTTGTCATAAAACCGGTTAGTTTGAAAATAACATACAACTTAGCACAACAGGAATAAAATTAAACATGTAGGTAGCTCTTTCACCATCACGGTGCACCACCATGTGGAAGTCTTTCCTCGTTTTCCGGTGTGTAAACTTGAACATGAAACAGTCCATATCCAGCATAGTACACCTTCAACAGCTCACCAGCAACTATTTCGTTATCCGTTACAAACGTCTCCCACCCCTCATGTAGAGTGACAGTTTGACAATATGGGAGATTATGACCAAGTACGGTTACATTTCAGGTTCGACCGTGATTCCCACGCATTATCCGAACGGTGTCGGCAGTTCGCTTTAGTAACGGCCTCCATTCCGCAGGGAGATGCTGTACAATAACAACGATTAGAATTACCAAAATAATGTTATATTTCGTTTCATTGTTAAAGGAAATAATAGATCGTGAACGAATGACAATATATCTTACCAGATGCGTCCTCATATGGTTTTTGAAAGTAATAGTCGTGCAAACACAATGTTCGTATGCCATCTTCTTCAATTACGAATACTACAGTGTTGTAAGATGAAATAAGCACAACGAGTAAGCGTTAAGATCAATGTCCGAGTAATGTCCAATTTGGGATTTATATAGGCCTATTGTCTATGTTCCTGTGGTTGACTAAGACCCATGCATGCTATTTCCCACACTTGACCTTGATTGGACCCATGACTGATGTTTTTGGGGTCTCCGAAAACACACATCATTATGCTAATTTACCACCTATCTTGCAGTGGTACAATGTATTCTTAATGAATGTACCATCTACAGATTTATTGTTCAAGTTTAGAAGATATTATACCACTGTTGACGATTTGACCACTCCCCTGCACTCCACTCTAACCAAAGTGTGAACAGCGAACAGCGTAGACTAGACTTTTTTGTAGGTTAGAGTAGACCGTTCAATGCGTGTGAACATGTCATTTCAGAAATCAGTGAAACGTTTTCCCAAAAAAAAAAATTAAATAACAGGAGTCATACAAAAGGTCAAAGTACTGAAAAAGATAATGTACCGTTCAATGCATGGGAATCCTATTAAGCTATGCAATGTATTGTTCTGCACTATTATTCTTAGTAGTACAAATAAGGCAAGTAACATATACTATTGAGCTTCTAGTGGTACATTTGTGTACGTAGTTGTACATTTATTCGGAATTGCGGGTTACCAATGACTTTGGAAATCATGGTCAAACCTAGGTGTGTGCGAACAGTGTATTCCAAAAAATTATGATGCACCTTTAGAACTTCCACTGGAAACAGAACAGCATTCAGTGGTACAATATTTGACCCAATTAATGCAGACGAGACTTTGACCCACCCTTACCCTACTATAAATACACATCAAGTAGGGAGTGAACATTCACAAACTTAGAACGTATCAACAAAGAGAAACCAAACAAAAGAAAAACAAGTATCCTTTCATCCCTTCCTTTCCAAAAAAAAAAAATCAAAAAATGTCGACCTCAAGTGACTCATCTGTGTACAGCGACTCCGAGCTCGAGGAGTGCTCGGAGAAACCATACATTTCTCTTGTCCACGGCACCACCAAGCTGCATAACACCTTGGCGGGGTTCAGGTGCCCTTTCTGCTTGGGCAAGAAGATCAGGTACTACTCGTACGTGTCTCTTCTCCAACATGCACACGGCATTGCTTACGGCTCTGATAAGCGGCCAGTGAAGGTGAGGGCTGCACACTTGGCCCTGGAGAAGTTTTTGCAGGTCAACGAGAGCACCTTCAACCCCCCTCCCCCCTCTGTTTAGTGTATGGGGTGGTGTTGTTGGATGTCGTCCTTGCAGCAGTTGTTATTGGGGCCTTTTTTTTTATTAGTTTGGTTTTTTTTTTTAATTTTTTTTTTAAGTAATGTAATGGTCCTTTATGATGTTTAAATTAATAAAAATTATCGTATTATTACTCTATTATTACTGATGTTCTTATTCAAACACATTCATTCTTCAATACTTCTCAACCATGTCATCTTCACCTAGACACCACAGATGGAGAAGAAATATGGTGGAAGTTCTCTATAATACGTACCCTAGGCCCATAGAAAGATGTACCACTTAATCTTAATCCCTTCCTTTAAAAAAAAAATCAAAAAATGTCGAGCTCAAGTGACTTAATCTTAATCAGTACCATAACAACTTTGTGGTACCCTAATTTGTTAGTAATTTCCTCTACTGGTACCCTACAATAGTAATAAATTGCGCAGTGGTACCCTAGAGTATATCCAAAGCAGTGGTACGTTAGTTAATAAAGTAATATCCCATTAGATAATTAGTGGTACTTTATTTGGGAAATTAAATACCAAAGAGCCCGTTCATCAATTTCACAAGTTAGACTTTGATCAATTGCAAGTTAAGTACTTGTAGATGAGTTTTTAAGCACAAAGTTGACATGGAGTACATCCCTATAAGAAAACATCTCAATCGACATTGCGGATTAGTAATGAATCATTGCGCGCTTTACGTCTATGATGTACGACAAACGGATGAACGATATATGAGTGACTTACGCTTGTCCTTGGGGGAAGTTATTTGATTGGGTTATTATGTCATGGTCCTTTTTTTTTATTATTTTGTAAATATTTTTCTTTTTTCCCATACTGTAACAGGGTATCTTAAAATGATGTACAAAAACAACATGTAACACATAGTAATAGGGACACTTAATATGTGATTATTTTGGAAAATCAACCGTCCATTTGATGAACCACGTGAACAATGTATGTAGCCTATTTTTTTAAAAAGATTGTAGTGGTACTTAACTTACGAAATAATGTGCCATCTTGAAATTGGGTACATTAATGGTACGTATTTAATTGCCTCACATCAAATGGCGCGAAGACAGACATAGGGAAAACTGACAAAAGGAAGTTGAAGAGTCTATGACATCATCCAATAACTTCCTCATCCCACTCTATTTATAACTTCCAATTTCCCATTTCAACAATCTATTTCCCATTAGTTTTCTCTGTGTTCTTTGTCTGTCTCCCTCCTCTTCTTCAAAGGTCTTTCAAATTTCTTCTCTTCGTCTGTCAACATTTTTTTTTTAAGTGTCAAAACACTTTCTTTTCTTCTCAACAATGGTTAAGAATAACAAAGGCAAAGAACCAATGGTAGAGTCTGATCCCCCAAAATACACAGAGTTGCAATTCCTCCAACTTAAGGAGAAGTTGCTAACAGACCAATTAAACGATCATCAGTTCATATGTAGTGCATTGCAGGCTCAGTTGAACGATGTTACCACGGCCATTGCTAGCATTGAGAAGGCGAAGGCAGAGATCCCCGTCGCACAGACCGGAAGCGTCAACAAAAGCCCTCTCAGGTTGGGGGGAACAAAAAGACCCACCCAGGTTGTTAAGACAGCAGCGACAAAGAGGGTGTCTCAGCGTGGTGGTGCAGCAGGCCGTGGAAGAGGTGCAGGCCGTGGAAGAGGTGCTGGACGAGGGGCTACGGTTGTCGGACAGGGACCCACAGAGGCTGGTGGTGCAACTGGCAGAGGAGTGCAGCCACCGGTGGAGGACGTGCCACCAAACAGGCCGAGGCCAAGACAATGGCAAGTTCGCCAGAGGAGCCCCGACAGCCCCAAAGACGTCCTACCCTATGCTCCTTATCATGTGCGTGATCGTTGGTCGCCAGAGGTATCTGCCCAAGGATCTGGTGATTACGGTCACTCAACTTCCACCATAGAAAAATTCGACTGATAATCCTTAATCATCTAGTGTATATGCCTTTTGATTTATGTTGTGTTTGTTGGTAACAAGTTTGAACATTCTATTAGTTTCAGTATGGTACTGTTGAACAAGTTGTTTATGTTTTAACTCTGATGTAATCTACTCAAATTAAGTGATATTTTGATTGTTGTCAATTAATCCCATTACTCATTTTTGTTTTCTTTATTATTGGGTTTTAAATTAAATTGATACCATTCATATGGAGTAGTACAATATTGATATACATAAAGTACCACTACATACCATTCAAACTAGTATACTTGGTACTACGTATCAAAAACATTTGTGCCATTTGAGGATGAGTGGTACAATATTGATATACATAAAGTACCACTACATACCATTCAAACTAGTATACTTGGTTTTACGTATCAAAAACAATTGTGCCATTTGAGGGTGAGTGGTACAATATTGATATACATAAAGTACCACTACGTACCCCCCTTTTCTAGCAATCCCTTCAAACAACATATTAAGAAAGAGTAAATTACAAATCCTCATTCCTTATATCAGCAAAAATAGATATATCTAAATAACAGAATTCTGGGGTTCAATTACCCTGAAAAAATACGTAATCCAGTCATTATTTGAGACACAACTACAAGAGGGGATGGGAACTTGGGGTAGCCATACTGTTGTAAGGAGGACTTACTCCAAGCAGACTAGCAAAAACCCCACCAGAGTTACCACTCCTACTAGTGAAGTACCCTAATGACCCATCAACATCCCTCATTTGAATTCCTCCGGCCGATCTAATGTATTCATTTCGTGACAAAGACACAGGTGTTTGGGCAGCTGCAACAGCTGACGCCTTCTTTGCTCTTGCCCTTGCTGCATTTTTTTCTCTGGTTGCAGCCTTTTCTTTTCCCTTTTTCTCTGTGCAAGAGGGATACCTTACAGTCGTGGTTCGATGTGACTTCTTTTTCGACAAGGGTGGGTCTTTAATCACACCCGGGGGCTGAACCTTCACAGCTGCCTACATAAGCACTATCAGGTGTGCTAGTGTTTGGCAATACTGAACCTTGTACCCCTGGTCTGTGTGAGCCCTCACCTCTACTATTTTGTCCAACTGATGAGGGTGTGCGGTCAGTAGCAGCTGCTGTTTCAGTTTCAGCAGCATTAGCACTCTCCCTTGCTGCTTTTGCTGCTTCTTCACGCTTTTTGGCTACCATTGCTAAAACCTCATCAACTCTGACATCCATCAATTGCAAAAGCTCTGCCACAGCCTCAACACCTTCCTTACAAGTGGAAGCCTTGGAGCAAATGGGTTCATAAGTACCCATAAGTTTGTGATACTGTCTCACTTCATCTGTCTTCAATGGATCGTGGTATGCCACTTTAACTCGTGTGTGCTTCCGTTGCACGTCCTTCCGCCAACGACGCAAAATGTACTTCTCAGGAACAATGGTCACTCCACTTAGGTCATACACTAGGATCATGTGCCTACAAATTATCCCACGACACTCGAAGTGTTTACAATCACATACAGCTTCATATGTGATCCTGTCAAAACACACCCTATAGCATCTCCGTGCTTTCGTCACTTCCTCTTTCCTTGCATACTTAGGCTTGATCCAAATACGATCCTCAATAACAAACTCAACCATAGTAGTCCCTATTTCGATTTGATCCAAGCAACGCAAATACAAAATCTTAGTGCACTCCCGTTGCACTTCTTTGAATTTGGCGTCCGTATAACACTTTTGGAACAATAACTCCGCTGGGAAATCAGTGATTACTGGCCTGACATAACGCAGTGTGTTTGAGTCGGCTATTCTTTCAGCTTCCGCTCTAATCGACATAGCATCACAGTACCGAACAACAAACTCAGACAAGGTCGTGTGACTGTCAACATATCCTTTAAAAAAATGGTTGAAACTCTCGGATCGTTGCGTTGTTTTCATTCCTTCCCAAAAGAAATGCTTCAAGTACGCAGGGATCCACATGTGCCTCTCCTCATACAGCCCTGTTGTCACAGACAATGGTGTATCCGAGTATCAATCACATACAATCTCAAGTGGTGAATCTGACTGTGACTATGTGTGTGAGTGAGACTATGATAACGTATTATCACACAAGCTGAAACAATAACATGTAGCATACAATTTGCACCACATACCTTCAAGCCACTCATTGTCTTCCAACTCGTAGTACAAAATTGCTTCCTCCCAACGATCAACAAACTCATCAACTTCCAAACTCCCATAGATTATATTTTCCAACTCATCCTTTATTGCATCATAATCCTCAACCTTCCCTAGGTACTTCCCAAACTTGTGAAGAATGTTCCATATGCACCACCTGTGGCACGTATCAGGCATTGTCGCGCGTAAGGCTTTTCGAATAGCAGGATCCTGATCGGTAAGGATAGCCAAAGGAGCTTTACCCCCCATGCAGTGCAACCATGTTCTGAAAACCCACGCATACGTCTCTGCAGTCTCCCGAGAGATTAAGGCACACCCAAACAATATACTTTGCCCATGGTGGTTGACCCCAAGGAATACCGCAAAAGGAAGATGAAATTTATTAGTCAAGTAGGTGCTATCAAAACACACTACATCGCAAAACTCCTCATATGCTGCCCTGCTACGCGAATCTACCCATACAACATCCTGCAACGCACCATCCTTCCCAAATCTACAAAGATGAAAAAAAATTTGATTGTCTGAACTCATTTTGTTAAAGTACTCAATCATCCCATTAGCATCGCCCTCCGTAAGCTGAAGTTTCTTCTTCTCCGCCACTGCATTCTCCAAGTCCTTCTGAGTAAAACCCATCTCCTCCACTCCATTGCGTTCACGTGCAAAAGAACTATACATCTGGGATGTTTTAACCCTAGACTTGTTCGCATTTTGAACCTGCTTCACCAAGTGATTGTTCTTCTCCAGCAACTCACGCTTCCGAAACATCGATACATCCTTCGCTTTTCTAGGTGTAACAATATGACCATCATGCTCCAAATTCTGCTTTCTAATTACCCAGTTCCCATCCTCATTCACACTAGCATATATCTCAACTGGACAACCACATTTTTTGGATTTCCGCTTCACAGCTGTTTCCTCGTCATGTGCCAAACCTTCCTTTAACATATCTACTTTACGCTTCCTTGAAGGTTTCCCGTAGCACTCACATGTCCACTTTGCATTCTTTTTTTGCTTACAACACCTTCCTTCTCCCAATTCCTTCTTCACCTTCCCCCACCCAGCTGCTGCCCTAACAATACCAAACCCCCTCTGTCTACCATATCTCCAAAAATAGGTATCTACCTCTTCCCAACTTCCAAATACCATGCCCACCGCAGGGGGTGGTATTTCCTCCTCCTCCTCCCCAAAAACAGTCTGAACCATCCCCGTCCTTTTGGGAGTTGTAAACCCTAATCCACTTGCACCTACATCCCCTACAACCTCTTCTGCTTCTTCAAACTCGTCGTGGTCTAATCCCTGAGCATCTCCCTCGCTCTCAACCTCATCTACATACTCAAATACTCCTTCACCTTCTTCATCACTACTGCTCAATTCCCGCTCAACTCCTATACCAACAACACCTTCTTCTTCATAATCTTCAAAGTCAAGTCCAACACATACACCCTACATATCAATAAACCAAACTATACATAAATACACATTGACAAATCGACCACACTGATCACATATTATTGCACATACCACCATTAACAAACAAAATCACAAAATCAATTCTACAGTCTTTGATATTAAGCATATGAATCAGATTGAAACTATAACATACCAGATCATGAACCAATTCTACTGTGTTTGATATTTCAAGCCCCTATAAATACACAGAAGCAGCTCCCATATCCAATATTGACATCAAAACCAATAACTTTCAAATTACCATTATTAATCATACAAATTCATCATATTAACAGCAATTTGTTACATTAATACAGCTATATTCAACACACAATGACCACAATTATACACCCATTACTCTTTAACAACAAATCCACCAACAATATGAACACACGACAAACCCTAACGACAAATTCGTTCATTCAATTGATAAATAACAGCATATGACAAAGATAGTCAATAGCAATTACAAATACTCACATTTTCAGTATCAAACCGTAGCTCCCTCGCGCAGCCCTGACCACCTTCTTCATGCATGGCTTCAGCTAAATCGACACCCAATATATCCACTAAACGATTTCGCATCTTCTCAATTAGAGTATAAAATTAATTGATCGCCGCAAACTCAACTTCAACTTCACCAAAGAGCGAATTCAATACTCTTCCTCAATTGACTCCACCCCCTTTTCTGAATTATTCGAACAAAACCAGAAAAAAAAAAAAAAAAAAAAGAAAAAAAAAGAAAAAACACACTGAGGAAATTATTTCTTGCCTATTGTTTTTCCCGCTCAATATTTCGTTTCCCGTTCTAAGAATAGCTCCGTTATACATGTAAGCATACATGTTGGCAATATTGGGCCCACTACTTTACACCAACTTCACAATAATCACAGCATTGCCATCCTATATGTTTCTAAACATATAGGAGCTATGCGACAAGGGTTAACCCAGTAGGAGTATTTCTCAAGGGCCAAGGCTATGTAATGTGTCTGACTTGTTTACTCCTATTATTGTCCCTTAATGTTTGTCCCAATTTTCTTTTACAGTTTGTTCAATTAAGTTTGCTTCATATCCGAATAATCACTTACATATACTCCGTAAAAGATTACTCCGTACAACATATTATCACACCCACCACATTCAGTCTCACCATTTGTTGTTTCTCATATACTCCTCTCAATTAAAACTTAGAAATGTAAGAAGTAATTGCAATCTAATGGGTCAAACAAAAGAAAACAGGAAGATATGACAATGTGCTAGAGAAGGGAAAGAGGATATAGGTCATGCTAAAAGGAGAAGGCTACAACAAAAGAAAACAGACCTAGGATTTATGGCATGGTCCAACCTTACTCATGACAAGTAGATCTTGTATAGTTTCGGCCTGCTCTTGTGATGAAGTTTTATTTGTCATTTGTGTGATTAATTTTCAACCATAAAATGAAGGTGAATTTTTGCTAGATTTCTTACATAGCATTACAACCTAAGAGGTTAAGAGTTAAGACGGTATAGATCGAGGTAATTATAATTCCCAAGAGCTAATATATAAAGTACGAAGTATTCTGTATATTTTCGGAAGTGCATTTTCGAGGACATATGGAGTAGTTTAGAAGCATAAAAGAACATTTTGGGCAGATGGGAAAATGGAGAGTCCACTTTCTTGCAAAACTCTGTGCTTTTTTCACTTATGTATGATGTGTCTTCTTCTAAGGTACTCCATAGTAGAAGCAAAATTAGAGATTACAATTACATTAGTACAATCAATCATCATTCAAAATTAATACCACAGTACAAGTATAAACAATGTTCCCTCAAAAGAGTAAACAAATCATTTATACAATATAAAATCATTTACTAAGTACAATTTCAAGAAGTACACCTCTTTTCTTCATCCTTTGTCATTACTCATGGGTTACTTTTCCCTCTTTCCAAAGTACCCTATTCTTTTCACAAAACACATTTATGATATGATTAACAAGTACCTAAACTATATTTGTCTATATCTCCTAATCTTCCTTACTTTTCTCTCTCTATTGACTGTCATGCACAAACCAAAGGACTAATATTTCACTGTTACATTGTTTTGGGCAAGAGAGGCCAGAAAGAAAGAGGTGGTCCAATTATCACTACAATTGGAAAGATAAAAGCCCCATTTTATAAGAAGAAACACATCATTCTACTGCATCACTGAACTACTCTCATCAGTATTTCTTTGGGTGGTCAAATACCTCTCCCTAGTCCCCACAACAAGGACCTAGTCCGCTAAGTTGGGCCGGGTTGTTCCGTGAAAGGTTTTAATCAATCCCGTAAGACATTTCTCCTTAAGTACTCCGTAGCGAGTATAATACAAGTCCAAGAGTATTTTTCATTTGTTACTACTATTTTCATCTCCAAAGAATCACAACAAAAAAAATGGATCTCACAACACCAAAATACTATCAGCCCACACCTATATTTGCACCATCCCATATGGTAAGAAAATTCAACTTAAACTCAAATGTTTGTTCTTTTCTGGTTTACCTCATTTTTTACTATTTCTTTCAAAAATCATTTGTTTTTCACTCATGATTTTACTCAAGTTAGTCTGAAAAAGTTCAAATTTTTTCAATGCAGGAATCAGAAGGAAAAACAAAGACAAACCCATTTGCAGAAGCATTATTAAACAGTAATAGTAATGCAGTAGACCCAATTTGCAAGCTTAATCTGAAAGAAACATCAGATTTTGTAAAGTCATTACCAATGAATACTAGCAATGGGACTCAATCAGCTCAAAGAAGAAGAGATTATATTATTGGAAATTCAATGCCAAGAAAAATGGAAGCACCTTCAACACCAGGAAGACCTGTTTTTAGTTTCAGTGTTGCAAGAAAAAGTGTTCCTTCTAAGTGGGATGATGCTGAAAAATGGCTTTTCAATGGTGGTAGTGGAGGTGGTTCTTGCCATGAATCCCCTGCTCATCATGCTTTCAATCCTCATAATCATAATCATAATAATAATCATGGAAATAGTATGATTATGAAGCAAAATGAGGTGGGTTCAAATTCAAAGGCAATATTAAATGAAATAATTGCAGAAAAATTCAGGGTAATTGAGGAAGAAAAGATTACAAAAGAGACAGTGCCAAAGTTTATTAATTGTTCTGCTTCTGCTGCTGCTACTTCTATGGAGGACCACCATTATTATCAGAAGCAACAACAACAACAACAGCAGCAATTGAGTTCAGCTATCACTTTCAATGGGGTCATAATTCCTGCTGATTTGCCTCTAAAAGGTATGCCATTTTTCTTTAGTTTGGGCTTTTTGGCTACTTTTAAACTATCATGATTTCCCTCCCTATTTTTTATTTCATTTTTTGGGTTACATTATACTGAAACACCCATTTTCCAGAATTCAGAGAATTAAAAGAAATTTTTGTAGAATTGGATGATTCTGCTCAATTTCTGATGGATTGTGTTATTAATCTTGTTATTTGTTCTTGTTTTCATTCTAAGAACACAAATTTGGATAAAATGTTGTCATGAAACTGAACATGCAATTAATTTACATGAGATGAAGTTATTAATCCCAATTTTTATTGTTCATAATCCAAAAAGGTAAAAGAAAGAAGGATTTTTCTTGTAATTTGAACATTAATCTGCAATATAATTATGATTTTGTCAATATTTTAATCCTCATTTCTGATACATTGATTTTGTTGTTGGTTTTTCAATCTATTTGTTGATAATTTTGACAGCAAAAGTGTTGTAAAAAATGCAGATAAATTTACAGATGAAATGAGTCCTTATATCACCAATTTCAAATACTCAGAGCCTACACAAGAGGCATTTTTGTTCAAAAGTCACAAACTTGACAATAATAAGGCTATGACAGATGCATGTACAGAAGTGATCCCATATCAAGAGGTGAAACACAGAGATTTTGGCACTGAAATGACTCCTTTAGGCAGCTCCACAACCTCAAGGTGCCCCACACCCTTCAAGAGCACCTCGCCCATCCGGCACAATACTCCGGCTAGCCGTTCCGGTCCACTAGCATTGATGGACCAACCCACCAGCACAATTAATATGGCTCAACTACAAGAGTGTCACTTTGCCAAGCTCCAAATTGGGTCAACCCAATTCGATTCAGTTACGACTAATTGGAGTACCAAAGAAGAAGAGGAAGAGGAGATATCCAAGAGCTTAAGGCATTTTGAAATTGGGAGGAGGAGTGTTTCTGTTTCTGAATCCAGGGCATGTGCTTGGGAAGAAGAGGAAAAGACTAAATTTTGTCTTAGGTGAGTTAAACTAATTAAATTAAGGAGTAACAAGTTTTGATTTTAAATTGATTTATTACTATTGCTTATTGAAATTGGATGAATTGGGTTTTGTTAGGTACCAAAGAGAAGAGGCCAAAATTCAAGCATGGTTAAATCTTCAAAATGCCAAAGCAGAAGCTCAATCGAGGAAATTAGAGGTACTAATACTACTAATCTTAATCTTTTGTCCCTTAATCTGTGGCATTGGTTTTGTTTTAAGCTGAAACTTGAAAGGGTCCTTCTTGTACCAATAGATATTCCTATAACGCTCTTATAGCACCCCGGAATTACTAGAAGTTCGATATTTGTTGTTATGCATCTGTTATCCATAAATTAGGAAATGTGGTTATGAACCAAGGTCTTAAATAATACGGAATACAAAGTACTTTACTTTCAGTTAGTGCATATAAAAGTCTGTAAGCAGATTATCGATATGCATTCGTGCATTTTGTTAGGAGACAGGTTTATGCCTGTTACTGGAGTAATTTTCTGAAAGAAGTCGCACAGGTGACTAAAATGCGGCCGTTTAGAGTTTTTAACAAACAAATACCCATGTGAATTACAATTGCAATGCCCGGTCCTAAGTCATGGGATCGGGGAAAGAATGACAGATTATCAATAAAGCAATGGCTTGTCATCTTGTCTATTGCTTTGAGTTTGTTGTTTAGTGCCATGAATTAGGTCTTAAAACTAGCAGATTATTTAAAATACTGTAATTTTAAGTATAGCTTTGTGTGAGTGCTAATAAACAAACACCAAATCCCAAGTATTAGTTAAGTTGCTGTATTATTTTGACTGTGATTTAGTTTGAAGACTGTGTATTAAGGTGTTTTCTTTTTTTAATTTTATCGAGCATGCATTATCCATCTCGAGCCAAGCACAGCATGCAAACAATATCCTTCCTCAAAAAAAAATTCTCACTTTTTAAAACTGGTTTCTTACCTGCTTTTTCTTCCTAAGTACCTTCCAAAATCCAACTATACTTTACATTAAATTGGTCCTTCAAAAACATACTTTAAGTTTAAGCAATAGAAGAAGTCATGCAACTATGAATACTTTAACTTGAGACCTTCCATGGAAAGAGTCTTAACACAGCTGTTTTTATATTGTAAGTTGTGTACTCCCATGTGAGGTAGTTCTTATATCGATTGAATATAAATACTACTACGTGTAAGGAGGATTCTGTAATCGAAAAAAAAAAGCTCGAATTATTAAACACAAGTGTTTAAAAATAGAAATTTAGAAGACATGTTTTGACCATTTTTACTAATCTAGGAGACTAGGAGTGAAAAAGAACCTATATAACCTGCTTGTAAATCATTTGAGTTTGGCTTGATCTAAACTTGACTTTCACTCGACTAAAAAACTTGTTATTAGACTCATATGTGCAGTGACTTCAATAAAGAAAATAATTTACGACTTGTGACTTGACTATAAAATTTGAAAATACTCGTGATGAGACTCTCAAAACATTAGCCAGTGTTAGAAATCGGAATATGGTAACTTGAAAGTTTTTCTATTGATCAGAGCACATTATTTTATCTTAATTTGCTTGAGCTCAAGTTGAACTTAGCTTTATGTTTTTGTGCTCAACAAGCTTGAGTACAAGTCTAGGTTGCTTAGAGCCGAGCTGAGCTACCCCATACTTGAGCTCCTTGGCTCGCTATCACGAGTTCACGACTACTATGAATTATCTGGCCAAAACCTTATTGATTGTTTTCTAGTCAATAGTCATTCTATCCCAAAATATACTCACTTCATTACATGACAACACCTTAGTAAATTAATATTCTTTCTCTTAGCTTATGCCTGGTATTAATTCTGCTTTTACTCCTTAATTGTCTACTTTATATTCAAGTAATTGATGAAACATGTTTGAATGGCAACAAATAAACAGGTGAAAATACAGAAGATGAGGTCAGATTTAGAAGAGAAATTGATGAGAAGAATGGCAATAGTTCATCGAAAAGCCGAGGAATGGAGAGTAGCTGCCCAGGTTGAGCACTCTGAGCAAACAAGGAAAGCTAGTGAACGAGCTCAGAAGCTGCTATTGAGCCACCAGCACCATAACTCCCATCTCTCCCCTCACATTGTATCATGTGGCTGCTTCCCTTGTACTTCTAATTAATAATCATAATAATAATAACCAACATTCATGAAAAAATATGAAATTAATTAGTATATTTACATTATTAATTTGCTCCAACACTGATTCGTAATACTCCGTAGGTGTCTTTTCCTACGAGTACAAAATTTTATTTTTTTTCCTATGGTAAAGAAGATTTTAACAAGGTTACAAGGTAAATTTCTCACCAATAATACCAAACTTGACATGGTTTTTCCTACGACTAACAATTGTCACATTATTGCGAAAATCTACTCCATATATCGAAGAAAGTCAGTATTGATTAATTTTATTAATAATAGCAAATTCAGCTATTCAAGTTAGTTGATCATACTGGTAGGATTTTTGTATTTGACAAAAATAGCCAAAGTAGTAAATAAACTACTCCGTATTTTTCTAGACTTGAATAAATTAGTAATTGTCACAAATCATTTTAACATAATATCAGGTTCAAAAATTCACAACATGATTCTTACCAATTCCTAGCTTCTAGCTACTGTTTGGGGGATCTGCGAGAACCTACTTTTAGTAGTCTGATATTAAATTTTTGGGATAATATAATAGTCAAAGTTACATCAGTATTACAGACTTTGTTAGCCTAAAAATCAGCTGATATAGTACGTTACTGTTTCAGATGTCACGGAATCTAAAGAATGATCAATGTTCTTTGGAACAATTTAATTTAAGGAGTAATATGTCATGAAAAGATAGAAAAAAATGTGAAAATTGATTCATTTAAGAGATCATACGCCAAGACACGTAGATGTATTATGTTCTCGAAAGAACATACTTTACGATTTTTAAAAGTAAGAGAAGAACATAGAGAGATTTTCATTCCAAACTTTTCAAATCTTACTCGTACTAATTTCGGACTAACTAAACTAATTGACATCTATATATTACTCGTAGACGAATATCTTATCTTACCGAGTTACATTCATTTACTCAAGAAAAGAACAAGTATATACTCCAATATCAATAATTGTAGGTATAGACATGATGTGCTATAAAGGCATAGACTACATCGTTGCACAAAGGTTATTGTGAACATTGGGAATTGCAATGTCAATGAAAAGAGAAATAAGAAAGCGATGTTACAAGCAAAGTGAAAGTAGTACAACATTCAAGACTAATTTACAGAATTCACCCCATATAAATCTCAAATCTTAAAACAAGAGGTCAATATTTTATGAACCTTTTGTTGTTAAAATGAGACAATATGCAAACAATCCTATAAACCTCATCTGCTTTTCACTCGATAACTTCATCTAATTTGACTTTTACATTATTCACATACGATTTCTTACCCTTTTTTCCTATACAAATATACACGAGGAAAAACAAATTCAAATGATCATAATGGATATTGTCATTGTAATCTTATCTCATACAAGTATTGTACATAGTAATCGAAGATATTGATAATAAAATTACATTGACAAACGTGATAAGATGGAAGTAAATAAAGAACGGAGAAAATAACAAGGTAAATTGCACGGGTAAGAAAGAAATAAAGGGATTTCATAGGTCAGGTGGTGTAAGACTGTAAGATATGTGTTGCATATGCAAGAAACATAAGCAGGGAACCCAAACCAAAACAAAATAATAAGTCCAAAATACACTGACATTGATTTGATTTCTACATTGAAGAGACCTAGAGATAGTAAACTTTAAAGAGGATACATAAAAGCTAATTAAGGAAAATCATCATGTTTATATAATTACTTTCTCTCTTTATAATTACTCTATTTAGGTTGGCATGTTTAAACTTTTTACCAAGGAATCAAAACACTGAAGAAGTGAAGAGCTACTAGATTGCTAGAATCCTCCTATTCTTGTTGTCTTCTATGTAGATGGTAGACCTCATGTGCATTATTGTAATGCAACTACTATGCCTAGCTATAACTTGTCAAGTTTCTGCATAATTTATTACTTGTCTCGTGTTAGTTGCCTAACTATAACGCATTAATTTTTTTCCCGGTTCTAATTATCAAATAACACTCCGTAGGTTTATATTTTAGTAGATAAAAAGAAGATTCTACCAAAGGAAAAATATCCGTATGTTAACCTGATCCAAGTTGAGGGAGGAGAAAAGAAAAGGTAACAAATGTCAACCACAAAAGAGCAGTAGAGCACCCTAATTAAGTTTAATCCGATCACAATTTCAAAGTTATGAGATGTAAACCTTTATATAGATTAACAGGCAAAGTCTTTTCGAATATTTTTAGCTATGTAGGTACATGCAACTCCATACCAAATTTGAGAAAAGGTTTCTTACCAATTTGATTTAGGAGCATGGGGCCCATTTATAGATAACACCTGATCCTTGTGTTGTGTCACATCACATACATGATACATTTGGCTTAGAGCTCAAACAAGAAAATGTATGAGCGCCAATTATTGCCTTAAAAATTACTACTCTATATTCATCCCTAAGATAAAGGCCACATTTGAGTTTGTGGTCAAATTACATTAACTTTAACCACATTATTATACTGTAGTAATATAAGTTTTTAATACGAAGTACTTCGTATAAGAGAAACATTTCCTACAATATACGGAAGTAACTGTTTAGAATAAATCGCGAGGAAAGTAAAAGTGTGGAAATGGTAATCTCATTCTACGATTAGGATCATATAGAAAATTTATGTTGTCTCTCTAATTACGAAGGAGTGAAGCAATGATAGTTTCCCACCTGAGGATATAAAATTTGGGGCCATTGCGAATTGGTTCTGAAGTCCTGATCAATGTAAAATTTAATCTTGCAAACCTATTTGATGTCCAGCAGGCTGCTACAAGCCGATTCAGTCCTTATTAGCACTGTTACAAGAGAGTAATGGATACATCAAACCTCAAAGTCCAGAGAGTTCAAGCCTTAATACCCAAATCAGGATTCAGAGCAGAGGTTTTCTTCACCCACCTTGTCATCCTGCTGAGCACATCAGTACTGTTATACAAAGTAAAAAAGAACGATAGAAGGAAGTAAAGAGCAGCAAGAAACATGATTTATTCAAGGGAACTTTTGCTGATGATGCTCGTAAATACCTTTTCCTTACCCAACAAAGTTTATTCGAGCATGATGCTCTATTATCGTAATAGCTAACCATGATGCTAAATGTTGCTAAGGTAACCTAAAAAATAGCTTTGACTGCACAAATGCAGAATTTTTGTATGAGTAAAATCGAACTCACTATAGTTCCCAAAACAATGGTACATAAAAGTATAAAACTACATCCATGTGAGTTCACCAAACTTTTGGGTCAGGAATGACTAACAGAACAGGTTTGTTAGATATTCTCAATCACGGTACTCATCCATGAACTTCTTGTGGAACGCAGTTAAACGCTCAACAATGGCTGGAATTTTATCCTCCTGGGGAAGAATTGTGCACCTGATATGCCAAGTGCCCGGAACCTTCAAAACAAAGCACAATACAAGGTCAGCCTATCAGCCATAACCAATAAACAGAAATAAAATAAACAGGGGAGAGAATTAAGCCATCTTTCAAAGAATTATCTCCAAGTTAAATATTTTATCACCAAGTCATTCCAATTTTTTCTTTCAAAGTTGCCACACTGCATTAAGAATGACTTGTCTACCCTCTGCCAGATTACATGAGATAGTTTGGTAATTCAAAGTTTCCAACATTAGTAGAACAAAACCTTAAATGCTCACTCATAAACTAACCTGTCCAAATCCAGATCCTGGAACAACAACAATGCCAGTCTCTTCCAACAGGTGACGAGCATAGAATGCATCGGCGGCAGTGTGCTCTGCTTCAGCTGCCTTTATCGCCTTCTCGGGAAGCTGAAGGCGAGGGAATAGGTACATGGCTCCCTCAGCTTTGTTGCACGTCACGCCTTCTAAACTGTTGAATGCATCCTCAAGCGTCTGTCGATAAAATAATACTTGAGTTCATGAAAAATACAATGAAATATCAGTATTGCTAAAAGTAAGCATCTGAATTACCTTTGCACGCCTGGCCAAGGATGAAAGGATTCCCTCTTTCTCGGCAGAATAGGCTACATAAGATTCATCTCCAACCTAGATCACAGGGAATGTATATATATATTAGTATATACAAGAAAAGATGTACATCCTTGTACAAGTTACAGATTTGCATGAAAAGCATTTTCTAGAGACCAAGAAGACTGCACTAAAAGATATTAACTTTGATTTCAAAGCTAAACATAATGTTGGCATTACAGCCCTTCAAATGTCACCAAAATAGTAGTAATTAATATAGTATACTAGTAGTGTAGCTTGTATCTACTCTTCGCCCAAGTGAAAGAAAAATAAACAGAAAGACACGGAATGAGCATTATGAATAGATTGATTACCAAAGGGAACCAAAATACAAGAATAGATACCGCAAAAACCAAAGGAAAATAAATTACCTTAGGTGGGCTCATGACAAGGCTGGCGAGGATCTGACCAGTTATATTTGAGCACAGATTGACTGAAGCAACTTTGTAGATTTGTTCCCTTACATCCGCACTGAAACCTGTGACTTCCATGTAACCTCCTCTTTTCCCACACTCTCCATAATATCCTACAGCCACAATAGAAAGAGAGACAAACTAGTTTAATACAAATACAAACTAGACAATCAATCTTATTAATATGACAATAGGCACAAGAGCAAGGCACCTTTGGAAACTGACTGAAATGAAACCAAGGAAATATCCTTCTCCTCATGTCCCATAGAACGCGCAATCTTCTTAAACGAGTGAAATTCTTTGTCAGGAGCATACACATTTTCCTGGTAAACCTGTTTAAGACATCATAGCCCAATCAATGGCTAATTGGTTAGTAAATTAAACTCAAATGATATTCATCCAGCTCTATCTATTGCAGCATGATGTAATACTTGTGGCAAGAATTCCAGAAATACTTTCTAAACCTATATAGACTAAATGATGACAGATAGCAATAATTAGCTATATCACCTCATCTGCCAGAAGCACAAGACCTTCTTTCTTGCAAAAGTCAACAATTTGCTTCTGGTTTTCCTCAGCAAGAACCTGAAGGCAATTTTCAATATGTCACAAAGCTCCAGCAATTAAGTAAACCTCCTAAGTTTACCCACAAGAGGAAGATAAACTATGTTAATGTCAAATCTTTTTAAATAAAAACTTCAATTCACCTGTCCAGTTGGGTTGCCAGGGTTTATCACAACCAACGCTCGAACTGTTACACCTTTTGACCTGGCAGTTTCTAATTGACTCTTAAGGTTTGAAATTTCCAAACCCCATCCAGTTGCCTCATCAAGATAGTATGGAACCTGTTAATGCCGCAATAGATTACTTCCCATGAAACAAATTTAAACAATATGACAGCTTTAAAGTTGTGAGACTGGCGGATAGTTGATTTTGATTGTTATCATAAAAGATAGCAAAATGTAGTTAGTAATCTGAACAGAGAAACCATATAAAATGACTTCAATTGCTGGATATTTTTAGTATTAAGGTAAACATACCAAAGTTCCACCATGGAGAGCTATTGAAGCAGAGTACAAAGGATATTGTGGAATAGGACAAAGAATTCCATCTTGCTCTGACCTCAGCAACAATTGCATCATCATATGCACCTAGAGGTTTAAAAAAAGGAATTCACCATTATACTTAATAACATGGAGACACAAGTCTGAACATAGCCTATGACTCAATAAAGGCACCTTACCCCAGGGCTTGCTCCATCAGTCAAGAAAATGTCATTTGGATTGGCTGGGAAACCATCACGTGCTTCAATTCCAGCAGCAATTGTTTCACGCAATCCCTTAATACCCTATTGCATGATCAAGCCAGACAAAAATTCACTAAAGAATGGTACACAAAACTTTATTCATCTATAAAACTTCAAAACTGTGTTCCCCATAAGGGCAATGAGGCCAAAAAAATTCGGGTGGGGGTGGGTATTAAGAATCAAGAAACTACAAGCAACCAATTGGTCCATTTAATTGGGGAGAGTAATATTCTATAATTCTAGCACATTTCCCTCCATCCATCATTCAATCCTTGCTTTTCTCTGGTTTACTTTCCTTTTCTTTAACTATGAACCAATAATCACCTGACTGTGACTGTATGCACCAGTTGCTCTTCCAGGGATTTGATCCAGGATCTGCCAAGCTCTCTCTATTGAGTCAGCACTGCATTAAATGAAAGGAACAAAGAGTATAAATAATAAAGTCACAAGTTAAATTGCAATACACTTGTATAATTGTATTGATTAATTGAAGACAACTACTCAATTAGTCTACAGCAAGGCAGCAAAATTGAGCATTTGGTCTGTTAATATCAGCAACTAACCATTATAGAAAAAGCAAATTTGGATTAGGAAAAAAAAAAAAAAAGCATCAAGCAACATGTGTTCCACATTATATGCCTTGACAGTTTTGAACTAAAAAAAATGGACTACCAAGAAATTACCTGAAGAGTCCTTGTGTTTCACTTTTATCCAGAATGGTTGGATGATCACACAATGCTAGGACCTAATCCAAATCAAAATAAACATTTAGTATGATACTTAATACAGCAGTTAGTGACACTCCCAATCTTAAAGACTAACCTCTCGGAAAAATGTGATCGGCTGCTGCCCAAGAGATTGAGGATTCCCTATATTACAGAAAAGTATCTGCACAAATAAAAATATGTTGAGGCTATAATCTTGAAACAACATATATATCATTGTGAGCTTCTATTTGAAAGAAAATGCGGGAGTCAGCACAATGACATGCTTCGTCATAAAAATGGTTTGCATTTCATGTAAGTGCTGATCTATAACACAGGTTGCATTGAAAAGATCAGAGGTGAAAAAGATTCGCATAAGCACAACATAGTTTGATAAACCCTAGTAGCAAAATAATAATAGCATGATTGCTCTTATTAGTCTTATGTAGTTATATAAATCAGACATTTGCTAATATCAATGTTCTGTAAGTTTTGTCAGATCTTTATTTTTGAAAGGGAGAGAGGGTAACAAATATACCTCATCAAAAGGGAGAGTGCCAGGTTCCTTCTTCAATTGTTCATTCAATTTCTGCAAGAAGAAATATAACAGCACTATCAAAATTGAAATTGTATTGCAAAAGACACACCACCCTCTTATTCATTAATTTAATCACAATCCCTCTTTTTTCAGAACATTTAGAACAAGAGTTGTTCAAAGTTATTTAACATACATTAAGAGAATTATTGGAATCTAACATTACTAAGAAACCCCCCATGTATAGAATTCAATTAGAATATCATGCACGGAAGTTAATGATCATATTTTACATTGTAACTGTAAGACAATCCTTTCGAAACAAGAATCAGTTTTGCTTATATCGACACTTCACTAATGTGAACCAGAGGGTCAGAGAGCTACACAAGGCATTTGAAGCTGAATACAAGCAAAAACAGTATTGAATCATCTTCACAAGGACAGTAATCAATTCATTTCTTTTCTTACCTCGGCCTGGGTAACAATCGCTCCACGAACAGCATATTCACATTTCAAGACCTAGCAAGATCAATACATCATCATAAGTTAACAACCCAATCAATTACAATAAAGCTTTGACCAGTAATAAACATTATAGAGCAATAGACTAAAGGCAGCCAACAAAGATATTCTCCCAATGAAACAGTTGTCTCAATCACTCAAACAGAACAAGGCAAAGATATTTACAGTGGATTTGGAGGTGTATCATACTCTCATAAGTCTCATTACAACACAAAATCATCTTTTTCTTATACTTCCATCATACAAACAGCACAATAATATACAATTAATTAGTATATAACATTGGACCCACAGTTAAAACTAATCATAGAGTGAGATCATTTTCCACAAATTACATTAAACCCCAGATGGAAAAAACATAAAAGCCAGAACACCCATCAACAAAATGAAGCTAAAACAATGAAAAAACATAAACCCAGATTCAAATACAAAAAATCAGCAACACCCATCAACGCAAATGAATCAAATAACAAAACCCAGATGCCAAATCAATCAATTTAATCAATTAAATCATCAAAACCAAAGAAGAGGGATTAAAAATCAAACCTTGGGATTAATGTTTTGAAGAGTAACTCCAGAAGAAGACTCCATTGAAGAAGGATCAACAATTGTTGAAGAACTTGAAGAAGAAGAAAAGAAAGAAGACTGAGATGCGAGAAAACTGTGATTATTAGAAGAACTTAAAAAGTTTTTCTTGATGAGATGTTTTGTTCTCTCTGCTACGAGTCTCCGCATTACCGCTAAATTGCCAGAAAACCGACCAAAATATTTATATTAATTTACAAATAAATTCTGAAAAGAAAGAAAGAAATTTGGAAACTGTGGGTTTAATTTTGCTTAGAAAAATCAGACACGAAATCTCAGGAATTTGGGGTATTGGACAAGGTGTAGCTTTCTGAGCCGCCCACAGGAAATTACTCTAAAATAGAAGAATTTTGGTTGAATGTGTTTGTGTGTATTTCACTTTCATGCCGTTTCATGTTAAGAATAATTTGGTAAAAGGAAATCGAATGTGTGAATATTGAATTTATGCTATAATAATGTCAATCATCATCAATTATGTCACACAAGATTTTTTATGTAAGTCCCTTTTAGATAACTTTTCTTTTTGTCCAAGATATTGTATATTTGCATTATTGGGATTTTATATGCTACTTTTAAATGAAAACAAAAATAAGTGATGAATTTTTCGCTATAATTTGTAGGAAATACCGGAAATTTCCTTACAATATTTTGTTTTATAAGATATCATATTATCATCGTATATGTTATAAACTTATAACTATATTATTTGGCAAGTTATCGTTAATCAAAAACAAAAATTTGGCAAATTATCAAAAATTAGATGTTACACGAGAGTGCATAATGTATTAATGTGTCTTAGGCTTGTAACAACATTCCATTCATAATAAAGGAGTGTGAAGTTAAAGTATGAAGGACGTAGGGCCTGTTCATATTTACTTAATTTCAGTTCAGTTCAGTTCAGCTCCAATCAGTTCAGTTCAGCTCCAATCAGTTCAGTTCAGTTCAGTTCAGCTCTTAATTTCCCTCTCACATAAAATATTCATTTCAGCTCAATTCAGTTCAGTTCAGTTCAGTTCCAATCAGTTCAGTTCAGCTCCAATCAGTTCAGTTCAGTTCAGTTCAGTTCAGCTTAGTTCAGTAAATGTGAACAGTCCCGTAATCATGTTTTATGTTCTTTTAACAAAATTTAAGTTCATAAAAAAAAAAAAACATAATGCGCATCATGCTCTCGAGTGTATAATTTAAGCATTGGTAAAAATTTATATACGAGTAGTATTCAGTTAAAATGTCCCCAACATTTCTTTTTTAATTTTCTTTTTGTGATTTTCTCCTTCTCCCACTTACAAATGGTTATTCTAAATTAATGCTCGTATAGATTATCAATTTCTATAAATTATATGTATAGATTTTAACAAGTAATCATGTGATGTGACACATTCTAATAAGCATATACTCCGTACTCAATAAATTAAGAACTTTAGAAGATGAATTAAATGCTTATATACATCCAATGTCTGTATATATCATTAGTCTTAATTTAATTTCATTGTGTAGACACAAGTATTATTTTAATACTAATTGTTTTGGGCCGAACCAATCATGAGCTTAGCTTACAAGTCAAATATGCAAGATTTTGAGTTCGAATCATTTAACAATTGAACTATTTTTTGAGATCAAACTCGGCTTCTCGATCCAATATCCTGAAATATTAGCTAATGGCTCATGTCCGTCACTAGATACATGCATACACCAATTACACATGTTACAGCTAGTTCTGAAATTTATACTAGTGATCATTTAAAGTATCTTCCAACATAAGAGGTTTGTTAAAATTTTCAATCATGGAACTCATCCATGAACTTCTTGTGGAATTCCGACATATGCTTTACAATGGCCGGGATCTTAGTCTCCTGGAGCAGAATTGTGCACCTGATGTGCCAAGTGCCTGGAACCTTTGAAACACAGCACAATACATACAAAGTCAGCCATTAGACTGTAACTCAGAACATTGGAAGAAAAGTGAAGGGGGGAAAAACAAGACCATATTATTAGCCAAGTTATGATTTTCTGGCCTCTTAGATAAAAGGTTTCCAGATGAAAAGAACAAAACTCATAAACCTCGCCTTAAAACTAACCTGCCCAAAACCAGATCCTGGAATGACGACATTCCCAGTATCTTCCAGTAGGCGAAGAGCATAGAATGCATCAGGAGCAATGTGCTTTGCTTCAGCTGCTTTTATTGCCTTTTGGGGTAGATGAAGGCGAGGGAATAAGTACATGGCTCCCTCTACTTTGTTGCATGTCACACCTTCTAAGCTATTGAATGCATCCTCTAGTGTCTATCAATTCAAGAAAAATAGAGTTACCAAAAACACAATGATAATTTTGATGTATCTGAAATCAAGAATTTGAATATACCTGTGCACGCCTAGCCAAGGATGAAAGGATTCCCTCTTTCTCAGCAGAATACACCTCATAAGATTCATCTCCAACCTAGACAAGATGACCACATTACATATTAAAAAAATTAGAAATTGAAGAAAACAAGATGTCCCTTCCATAGCGGAAACTATTTTGGCATCATCAAGCATGGTTAGCATGCACAAGAAGTTATCAACTTCAACTACCAAACAAAGTTTCAAAAAAGGTCTATTACTAACATACATTGTTGGAACTTGGAAATTGACATCACGGAACACTTTGAATGCCATCATAAGAAAAGCATACTGATAACTGAGTTACATTATCAGATCATTGCCAAGCTTCTCAGAATAAAAATAAAAAATTAAAAAAAAAAAAAAAAAAAACGAAGAATGATGCCAATGCAGGTTTCATAAGGGGCAGATATTTTATGCTGTTAATACCAGCCCCTTATGTGTTTGCCAACCGGAAAAGATTAGGAACCATTTCAACTCGTGTCCCTGTACTACAAAGTGTTGCACTGATTGATTTCTTGGTTACAAAAGCCATGCATTATAATTTGGCCAGATGCAATGAATAACTAATTCTCGAAGTAGATTGAGAGTAGTGTAAGGAAAATGCTATCCAAACTGATGCAAGCGTGTATGTTATGGTCCGAGTGTTTGACACTTGACTGTGCAGTGCACACTTGGCTTCCTTTGTGCAAGTCTAATGCAGATGGAGCTTGTACACTTGTACCAAGCTTAAGCTATGTTGTAGTACTAAGAATAGAGTTCAAGTTTCAGGGGCTTGGGACTTGGGAGTGCTTAGCTAGACAAGCGGGGCAGAAAGACGAGAATGAGCATTTTGAGAGCATCAAGAACGTAGGGTAAAGGGGTGATCAACAAAAGGACAATATCAAAAAATTAATTATGTGCCGCTGAGGAAAGAATCTTTGGTTATCATTTTTCAATCATTGCTACAAATTGAGGATTAGAGGGATATATCACTAAAACAAGCAGTAACATCATGATGGAATCTAAAGCCTAGAAAACCTTAATTAAGAAAAGTACAAGAAACTAAGAAAGCATGAAAATAAAGAAAGTAAACGCAAAAGGGAGATGGATTCTAACACTATGACTTGCTCAAAATATAATATTTGACAGTAGATTAAGGGTCATTTAAACAAGTTTGCAATAGAGTTGTGGCTAATTTGCCAAAGAAAACAAGTTTGTAAATGATAGCAATAGGCTTGACAAATTAAAGTAGGCACTGAGGCGGCTTTCATAGACCAGAAGCCTTACCATAGGGATGGTTGTATGATGTACAAGGCTAAATACTTCCCAACAGATAGAAAGAATTACCTTTGGTGGGCTCATGACAAGGCTGGTGAGAATCTGACCAGTTATATTGGAATTACATGAATTGATAGAAGCAACTTTATAGATTTGTTCAGCTATGTCGGCACTAAATCCTGTAACTTCCATGTATCCACCTCTTTTCCCACATTCTCCATAATATCCTAGAGCCACAATAGAAAGAAAGGCCAAAACTTGTTTAATACTTAAGCTTGATTAATCTTTGGTTTTATTTAAATATAACATAACAGGACAGGAGCAACTGAGCAAGGCACCTTCAGAAACTGCCTGAAATGAAACCAAGGAGATATCCTTCTCCTGATACCCCATAGAACGTGCAATTTTCTTAAACGATTGAAATTTCTTGTTGGGAACATACACATTTTCCTGGTAAACCTGTTTTGGACATCATAGCACTAAAAGTGATTAGTAATTTAACTTAAATGAGATTTATCTAATCTATTAGAGCACAAAATGATGCAGAACTTTGTCACAAGGATGAGTCTTATATTCATTTTAGAAATCTTTTCTGAGCCAATATAAGCAAAATTGTGAGAGATAACTTTGAGCTAACCTCGTCTGCCAGAAGCACAATACCTTCTTTCTTGCAGAACTCAACAATTTGCTGTTGGTTTTCCTCAGAAAAAACCTGAAGGAAATTTTCAGCCAATATGTCACTAAACTCAAACATGCAAGGAATCCGCCTAAGATTTACCAGAGAGGAAGATACACATATTATATCCTAAAACCTTAACAAAAGAGGTAAAAAAATCACCAGAATCAGCCCACCTGTCCAGTTGGGTTTCCAGGGTTTATCACAACCAAGGCTCGAACTGTTACACCCTTTGACCTGGCAGCTTCTAATTGACTCTTTATCTCCGATATGTCCAAACCCCATCCAGTTGCTTCATCAAGGTAGTAAGGAACCTGGCAATGTCGCAACACACTTCTCCCCATTAAATAAATTCAGACATTACATCAGCTTCAAAATTGTTGTATGGAGACATAAAATTGCATTCAGATTAGTATCATAAACAGCTACATAAAAACAGGGCAACAGATGGAAATGGCATCGCGTTGCTGATTATATTTACATAAAATGCTAACATACAAGAGTTCCACCATGGAGAGCTATTGCAGCAGAATACAAAGGATAATGCGGAATGGGGCAAAGGATTCCATCGAGCTCGGACCTCAGCAGTAATTGCATCATAATATGCACCTATACATAAAGACAAAACATAAATCCACCATTCTAATTTCCAAGCATATATAAAATAGAGTTACCAGATAAATTTAAGCTATGACTCAATAAAAGCACCTAACCCCAGGGCTTGCACCATCAGTCAAGTAGATATCATTGGCATTGGATGGGAATCCATCACGTGCTTCAATTCCATCAGCAATTGTTTCACGAAGTTCCTTAATACCCTGTCAGATGATCCAGCCAAACAAAAAACTCGTTACAAAGTGATCCACGTATATCTATTCATCTTTTTTCCTTGTTAGAGGACAATGAGACTAAAAAAAGTTAAAAAGGCCTAATATTGAGTGAAATTGAAAATTTGTTCTAGTTGGATGAATGAAGGGAAATCAAGTTAAGAAATACAAAGTAAGAAAAGTAAATAAGCAGTAGACAAGGAATAAGAATTCTAGAAAAAATTCATTTGATGGAAGAGAGTAATATTTCCTCCATCCGTCTATTACATTAAACAAGGGAAACAACTAAAGTCTTCTCCCTCAAATTTACTTTCCTTTTTACTTCAACAACAAATCAGTGATCACCTGAGTGTGACTATATCCACCAGTTGTTCTTCCAGGTAATTGATCCAGGATCTGCCTAGCTCTCTCAATTGAATCAGCACTGCATATAATATAAAAAAATAACGAAAATGTAAATACTACAGCTAGTACAACCCCTTACTAGATTGATAATGAAAAGAGCTCCTTGTTTATTAAAATCAACAACTAACTATACAATATACTCCGTAGATACATAATAGCAAATTCCTGGCTTATGTTAAAAAAAGTGGCACATGTTTCGGTTTTTTTATCTGCCTTGATAAAGCTAAGAAATGAATATAAATGCACATGGACAGCCAAATCAAGTCAGAAAGAGAATACCTGAAGAGTTTCAGTGCTTCGCTTTTATCAAAAATACTTGGAATACCACACAGTGCAAGAACCTGATACACATGGAGAAAAAATATATCTACTAAGTATAAGGTATGATAGATATATAGTATAACTGATAGTGACACTCCTTACTTTGGCAACTAACCTCTCGGAAAAATGTAATTGGCTGCTGCCCAAGAGATTGAGGATTTCCCATATCACAGATAACTATCTGCACAGGTAATAAGAAGCTCATACCGCAAGCTTGAGACAAGACACGGAGTGCTGCAATCCTCTAATTAGTCTAAAATTACAAAAGAAATGTGGTATTCAAGCTTTGACCATAAAGGTGAAATACTCTCGTGATAATCGTTGATATTATTGCAATGCAAGATACATCTAGAACACAAGTGGCATTGAAGGGAAGATACAATAACATAGTTTAATGAACTCCCATAATAAAACAACAGCAACAAAGCTACTATCTGCATTAGCAGATTAACTACAGTAGAGGAGCAAGGAGACTAGATTATACCTCATCAAAGGGGAGAGAAGCAGGATTCTGCTTCAGTTGTTCTTTCAACCTCTACAAGAAGCAATGCAATAGCACAATCAGAAAAGCAACAACATTGTAACAGACACATCTACCAAAAGAGAAATGATCTAACTCAGTTCAAATAATCATATTCCCTCCTTTTCAGAATAAGTGTAGCTCTAAAATATTGAGCATAGATTAAGGAAGTGGGTTGAAGCCATCTCACATGTCCTCATTTGTTTAGTTTTAATATAATGAGATATCATACAAAATAATAGTGTAATCTTATTGTATAGTGTGTTTTTATAATAAGTTTTGATCAAATGTGTTGGACCTTGTAAGAAAGCTTGTCAACATTTTGCATTGTAATTGTAAAGTTAAAGTTATTTTGAAATCTAAAACCTTTTTCTCTGCTTCACTATATATTGAAGATTATGATTTGGTTTAATTGCCAGCTTGAATGCCAGCTCAGCTGTCTTCATAACAAACTTTTATTCTCATAACAAACTTTTCTTCTAGAAGTTTTGTTTTATTATTAATGCTTACAGTTGGTTGTTGTAAATATATTCTACTATTCATTTTTCCAGAAATGAAATTCTCTCTCTCTTTTCCTCTCTAAATTTCCTCTTCATTTTTCTGGGTTTTAGGTTGATGAACTCAGTTCATCAGATTTTATCATGGTATCAGAGCATTTCGATTCTGATTTTTGATTCTCTTCCGCTTTGTTTCTTCTCTGTTCTTGTTGATTGCTTGTTGATTTTGTTGAGCGATTGATTGTTCGTTTTTCGATTGCGATTTTCTGATTAGATTGAGTTTTTTGGCTCGATTTCTCGTTTTCTATACATTTTTCTGCTGATTGAAGCTTAAATCCTCTTTAATGGCGGCTCTTACTCAAGATCCTAGTAGTGTCTATTATTTGCATCCTTCGGAGAATCCTGCTTTACCTATTGTTTCAGAAAAATTTTCTGGCGAATGCTATAATGAATGGAGGCGTAGCATGATGATTGCGCTAGCTGCGAAGAACAAATTGGCGTTTATTGATGGATCTCTGCCTAAACCTCTTGCTACTGATTCCACTTTTCATGCTTGGGAGAGGTGTAATGCGATGATTATCTCTTATATTCTTCGTTCTTTGGATTCTAATTTGGCTAGAAGTGTGATCTATTTCACTACAGCTAGAGAAGTCTGGAAGGATCTCGAGGATCGTTATTCACAGAGTTCTGGACCTCAATTGTTCACATTACAGCAGTCATTACATGACTTATCTCAAGGATCGAGCAGTATTGCTGAGTTTTTTACTCGAATCAAAGGTATTTGGGATGAAATCAATGGTGTTAATCCTTTACCTGTTTGTTCATGCAGTGGTTGTACTTGTCAACTTACTCAGAAGTTGCTTAAACAACAGCAGGAAGAGCGTTTAGTTCAATTGCTTATGAAATTGGACAACAAATATGTTAATGTTAGAACTAACATTCTGATGATGCAACCCTTGCCTAGTGTTTCTATGGCTTATAAACTTCTTATTCAGGATGAGAAGCAAAGAGAGGCTTCTATCACTGATTCTATGGCTTTTTCTGCTGAGCATAGATCTATTCAGGCTAGAGCTCCTGCTTACAGGCCTCCTGTTCCTGGTTCATGGACTAGACCTTCTCAGACTAGTACCACTGGTGGTTATTCTGGTAATTTTGGTGCAGGAAGGACAGGTTCTGCTCCTGTCAGAAGGAATTCAGCTTTCTTTTGTGATCACTGTAAAATTCCAGGTCATTCAATTGATAGATGTTTCAAATTACATGGCTATCCATCTTCTCAAGGTGTTTTCAAAGGGAGAGGCAAGAAGATTGCTGCAATAGTTTACAGTGATGATCCTATTGATGAAGATCAAGAGTATGAGACTGCTCATATTTCTTCTACTGATTACAGCAAGATGATGCAGATTATGCATAATCAGGACAATCAATCTGTTCATCCTGAGTCTGTGGATACACAGAATCTTGTGTATCCAACTAACAGCTCAGCCAATGTTGCAGGTACTTGTTTGGTATCTTGTTTGAATTCTAAATGGATTGTGGATAGTGGAGCAACAGATCACATTTGTTCCAATCTACATTTGTTTCATTCTTATGAAAAATATACAAATATGCCTAATACCATAACTGTGGCTGATGGTAAGCATGTGAAGGTAGAAAATGTTGGTGTGGTCAAATTTGACAATGGCATAGAACTGAGAAATGTGTTGCATGTTCCTGGGTTGTCTTTTAACTTGATAAGCACACATAAACTCTGTAAGGATCTAAATTGTGATGTTACATTCACTCATGACACATGTTTGATCCAGGATCATTCTCAGGGGGATTCCCTAGTTCTTGGTAAATTGGAATCAGGATTGTATGCTGTTGGAGATGACAGTAGCAGGATACAGAGAAGTGTTGTTGCTGATAAGTCAGTTCTTGTGTCAAATTCTGAGGATGTCAAGCTATGGCATCTGAGATTAGGGCATTTGCCATTTAATAAGATACATCATGTTAGGGGTAGTGTGTCTTCTACTCTTCATAATGATTTCTTATGTCAAATTTGTCCACAAGCAAGACAAACTAGGATTTCTTTCCCTTTAAGTACTTCTGTCACTTCTCATATTTTTAAGCTAGTTCATATAGATACTTGGGGACCTTATAAGGTGCATACTCATGATGGTTGTAATATGTTTTTAACCATAGTTGATGATTTTTCAAGGCACACCTGGATTTTTCTCATGAAACATAAAAATGATGCTGTTTCAATCATTGAACATTTTTTTGTCATGGTTAAAACTCAGTTCTCATCTCAGATTAAGTGTATAAGATCTGACAATGCAAAGGAACTATGTGAGGGTCCCATGTTGCAATTTTTTCTGAAAAATGGGATTGTACACCAAAAGAGTTGTCCTGACACACCTCAACAAAATGGTTGAGAGAAAACATAGGCATCTCTTGGAAACAGCTAGGGCTCTTTATTTTCAGTCAAATGTTCCTATTTCTCTCTGGGGTGAGTGTTTATTGACAGCAACTCATCTAATAAACAGAATGCCACTTAGCTCTATCAATTTTTGCACACCATTTGAGAAACTCCATGGACATAAACCTTGTTTGGATTATCTCAGAGTTTTTGGGTGCCTTTGTTATGTCTCTACTTTAAAAAGTCATAGAGGCAAATTTGATCCTAGGGCTACTCAGTGTGTTTTCTTGGGTTATCCACCTGATCAGAAAGCATATAAGGTGATGGATCTTTCTACAAGGAGAATTTTTGTGTCAAGAGATGTGCAATTCTTTGAGAAACATCTTCCTTTTCTTAATCCATCTACCATTACTACACCTAAGCCTATTTTTCTTCCCCTTAATACCTCACTTGATTTTCATACATTTCCTGATTTACCTGAGCCTTTTGTTCTGCATCACATTCCTGATCCTAACCCTCATCTTAGTCCCACCTCTCAAATACAATCACCACCTCAAACACAGCCATCTTCTCAAACACAGTCACCTGTTCATACTCAAATACAATCACCACCTCAAACACCTTCCCAAACACACTCCTCTTCATCAAACACACAACCCATTTCTGCTGTCAGAAATTTTTCTAGGCCACACAAACAACCTTATTGGATGAAGGATTTTGTCACTAAGCATTGGTGTAATGTGATTATTTTCAGTGACATTCCCAGTACTTTACAGTCCTTAATTGCTTGCACTGTCAAGGTTACAGAACCTAAGAGTTACTTTGAAGCTTCACAAGATCAGGGTTGGCTTAATGCTATGCAAGCAGAAATTGCAGCATTAGAGAAGAATAATACTTGGGATTTGGTTCCTTTACCTAAGGGCAAAAAGGCTATTGGGTGCAAATGGGTTTTCAAAGTTAAACTCAAAGCAGATGGTTCTTTGGAAAGATTAAAAGCCAGGCTTGTTGCTAAGGGCTATACTCAGATTTTTGGGGTGGACTATGCTGAGACTTTTTCTCCGGTGATTAAGATGGCCACTGTAAGATGTTTACTTGCTTTAGCTGCTGGTTTTGGCTGGGAATTGTTTCAGTTAGACATTAATAATGCTTTCCTCCATGGTGAGTTGACAGAGGAGGTTTATATGAAAATGCCTGAAGGTATTCCTAATCCTAATAATCTGGTGTGTAAACTAAAGAGATCTTTGTATGGATTAAAGCAGGCATCAAGGCAATGGTTTGCCAGACTTACTGCTGAACTACAGAAGAAAAATTTTGTGCAAGCTGAGACTGATCCTTCTCTTTTCATTTTTAGGGATCAAGCTATTTTACTCATAGCTGTTGTTTATGTGGATGATATCATCCTAACTGGAACTGATATCTCTCTTATTAATGATCTGAAAACTCATTTACATAATGTGTTTAGTATCAAGGATCTTGGTCACTTGAATTACTTTCTTGGCATGGAAGTTTCACACTCTTCTTCTGGGATTATTCTCACTCAAAAGAAGTTCTCTAAGGAACTGCTTCAGGAATGTGGTATGGATCTGTCTAAGGCTGCTAAGACTCCCCTTCCTATTCATTTGAAATTAACTTCAGATCAAGGTGATCATTATCATGATCCTGTTCTTTACAGAAGTCTTGTGGGAAAATTGAATTTCCTTACTCATACAAGACCAGATCTAGCTTATTCTGTCCAAACCCTTAGTCAATTCATGAGTGAGCCTAGAATTCCTCATTTTCAGGCTTTGCATCATGTTCTAAGGTACTTAGCTGGAACTCTTGGTCAAGGCATACTTTTACAAGGGTCATCTCAGCTAACTTTACAAGGCTACTCAGATTCTGATTGGGGGTCATGTGTAGAAACCAGGAGATCTGTTTCTGGATATGTGATGTTTCTAGGCAATTCTCCTATCTCTTGGAAGTCGAAGAAACAAGGAACAGTTTCAAAATCTTCCTCTGAAGCCGAATACAGAGCTATGGCAGCAGCTTCGTCAGAGATTACTTGGCTAGTGAGGTTATTACAGGAACTTGATGTATGTATTTTGAAGCCTGTGAAGCTATGTTGTGATAATCTTTCTGCAATTCAGATTGGGAAGAATCCTGTAATGCACGAAAGAACGAAGCACATAGAAATTGACTGCCACTTCACAAGGGAAAAGGTCTTGGAAGGTTTAATCGAGCTTACTTACACTCCTTCTCAAGAGCAGCTTGCTGATCTTTTCACTAAAGCTCTGTCATTCCCTCAACATTCTTACCTGTGTTCCAAGCTAGGATTGATTGACTCTCAATCCATGCCTAGCTTGCGGGGGGGTATTGAAGATTATGATTTGGTTTAATTGCCAGCTTGAATGCCAGCTCAGCTGTCTTCATAACAAACTTTTATTCTCATAACAAACTTTTCTTCTAGAAGTTTTGTTTTATTATTAATGCTTACAGTTGGTTGTTGTAAATATATTCTACTATTCATTTTTCCAGAAATGAAATTCTCTCTCTCATTTCCTCTCTAAATTTCCTCTTCATTTTTCTGGGTTTTAGGTTGATGAACTCAGTTCATCAGATTTTATCACTATAGATGGCTTGTTTAGTTTAGGCATGTTTATCAATGCATTATTCTAACTGTTAATACATTAAATTATATATCAGGTAAGAATATACAAGGTTGATATTTCGAAAAATACATTGAGACAAATTTAATAAGATCCCACATGGTTTTGTTGTTTTTCTAGATAAATCAACAAAGATGGTCAAAAAAATTATGTAGATAGCGTAAAAAATCAAACGGGCCAACTAAAAGAAAGAGCTTTTACTCCTTACAAATATCTATGTTACTGGGACTCTTCATTTCACCTCGCATACCCGTGTCGGACCCTTGACACTCGGACATGGGTATGACACCCGGAGACTTAACTTTTAGTTCAAAATCATTGAATTTTTTCACAAAATAGCCGAGTCGGATGCTTGGAGACGTATCCGTGCTGGACAAGAGTACCCGAGTCCAAGTAACAAAGCTTACAATCACTCTAGGTTATAGTTGTATCGACATTATAAACCAAACTCAAGTACAAATTGTTATTCTCCGGTACACCAAAGCTTTTTATGAGTTATTACTTATTAGACTCAATGCCTAGCCTTAGGTCTACTCAAGATCATAATAGACATCTAATAACAAGACTAACAATAATCAAATTTATTTAAGAAAAAAAAAAAAAAAAAATGAAATTACCATAGCATGGGTAACAATCGCTCCACGAACAGCAAATTCACATTTCAAGACCTAAGAGTAAAAATGTAAAATTATCATAACTTAGAAGCATATCATATGAAAATGCACTAAATAAAACAGCATAAATAAATGAATAAAATTAAATAAAAACCCATGAACCAATTATAAATTCAAACAAAGATTAAGAAAATAATCAAACCCATAGTATGGAGATTAAAGATGAAACCTTTGGATTAATGGTTTGAAGGGTAACTTGAGGAAATAACCCAGGAGAAGATTCCAATGAAGAAGAAGAACAACTTCTTGTAATGAATTGCAAATACTTAGAATTTTTAGCAACGAATCTCCTCATTATTGTTGTGTTGCAAATTAATGTTGCAGAAATGTGTCCCTTGAATGTTTTGTTAAGTAGAGTAGCGGGGTTTATTTGTTTGAGCAAAGTCAATGGGGCCACAAACGTACTTACCCCAAGTACCAGACTACCAGGTGCTGAGTGAGCTTTCCGATGAATCGATGATTGTTGAAGTTGATGTTTTAGTCCCGTCCAAATAAAGTTTGATACCACTTATGATTTAAAATTTGAGACATAAGGTGGTACGTACACTGATACTCTCCATGTTATGAACAAGTTGCATACATTGTATACGGGTTCTTAGTAATAGAGTTATGATAAAAAGAATGTTGCAAAGCTTAGATTGGATAAGAAAAAACTTAAATCATATACAACAAAGGATGCAACTACTTATATCGATACAAAATAATCATTGTAATACAATCTTTATGATTTACTATAGGAAATTTTGACAATTACCACCTTCTGTTATGTCCATTTTAGCAATTACCACCTTCTATTTTTCTTTTTGAAAATTACCACCTTCTATTTTCAAAAACATCAAAAGTTACCACCTTCTTGCCTCCCAACTACCACGTGACATCATTTTGGGCTCATTTTTTCCCTTTCCTCCCTATTTCTCTCCCATTTCTCTTCCATAACTCGATTCTTACCTTCTCATTCACTTATTTTCCCCTAAAAATTCGAAAACTCTTCAATTCACTCCTCTAAATCAAAATTGACGGAAAATTATTGGTGGTTTGGGGGGAAAAAAGTGAAAGGGGAGATGAGAATCCAAATAGGAATGTAAAATGTGAGGGAAATAGGGAGGGAAGGGAAAGAATTGGCCTAAAATGACGTCACGTGCTAGTTAGGAGGCAAGAAGGTGGTAACTTTTGATATTTTTGAAAATAGAAGGTGGTAATTTTCAAAAAAAAAAAATAGAAGGTGGTAATTGCTAAAATGGACATAACAGAAGGTGGTAATTGTCAAAATTTCCTTTACTATATGATATACAAGAATCAATTAATATAATTAGTGATTACAATAATAATATTAGATATGATTGTAATCAAGATACAGTATTAAGAGATATTATTAATTCTTAAATAGTTGTTGCAAGTTGTATTATTGACCCTTCATTTAACTTCAAGAGTTCAAGTACTCAACAATCAACACTCCAACACTTCGTTTTGGACTATTATCATGACAAAATTTCACAATTTTGTCAATATTGACACTTGAACATATACTTGTGCCAACACTAGCCTAATTTCATATGACACACTTGACGTTTGCACTTGAAGTTGGTGAGCTTCATGTTTCATATTCATTCCTTGTAAACTTTCATGAATTTTCTGAATAGTGCTATGACTGTTATCCAACTACATATTTAGACATATATACTCATTTTTACACCAAGATTAAGCATAATAAATAAAAAGAAAGATAATGGCATGTTTACAATGTTGTCTCAAAGGCCACATCAGTGCTTGTTAACCAAGAACTCCCATCAATGAAGTTGCCCACTGTAAACTTTGAGGCCTCATCTGCTGTAATATCGGGCTTAAACCCGGCCCATTTTACTCTCTTGCTAATATCAGCTCCAGGCCCAGTGTTTTGGTACTCAGCATAATATATCGTCGAAGGTGGATCAACTCCATTGACCCATCCTATCCAGCCCAATGGGCTTAAAACAGGCCCAATAACAGATTGCATGACCAAAGTAGTGGAGTATTGCTGCCAAGGCCGGCCCAAGTAAGTTGGGGCTGTCACCTGACCCAAACCCGAGATGGTGCATTTTTGGATCGAGATCCCGGTGTTTTGGTTTACGTCCTTCTTACCTTGGGCCGTTATGGTGTTGAATTGTTTGGCCATTGGTTGCCTAGGCTGGATCTTACAATTTTGAAATACTACAGCCGCGTTACCAAATATGAAATCGATGGTTCCTGTGATGGTGCATTCTCTATAGAATTGGCGATAGGAGTGTGTATAGAGGGTGTCTTGGTATCCATCAAACAAGCAACGGTAGAAGATAGATTGGTCCGACTGAGACCGTAAGGCCACTGCTTGGTGCTTCTCAGCTCCCGCCGTATTCTTGAAGGCCATATCCTTGGCAATAAATCCTTTTCCGGCAGTAGCTATACATTAACATTAACAAAGAAAGTACTCCGTATTAGTGTTATACTAGGGGCCTAGCCGTGTTTTTGGTACATGGCAAAAAACATTACACGTAAAATATAAAATGAAAGATATAAATGAAAATTGCATTTAATTGATAATTAGTTAGCGTCCAATCAATTTATTAATTTTAAATCCGCCTCAACGTAACTTATAAAATATCCCACCAATATGGGTATTATATACTAGAGGAGGTGTCAATGACATACCCTGTTGCCGAGGCTAGTGTAAATTGAGTAATTGACGTGCTACATGTTTGGGCCACGGCCATAAATACAGAAGACATTCTGATTGCAATTGCATAATAATGTCCCAATTTTTTTTTTTTTTTTATTATTTTTTTTTTTGGTGCACTTAATGTCCAAAATTTTGACATAATGTATGCTAACCCAAACCACATGACACTCACTAATCGCCTTTAATTGCGGCCAACTTAACGTAACACTATTTGCTTTTCAACTTTCTTCTAATTTATTGAATTCAACCATAACTTGATCCAAAATTATGGTCAATTAAGTTGATAGTTTGAACTAGAGCTGTCAAAAGCTGACCCAACCCGAAATACCGATCCTAACCCGACCCTAACCCTAACCCGTCTGAACCCGAAAAAAATAGTGACCCGAACCCGACCTGAAACCAACCCTAGACCCGAGTTGACCCGGGTATTTGAGACCCAAACCCGACCATGAACTGACCTAGAGAGGACCCGAACCGAATGTGACCCGTAAATTATTGACCTAAACCGAACCCGACTCAAACCCGAGAATGACCCAAACCCGATTTAACCCGTCAAAACCCGAATTCAACCCGACCTGTTACTAACCCGACCCGAGGTCAACCCGACCCGTTCCTAACCCGACTCGAATTTAAACCCGACCTGTTACAAACCCGACCCGAAATCAACCCGACTTGTTATTGACCCGACCCAAATTCAACCCGACTTGTTATTGACTCGACCCGAATTTAAACTCGACCTATTATTAACCCGAATTTTAGGATTTAGGAGTTTTAAGGATAAAAAGAGTACTCCGTATTGACTATTAAGTTTCAGGCTTTTTTTCAATTTATTAACATGGATTCCTTGCATATGAGCTTCGTGGTGTATTGCTTGCAAGTGAATTATTGGTCTTTGCCTCTTTGGAGATTATAGTCATTATCATGCATACTCATGTCCAACTATATTTTTCTCTTTAAGTTGCTGGTTTCTCGAACTTATTGCATGTGAATTATTGGTCTTAGGAAATTATTGTCATTTTCATGCATATTCGTGTCCATATCTTTCCCTAAGCAGTAGTGATAGAAGACTTGAACAAAAATTGCAGCAAAAGATAATAACACAGAGTAATCGGACCAATATTTATCAAACTTGGAACGCATAAGATCTGCCATTTCTTTGAGTTTTGGAACATCCCCTTTAGAAGCAGCCACTAATAGTGACTCAATTCTACAAGTGCCATTTCTTGAACCGAACCCGAGAATGACCCGACTTAATTATAACCCGCAAAATATTGACTTGAATCGAACCCGACTCAAACCCGATAATGACCCAACCTGATTATAACCCGCAAATTATTGACTTGAACCGAACCCGACTCGAACCCGATAATGACCCGACCTGATTATAACCCGAAAATAATTGACTTGAACCGAACCCGACTCGAACCCGAACATGACCCTAACTCATTTAAACCCGTAAAAACCCGAATTTAACCCGACTTGTTTTTCACCCGACCCGAATGTAACCCGACCTTTTATTGACCCGACCTAAACCCGACCCGAACCCGAAAAGATGTATGACCCGACGTGACCCGACTCATGCATGACCCAACCCGAACCCGACCCACATAGGTCCTGACATTAACCTGTATTGACCCGACCTGAGATGACCCGACCCGCACAAACCCGACTCAAACCCGACCCATTTACCCGAATTGACAGCTCTAGTTTGAACCAATGAAGTAGGTTAAATTAAGGTCCTTAACTAAGTATATGGAGTCTACTACCAAAATCAACATATATAATCAAACGCAACATATTTTAAACATCTACAAAAGTACAAAGTACTCAATTATATCTACTTAAAGTTTACACAGTACAAAGTAATATTGTTGTGAGGTTTGAATTTTTATTACACATAATTCTATAATGTATGGTTGGTACACCCGGGTGTACCATGCGCATGGTGCACCCGGTTAAAAAAAAAAGGCGGAAAGAACATTAGGTGTACGAAAAAGAATATTTAGTTTCTTGAAAAAGAACATGTTTGTTTTTAACAAAGAACATGCATTACTAAAGAACATGATAAAAACTTTATTAAATTTCATGAAAAATAACACATTAATGTAAAAATTCACTACCAAAGATTTCAGTTTCCCAAAAATAGTTTTTTCTCTCTCCAAATATTTTTCTCCCTCTAAATTATTTTCAACTAAAAATAATTCAAGATTTCATTTTAAAATTACATTTCAAATTTCAAAATTTAAAATAACATAAAAGAACATAAGTTAATTTAAAGAACATACGTTAAAGAACATACGTTAAAGAATTCATTACCTTAAAAGAACATACGAGCCATCTTTTCAAAAAAAAAAAAAAAAAAAAATATGAGCCAAATTCAAAGAACATACGAACCAAAAAGAACATATTTTGTATTATTGAAAAACATGTTATCAAATACATATACTACGTATGTATGTTTGTCAAACACAAACATGTTCTTTTGCCAAACACAAGATGTTCTTTTTCAAACACTAATATGCATGCATGTTCTTTTTCAAACACTAGCATGTTCTTTTTCCAATGCTAGTATGTTCTTTTTTATTCACATGTTCTTTAAAATATACCTAATGTTCTTTCTGGGTGCACCATACTATTTTCATAATTCTAATATAAATCTTAAGTATCTAGAAAATGTATGGTACGGTACAAGTGATATTTATTAACCTCATATTGCCGATTTAATCTCCCAACTATAACTAGCTAGATTTAATATTGATTACAATTGACGTTTGACATAACAAAAATGAAATTTCAAAACCAAAATCTGAAAATTGGTAACAATAATAATGCTAATTGAATATGCAACTAGGTGATGATGTATCATTTATGTAAATGCAATCAATATTAAGAAGTTCAAAAATAGAGTTGGATCTTACATACCAAATGTAGCAGTTGAGAAGGTTGGAGTGCCATCAATGAAATTCAAATGACCAGAAACAACACTCTTATCCATTCCATCACCATACATCATCACATTCCAAACATGTTTACCCAGCACAACATTCTCCTCATACACTCCTTCCTTCACATATATCACATACCTCTTCACACTCTTCAACGGCACCGCCTTTATCGCCTCCGTTATCGTCTTATACTGCCCACTCCCGTCCTTAGCCACCACCGCGACCACTCCCCCTTTCTCCTCACCCTCTCCTAATAACAATCGTCTCTCGACGGACCCCACCCACACAGGAAACATTTGATTATTCCCATCACTTCGGAGAAGTTTCCTTAAATGGAAAGGAACCTTTATATTGGAATTATCCTTAAACTTACCCAAAATAGATCCAACTTTACTCACAATAGCCAAACTATTACTCACCAGTTCAGTAGCGTTCTTCATCTTTAACCGTAAATCCTCCATCAACGACGTCGTTCCATTGATCTCGGACACGCCTTCGACACAAGTATCAAGATCAGTCAAAACAGCACTAAGCCACGTCCTAAGATCATTCCCTCTCTTACTCGACAACGTCAACTCGGACGATTCTCGGAGTTGATCCTCAGCATCCTCAAACAACTCACCACAATCCTTCAACGCCTTAGCCAAAACGGTGTCGTTCGGGTGCTTCGGAAGGATCAAACGAAGCTCCGAAACCGAGTGTTTAGCCACTTGAAGAGAAAGATTGAAGAGTCTAGTTGGACTACTAAAAGTGGAGTTGGAGATAAGAGGTGATAAAGAGGTGAAGCAAGTGTCAGGGTACTGAGTTACGGCGCATACTGATTTTAGCGACTGAGAAGGAGAAGGGGATGATGACTTATCGCCGTCGTCCGTGCCGCCTCGGCGGGTTAGTAAGACTCCTAATACGGTGGCGATGACGATGGCGAGGAGGATGATGGCGGAGATGGAGATGATTATGATTCGTTTTTTTAGTTTTTTTTGGAATAATGCTTCTTCTGCTTCATCTACCTTGCCATATCCTTTAAAGGATTTTATGCTATCCATATTCGTTTTGATTTGTCGTTGTTTAATGAATCAGATTACTAATATATACTACCAATAATGCAATAATGTTTGGATGTGTTTTTGCTATTTTTGGCGGGTAGATACAAAGATAACAGCTAGAAGATATAGGCCCATTAAACAGATATACAGTTGCCGAGTGGAGAATTGGATGGGTAGTGATTAGTGAAGTGCATTTACGCGGAAACAAATTGGGGGTTGTCCATACTAGTGTTTGTATGTGGCCTAGCCTACTATTAGACGTGTTATATATTATTTATAAGTGCGCGTATAATTGTACAAGTAATTTAATAATCTCAAAGCTATACTTGTAGCTATGATAGTAAGCATTTCATGTTATTATCAGGCTAGATGTTGACGAACATGTCACTCTTAATATTAATTGTGTTATATGTATATGCGTATGAGTGTATGACTGTACAAGTAATTATATAATCTCAAAGCTATAATTATGGTTAAATTAATAAAATACGATGGTAAGAATTTCATGCTTTTACCAACTCATGTTAGATGTCAATGAAGACGTGAATGGTAATCCTCTTATATATCCATTGTCCCTCTCCCCCTCTCCTCTCATATTAAGGGATTAAGTATTACAACATTGGATAAAGTTTGAACAACTAATAAGACCCAATAATCAATGGTTTTACACGTAAACAATGCAAATTATATAAGATCCAATCCAATAATTCAATCAATGGTTTTACACATTGTAACAAATAATTGTAAACAAGTCATAACACAGTTCTCTTGAAGTCTTGATTGATCGAACAAACATTACTATTACATCAATAGTTTAATACATCATTTGATATGATAAACTCCTTTGACAAGTAAAAACAAAACATGCATACTCTATTTATTCCCTTAGCTTAGGCGCTTAGCCCTTGCATTCAACCAACAACACAACAACGCACAAATATGGAGTACGAGTTTCTGCTAATCAAATCAACGCGAATTCAATGGTAAAATAGCTAATTAGAGACCAAGAGAGAAGGGGAAAGAAGTGGAGGCTAACCAACTTCCTCCTGCAATGAAATTCCCCGGAGTGTATTGTTGAGCCTCGGCGACATCAGTAAGTTCTCTGACTCCCCTCCATTGTACACGTTTCGAAGTGTCGGCCCCTGGACCGGAGTTTTTATACTCTCCATAATGCAAAGTTTGAAGTGCAAAGTCACCTTCCCATTCATGCCACCCTGCTGAATGAACCACATCACTAATAGATGATTGCATGATTATTGTCCTAGAGTATTCTTTCCATGGTCTACCAAGATACGTCGGAAAGCTATTTTTCGTGGCTAGTAGGTCCGAAGTGGCTCCAATTCTACATTTTTGGATCACAATCCCGGTGTTTTGGTTAGGGTCTGTCCTTGATTGAGCCGTGATCATGTTCTTTTGGTTCGGGTTAGGTTTACGTGCGTGAATGTCACAGTCTTGGAACACAACTGCCGCGTTACCAAATATAAAGTCTACCGTGCCTGCAATTAGACACTTGACGTAGAATTGTCTACTTTTGTGGACGTATAATGTGTCTTGGTATGCTAAGATGTCACATTGGTAGAATGCTGCAAGGTCTGCTCCTACACGAAGTGCTACGGCTTGGTGCTTTGATGGACCGGCGGTGTTTTGGAAGGTCAAGTCTCGAGCCAAGAAACCTTCTCCATTAACAGCTGCAATGCAATTCAATCAAGTTAATTACTAGAGAGTCTAGATTGATAGGGACAATTATTCCATAATGTTATTTGCTTCTTTTTCAATTTGCAACTTTATTTATGGTACCAATTGATAAATTTAATTAGCATCATCAACTAGCTTATTATTAAAGTAGCGAAAAGGACTAATAATACATGAAAATCAATTAGAATCATCAATCAATCAATCAATCAATCAATCAAAGCCTTAATCCCAAAAGTGGGGTCGGCTAACATGAACCAAATTTGATTATTCCGTGTAGTCATCAACATAAATCTTTCTCCTCCATCCCTTACGATCCAAAACTTCATCCTCACGTAAATCCATGCACTTCATATCCTTCCTCACTCCTTCCAACCAAGTCATCTTTGGTCTCCCTCTTCCTCGTTTAATCCCTCCATGGTCCCACTCTTCCACTCTTCGCACCGGTGCACCCTCGGGTCTCCGTCTTACATGTCCAAACCAACGCAGACGATTTTCCCTTAATTTATCTACAATGCCCGCCACACCTACTTTCTTGCGAATAACCTCATTTCTGATTCTATCTCTTAAAGTGTTTCCACACATCCACCTTAACATGCGCATTTCCGTAACCTCCATCTTTTTAATATGCTCTTTCTTAGAAGCCCAACATTCTGTACCATAGAGCAACACTGGTCTTATGGCAGTCCTGTAGAATCATCACTTTGAAATAAATTAAATGGAGTATTACTTTTGAGATTCTCTTTTTGAAGCTAGGGTGGTAATTAACTTTTATTTCTTCATAAAATAGTAGTACAAATGATTTTTCAAGGATAATTTTACTAATTTTCTTGGTGTTTAGATTATTATAGACACAGAGATAAGAAAATTATACCATATGCATTATTATTATGATGAGATTTGTGACTTTTTTTTTTTTTTTGAAAGGATGTGATTTGTGACTTTGTGAGTTGTGATACGTACTAATTTCAACAATAATAGATGCCAAAATTCGTGATTGTACAAACACTATATTGAATAAATGTTTAGTCCATTTATATACTATTAACCGAAAATTGATTATAAGAAAGAGAGAGAAAATGAAAAGTCAAGATGTGGAAATAAATTACAATTAAAAATTAACACATGCATGTGTCATATTCACGCTAAATGGATTGAAATAACCAATTCAAAATATCGTTTATCATAAAATTGGCAATAAAGCCATTAATAGCGCACGATAATGACTCATTACTCTAGTGATTCAACCGGCCTGTACCAAACTATCAAAGTGTTTCCTTCTTTATTTTTTATTGCAATAATATACTCCACATTAATAATCTTATTGTAAAAATTATATATAAAAAAAAATGTCATGTGTCAAAGTATCAAAATGATTCTAATAAAATTTTAATAAGTGATATTTCTATTTAATATGAAAATAATGTAAAGGTGAGTACATACATTCATAGTAATATAAATATAATTGATAATAATTGAATATTGTAAAGGTTCAAATATATCTTACGATAAAATCAAATTAAATACCAATAATCAATCCCGGCCTCCATTTCATTTTAGTTGTCAAGCTAATATGTTTTCTTTCTAAAATGTCATAAAACAACCATCTATAGTTTTCTTCTAAATAATTATCTACTTCGTACTAGATTATTTGTATATGTAGAATGTGCCACCAATCTAAATGAGTTATCTAAAGTAAATGGCATTTCATTTATTTCTTTAGGGACATTATTATATTCTTCTTTAATAAAAAAAAGAAAAAGTAAGAAAAAGAAAAAACATTATATATATTCTTCTTTTTGCCATGCAAATTGCAAAATATAACATGGGAACGATGTATCATGTATAGAGTACTATATAGTTTTATGTGCTTACCAACTGTAGCAGAATCGTACGTAGTGCTGCCATCAACTACATTCTTCTTTCCAGTAATTATAGTATTAGTTCTTCCTTCTCCAATAAACATAAGATTTGTCTTCTTCTTACCAACATCCACAATTTCATGATACACTCCCGCTTTGATCCTAATCACATACCTCTTCTTGCTCTTAACCGGGGCAGCCGCCACGGCCTCGGCTATTGTCCGGTGATCACCACTCCCATCAGCCGCCACCACGGCATCCGCCTTTGTAGGACCCTCTTGGAGGATCCTTTTATCCACACTAGACATCCAATGTGGCCAACCGAACTCTTCATGACCAAGATCGCCGTTAGCATAAAGCTGCCTCGAGTTCTTCTTAGTGGTTGTCGCGGCAGCAGCCATATCGGTGTCGGTCATGTTCTTGATCATGGCTAAGGAGTTGCTACACATTTTTTCTACGTGGACTTGCCCGCTTTGGAGCGTGTCCCTCACGTGCCTATCCGCGTCATTATGGGAGAATCCGTCTAGGCACGTCTCTTGATCTGTGATGGCGGATGATATGAGTGTCTTCATATCATCCGCGTAGCCCTTTAAGGACTTACCACGTTTATTATTGTTATTGTTGTTGTTATTGTTATTATGCTGGTAGCTCAGGAGGTCCTGTAAGGTCATCCTGAGCTCATCCAGGGTTTCATCAATAGAAACCAGACAGTCGTGTAGGGCATTCCTCTCACGAATCGTAAGATTTTTACGTGTCTTGATGAGGTTTTCGACTGTGAAGTAGTTATGCTCCACGGCCCGTGTGGTGAGGTTTAAGGAGGCAGCAATGACATCCTTTTGAGTAGAGATTTTGGTAGTGGTGGTGGAAGGAGCAGAAGCTATGGCCGAGTAACAAAGGTCAGGGTATCGAGTACTACTACATGAGGATCTAAGAACCAAATGTGTTTCGGGGGAGAGTCTAGGGTTGTTATTGTCTCTTTGGTGAGATGATCTTACTCCAATGCCAACACCGACAGTGGTGGCTATGAGTAAGAGGGAAGAAAGAAGGCCTATCAAGAGTATTTTCTTGTGTTTTTTAGATAATTGTTTCATGATTATGAGTTTATGACTTTTCTCTAGCTTGAATGTTTGATGAGAAAAGGAAAAGAATGTGTGGTTGTTTTGATGGGCAAGAGTATAGATGGTGAGATATATATATTGGAGTGTTATGATCGTTTAAAGTACTTTTCAAAAGTAATATTGACATAAGATACTCAATATATATATTTGGATCGATAATTGAGTGTAATTAGATTCTCCATCCATAATATGATAACTAAATTAATATACTACATTACCTCCATTTCTTATTATTTACAACAAAAGAATTTTGTAATGGTCCCTTAAACTTTAATAATATATAAAAAAGAAAAACTACTCCGTATTACAGAATCTTATGAATGAAACAATTTCGCTTAGGACCTCCAATGAAATAATTAAAGTTACATGAAGTACAAATTATGTTATTAATTCTAATATTACTCATACTTGGTTTTATAGCCGTAATAACTAATAATAATATATCTTGCTACAATCTTAATTCTAATCCATATTCGACATGTTAATGCATGCCTGCATGGTGCCATATGGTTGACAATTTAATTAGTAGCGTTGGTAAATACTTTTATATATACATGCATGTTTAATGTTAAACTAATAAACTATAAGGATAATCCAACAAAATCTCTTGTGGACAACCAATAACGAGTCTTTTTGCTTTACCTCCTCCACTAATTCACTAAAAACTTATTTTAGTCGAAAAAGCATTTATCTTACAAATTATTAGAGTAAAAAGTTGGGAACCGACAACCTAAAGAAACTTAAATAAAACAAATCACGTTTTTAAGAATCAAAGCTTGCCCTTTTCTTTTCCTAAAGCGTCAATTTCGGAATAATAACTCAATAAAATTAGAAAGACATGGAAAATTTAAGGTTGTGTTCTTTTTATGTATGTGAAGTTTTTTGAGCTTCATATATACATAGAGCCTGTTCACATTTATTGAACTGAGCTGAACTGATTGGAAATGAAATGAACTGAACTGAGCTGAGCTGAAATGAATATTTTATGAGAAAAAGAAATTAGGAGTTGAACTGAACTAAACTGATTGGAGCTGAAACGAACGAACTGAAATTAAGCTGAAGTGAACAGGCCCGTCATACTTCATTTGATCTCCATCCCTTCTACGCCTTTGGAAATCATTTTTTTTTACTCATCAACAAAGTCTTCGAATAATTACTCACGTCATATTAACTAACCCAACGTTACCTATTCAAATAATTATCACAAACTTTTAAATAAAACGGAAACATCCGTTATAAAGTGACAATAAAATGTGCAAAAGTTACACTAAAACGCATAAAAGTTACCGTGACATATGTAAGAGTTGTTTATGCTTTATTGATAAATTTGACAAAAGTGATACTAAATTTGACAAAAGTGACACTAAATCTGACAAAAGTGTACCCGATGTACAGTAAATTACTGAAAATCGGGTGTATACAAAAGTTTTCCAATAATTATTAACACAAAGGTAGTTCAACAATATTTACACCCAGTAGAGTTCTTAATTTTTTTTCTTATTGTATACTTCCTTCATTGCAAATTACATGATACGTTCTGGCTTTTGACACTATTCACAAACTCTTTGATTAGTCTTTGTGATTTATAGATAAAATAGAAAATAGTTATGAGAAATTTTGTTGGAATAATCCTCTTACATCTATATGTGTATTTTATTTTTACTTATTGACAATTAGAGATATTTAGGGTTAATTTTTTTTAATAATTTAATTATTTTGAAACCTATGGCTGAATTTATACATTGACAAAAGCGATAAAAGAAACATGTCATTTAATTTGGAATGGAGGAAGTAATATAATCGGTGTTGAGTATAATTTGTTATATACATCCGGGTGTTCAATGAGTGAATTTCACTGGGTTTTGGTTCGGGTTGGGCTGGGCTACGGGAAGCTTATTTTTTTGTGGGCTGACGCGCACTTATGAACATAAATTCTACAATAAAATTTTCGTAAACCAAGTCCATTTCCCCCTTTGAAGCATTTCACTTGCGCTGCACTTGTCTCTTTTTTCCACTGAAACGTACTCTGAATTCGCCATTGAAGCGGCCTCTGAGCTCTTTCTCCTCCATTAAAGCAGCTTCTTAGGTATGATGTTTATTCCTCCTTTCAATCATCGAATATTAATTTCTCAATATATTGTTTAATTTTTAATTGTCAGTCTAGTCAATTTAGGGCTAAGATTTTATTATTATTACTGTAATTGTTAATTAAATTGCTAGAACGTTGTTATGTGTATTTTACGTTCAAACGAGAAGGAATTTATGTGATATTTTGGGTCTAATTTGTAAATTGAGTCAAATTTTGGTTGCTAATGTGTTGCATTTTCGAGCCTAATTGAGTACATGAGCCGAGCCGAATGCTTATTGTCTCGCCGAAATGCTCAAATGATTAAGAAATATGGTTCTGTGTGCAATTGATAACAAGAGTTAAGTTAACTAACTTAATTTATGTGCCGAAACCGGGGTTATTGACCTTATAGTATTGTTGAACACTTCTTATGGTTGTCAATTTGATAAAGTGCTTGTTGTTGATTATAGTTTTGTGGCAGCTTTGGGTTCGTATGGTTGCTGTTGGTTCGAAAGCTTTACCTCTTAGAAGGACGAAGGATCATACTGTTGCTGAGACTTGTCGATTATTTGGAGAAGACGTTGGCGGTGTTAGGCAGGGAAGAAGTAGAATTATGCGGAGAAAGGCAGATGGGAAACGAGGAAATTCTGATGGGAGTTACCAGTCTAAAGGTTCCCATGGAAGTGAAGCTGATGGGGCTTTTAAAGATAAGAAATATCAAAAGAAGCAGGATTTTTCGGAGGATGCTGAGACTTCATATATCAGGTGTCTGTTCTGTATACTTTTTCACCTTTTAACTGATGATAATATGTGTGGTACAGTATCTAGTTGTTGCCAATTTTCCATTTTGTTTGGTGTTTGAGTGATTACTTATATGCTGACATGAGTCTAATATACACATAGGCAGCAAATAGATGCTGAAACGGTGAAATACTTCTCTGAGATTGCGAATGTACTAGAAAGTGGTGAAGTAGAGTTGGAGGAGCGTCCTGTCGTATGTGGTAATGCTTTGGAGGAAAGCAGAGGGAAAGAAATGGAACTCGTGACTGACCATATTATCAGTCACACAATGCAAACATTGTTGGATGGCTGTGACGCGGACCACCTTTGTGGTTTTCTTCGTAGTTGTGCGAAGGATTTTGGTCGGATTGCTATAGATAGGTGTGGCTCTCATGTAGCAGAAACGGCTCTCAATTCTTTATCTAGTCATCTCCAAGATGAAGACTTTCACAATCTAATCAAAGATACTTTAACCTTGCTATGCCAGGTAGTCTTTTATTTCTTTTATTCTTCTCCTTTTATTTCTACTCTTATGCTGAACAAAAGAGAATTTCTAGTTTTTTCGTTTGCTATTATTTTTTTTATTGCCTTTTCTTAATGATACTTCTTTCTTAGGGATGTCAGTGGGGCGAGTCAAGTAGGAGACTGGGGCGGGGATGGGTCTCGGTTTGGCGGGTGGTGGGGCGGGGATGGGGATTAAAACCATACCCGCCATGGGTGATGGGGCGGGGGTGGATTTTAAGTTATACCCGCCCCATCCCCACCTCATACCCACATGGGCCACATCTATATATCTTTTAAAGTAAAATTACATACTTTTGTAGTATTTATAAAATAATTACGTAAAATACAATATTAATTATAATACTTTGTACGACACTTATATTATAACACAAAAATGTGCGTAGAACGTTTATCTTATAATTCGTATTAATTATGTAGAATTGTGTATTTTGAGATACGGAGATTAGGTGGATCTTGGGTGGGGATTAGGTGGGTCTTTGGTGGGGATTAGGTGGGGATGGATATCCAAGTGGGGGGTGGGGCGGGGATGGTTTTGGAGTTGTACCCGGTGGGGCGGGGATGGGGATGAAAATTAGACCCGCCGCGGGGATGGGGATGGGGATGAAAATATTAGGTGGGGATGGGGATGGGAAGGCCAACATCCGCCCCGCCCCGCCCCGCCCCGCCCCATTGACATCCCTATTCTTTCTCTTGCTGATATGCTCTCTTGACTTGTTATGGTGTGAGTTAACATGGTTGCTATCGATGCAAAGTAGATCTTGTAGTGCATAGTTAATTGTTCCTAGGTTGTAGCATAAATACTTGTCTTGGAACTTTTTTAGTTAGCATTTATTTCTCTGTTGACTGACAGGCATCATTCTACTTATTACTTGCCAGGAAATAGTTCGAAAACCTGTAGTTGTTATGTGCAACTGTCATGGATCTCATGTGATCAGAAGTCTTCTATGTTTATGCAAAGGAGTACCATTGGATTCAGAGTTCCATTCTGCAAAATCGTCTACGGTTTTATCTCGAAGGTTGAATCTTCATTCTGATAAAGAGCACAAGAATGAGACCCTGATTGTCCATCAAGGGTTTCCAGATTTACTTGAGTTTGTTGTGTCCGAAATGTTAAAGTGTAACGCAACGGATATTGCAGCCCTACAAGTGGACCAGTATAGCAGTTTGGTTCTGCAGGTATGTTCCAAGAGCCTTATAGGCATCATAATCTGAAGTACTTGTTATTCTATATTTTGTCATATCTCTTGGCCTCTTGCTCTTGTAATCTTGTTATCCAATCATCCCATTCTGTAGTGATTAAGATGGCCAGGTAGCCTGAATAAAACTGACTCTTCCATGCAAAAGGCTGGAAATCTTATACAGCTTCAATTGTTGGCTGCTTGTCACCTGTCTGTGCAAATTTGTATAGCCAGGGATTCTGTGAGAGTTATCTAGTTCAACTCTATAACTTGAATACTTGTCTACTTTCCATAATTCTGTGGATTTTGTACCGTGCAGACAGCTCTGAAGTTGTTAGCAGGACAAGAGCAAGAGCTCCTCCGTATTATTCCTGTTATTATGGGTTGCAATGTGGAGAATGCAGAACAAAGTTACTTCATAGAGACAACTGAGGTTCAGACCATCAGAGATTTGGTAAAAGAAAGTGCATTTAGCCATTTGATGGAGGTAGGATCTTTGTATATGAAATTTATTTGATTTTTGTTCATGAACAGTAATTTCTGCTACAAAATACCCTGTGATTAATTTGATTTTAATAGGATCCAGATTGAAACTGTGGTGTATTGTAGGTGGTAGATGGGAAGGATTTACGCATATTATTTCTAGGTGTATTTTTTATTTCTCCCTGCATTCTTTTCCTTTTTTTTTTTTTAATGAAATTAGCTGTCATACTTTTCAGGTCATATTGGAAGTGGCCCCAGATACTCTATATGATGAGATATTCATGAAAATCTTCAAGGGTTCGTTGTATGATATTTCATGCCATCACTATGCCAACTTTGCTGTGCAAGCCTTAATATCTTATGCAAGAAACCAAGATCAAGTATGTCACTTTCTATTGCACATGGAATCTTGGTTACAAATCTCACAATAATGCTGCATAAAATGCTTGTGCATCAATGTTAAAATCTCATCCTCTACTTTTTGACGATAACTATATCTTGTCATTTTGTGTCTTGAGTCACTCAAACATATGCCAAGTCGTGTAGCAATTCTTGTTGTATACCTTGCGTAATCCATTTATGTTATCCTCTAGGTAGGTGCAATATGTGAGGAGCTTGGACCCAGAATGAGGGATCTCCTGAAAATGGGAAGAGCAGGTGTTGTTGCATCTTTGATTGCAGCAAGTCAGAAACACCATGCTTGTGAGCACAAGGTACAAACTTCACATAGCACCTCTTGTATATCTTTACACTTACAGTAAATTTGATTATGGTTATTTTTTTGTTTTGACTGACAGTGCTCTAAGGAGCTTGCAGCTGCTGTAATTATAGCTAACGAGGATCCGAATTGCATTGTGCCTCGATTACTATTACTTGATAATTACTTATTCTCCAAGGATAAAGCAAACTGGAGCTGGACAAGTGGCTGTAGAGTACATGTTATGGGCTCTCTAATTCTGCAATCACTATTTAAGTATCCAAGTGTATGTAGCCTCGTGCTTTTTTTTTTTTTCCCCCTTAATACAATCATTTATGTATCTGAAGAAAAATAAACAGGGCATGTTAAAATGCTTCTCTCATGCTATGCATTATATGTACTTTGTATTTCTGTTCAGAAAGATTCAAGAATCTCATGCAATGTTTCCTAGACAAGAAAAACATCAGCTGCAGCACAGTATTAAGCTTAAAGCTAGGGAAAGTACGACTCGGGAGGTCTAGATACATAGTCATTATCTCTATAATGTATATATATTAGTGAGGCTATGTGCAAAAAGCCTATGAGATCCCCCTCCTGTCCCGGTTTAATTATGACAAGCATAAATTGAGTAGTAATATAACAAAGTAATGATTATCGTTAACTTCACCTTTTTATTTCTATTAACCTTTGGATTTTAATATATTATCATGCTTGTTTATTGCAGGACTATATACAACCTTACATCACAAGCATCACATCAATGGAAAGCTCTCATGTCCTGGAAGCTTTGAAAGATTCTGCAGGAGCACGTGTTATTGAAGCATTTCTGGGTTCAAAAGCTCCTGAAAAACAGAAGAAGAAGTTGATTAGCAAGTACACTCTCAGCCCTATTTCTGTTGAACTAATGTTTTGTTTTCCACTTGTTCCCTGACGTTGCATTCTATAATCAATAAACTTTGATAAAGAAGCTCTCTATTTGTCTCTATCTATTTCTATGCTGTGACAAAAGAGAAACTATAGTAGACTAAGTAATAAAGTGTATAGGAGAGTTAGCTTTTTGTTTTTTTCAGTCAGCCAGTTTTCTAATTAGCACATCATTTCTGTATATGTGATGAAGGTTGAAGGGTCATTTTGGAGAGCTTGCATTGCATCCATCGGGCTCTTTCACTGTTGAAAAGTGCTTCAATGCTAGTGATGTTCCATTAAGAGAAGTGATAGTCTCTGATATGCTCGGTGTACAGAAAGAACTTTCTAAGACAAGGCAGGGTCCTCTTCTCCTGAGGAATCTTGATGTCGATGGGTAAGCTTGCTTAGCTCTCCTCTCATTCTTTGAGAAGTATTATGTTAGGTTTATCAAGGAGCATAATTATGAAAAAAAGGTTTAAATATGTGGCAGTGGAAAGTCAGTTGCTGCAATTTATATGATCAGCTTAAGTTTCTTCATTCAAAATTGGATATGTCAATATGTAGCTTGTTGTGATCCTCATCGTTGACTTGCATAGCAATTTTGATTAAGCATGCTTGATTGCTGGACCATCTGGTTTAGAAATTTTGAATTTAAGATTAAGCTTTAACTCAAGCACTTAATAGACTCTTTTAAGACCAATGCATTTCTACCTATTTTTGATTTTTTTTTTAATTATCATCTCCTGTCCAGTTTCTCAAGACACCCCGAACAATGGAGATCTAGACAGAAGTCTAAACTCACTGTTTACAAGGACTTTTTAGCTGAATTTGTTGAGGAAGAAAGTGTCTCCTGGGAAAAAAAGAATCCTCCTACTACTGATCTTTCTAAGAAAGCAACCCAGCAAACGAATATAAAGAAGATGAGGCAAGAGATTGACACTGTCTTGGCATCATTCACTAGCTCCGATTCTTCAAAGAAGCATAAAAAACAGAAAAAATCTGGTAAAGAACAGGGTGATAATGATGTTGAACAGAAACCGTCTGCTGACAAGAAAAAGCGTAAGCATCGCCTGAAAGATGACCTGTCAAAGTCTTCTCAGAAGAAGCTCAAATCCTGAACTTGCAGATGCTGCAACAGCTATATCTGCTTACAATTTTGGAGCTCTGTATTGTAATTGTTTTAGTAGAAAATTATCTTTGTAACAATTCCCTTTTTCTGTGTAACAATAATATCTAGGAAATTTTGACATTGGAAAGTTTTATGAATTAAATTAGTTGATCTTGGCTTTGAGAATTCTAACAGCATATTCTACAATGCATGCACTCTTATCCTAGTAACTTTCTTCTGTAAAACTGGAACTCATACCCACATTTACTTTCTACAATTTTTTTTGCCTTAGTATTTGCATCATGAAGCATTTGTTAATGTACAATTGAGATGAAGACTTGGAGAGATGTATAATTTAACATCATCAGAAAATGATATCAACAGCATAAGAGATTTGAGACAGCAAAATTGTGGTATTTCACTATATTATATCAGAAAAGCTTATCATATACACAGTAAGCTAAAAGCTGTCCATTACAAACCAAAAAAAATACTACTCTACAAAACTATAGACTATGGATTGGAAACCTTCATCCTTCATCCATGAAGTGTAGGCTTCAACCTAGCAAAAAAAAAAAAAAAAAAAAAAAACAGAACAAGAAACACACTGTCTGAGACAACTAAGAAGTATGCAACTGTTCTTTCTGAAGACCTGATCAGAATTAATTAAAACCAGACTTTACTTGTTTTGAGTAGGATTCGATCTACTCGGTGGTATCCTTCGAAAACTCGAGTCTACCTTCTTGAAGGGCTTCTTCATATCGGATCGAAGATGTTTCAATGTTTGAGAGGAGACACCAAGTAACCTTGCTTGCGCCCCACTCGACCACGACAGCAACACCAGTGCAAAAACAAGAACAAGAACAAAGGTCTTACATTGGACTTTCATGTTTTTAGTAATAAGTTTGTTGAACAAAGATACACTCTCAAATCATATGAAGTGATTAGAGGTTTAGTTAAATACCAATAGTAGAATCTTAGTATACTCTCGGGGATCTGAAGAAGGTGGGATCATGTGCTACTTTGTTTGACTATATGCATGTTTGTAGTCTGACCATTGGATTAACTACTAACTAAATACTATAATCTGATTAATCTCAGAGGTAGTCATGTGATCTATCACGTGATAATGTTAGTTTAATTTTCTTGAAATTATAAAAGGGTGATAAATTAATGCATGCTTCTTTTCTTTTCTGATAATCTTAGGTTATTTTATTTTGCTAAGTTATCAGAAATCAGAATCAGAATACTGCATACATATTGCTCCTTGTACTTCTCAATCATACAGCTGTTTTAACGAACGATGTTAGCATTTTTGTCAAAGACACTTTTTTGTTGTCTCACTTCTTTAACTTGCATTTGTTAATTAGTGCCTCATCTAGTCATCTACTATAGTTTATTGTTAATGAGGGCCTTAATAAAATGATTTTCAATTCTTTTAAAAATTTAACAAAAGTGTACTTTGTGGATTGTTTTTTAAGTTTAGTGGTGTGTTGTTAATTGTTATATCTATGTATATCTGATATATAGTATGCGTGTTTGTATACAACAAGTTTAGTCGACTCAAATTACATAAGTATTGTCTTTATGCTTATAGATTACTAGTGTTATATTTGTGAGATTTGGGGTAACTAACCCTTTTGTAATTATACACGTTTACAAGTCGGATACAAGATTTTGCACTTGTCTCTTGATACTTCTTTTCTTATGTTTATATGTTAGCTTTATACATACATGATGCGTGCTTCAAATTTCTACAATATACATACACCATTATCTACCAAACATAGCTTGGTCTAGTGGTCTAGTTTGCATCCTCACAATCAAGAGGTTGTGGGATCAAACATTACTAGAGACATTTTGGGCGTGGGGATTCCCTTACCCTTCCCTCCACTTTCAAAGTGTCTAGCCCGCTAATCCGAGTCGAAAAGACTTGTGAGAGGTTCTGGCTCAATAGAGCCCTTCTCCCTTCTAAAATTAAAAAAATAATACTCTGTAATAATAAATAAAAATTACATAGAATATTAACATGCGAGAGACACCAATATATTATAATAACTTCTTTTTACCTAAAAATTAAACATCATTCCTTGTACTTAGTCTAGTGGTATTGTACTATTGTGCTAATTTGTATTGTACTCACAATCTTGTGTTTGTATTGTTTTCTTTTATTTGAGTTTCTAACTAAAACTCTTACTACAATTCAAAAAAAAAAAAAAAAAATAACTTTAACTACTAATGATATATTTACTTTTTTTTTTACTTTTTTTTTTTTTGAGGGGGACTTTTTTTTTTTTACTTTAAAATAAGGTATTTGTTTCAAATCACAATTCTCTTCAAAAACAATTTTTTTTTTTTTTTTGAGGGAACGATTGTATGTATTCTCTTCAAAAACAATTTCTTCAAAATATATAGGATTGTACGAGAATGTAATTTTTTTTATTTTTTTTTGAGGGAACGATTGTATGTATTTAATGATTTATACGTATTTATTATTTAATCTTTTGATATTTTTTATGAAATCTTTAAAACTATTCCATTTTTTTTTAAAGAAAACTATTCCATTTTTTTTTTAAAGAAAACTATTCCATTTCTCTATTTAACTAACTTTCTTCTTTTTTTTTTTTTCCCACACATCTCTATTTAACTAATTTATTTTTTATTTAACGGTCTAATATGGTATAGACTATAGACTATAGACTATAGACTATAGAGATATAAGTTAGGCGATTAAACCTCAAATTTGATAAAAATCTACTCGCAGCTAGTATAATGAAATAAAGATATTGTTATTTGTTACTCGTATAAACTAGTCATTATAATAAAGATATTGAAAACCAAAAGAGGCCCTTTTCCCAGCCACCCCCAAGAAATACTTACCAAAAAGGGGGAAGAAATAAACAGCAGCACATGAATTTCCATTTTTACGAGATTACGAGATACGATTTTTGAACTGCGATCTCTTCTTTCATTTCGCTATCTTCGTAATTAAGGTATTTTATCTTCAATATGATCCCCAATTTCTTTTTTCATTGATTCTGTAATATTCGATTTGATTCCGTAATTTTTAGGGTTTTCGATGATTTTATTCTTTTTTATTCACAAATTGTGATCCAGTTGTCGTAATTTTGTTCTTGTTGATTTGTAGACGTTCATCTGCTACTAGTTAGGGTTTTTTGTGGTTTCTGATTGGTTGGAATCGAATTTCTTGGTGAATTGATTGATAAGGTGATATTTCTTTCTTACTGTACTTTTGTTTCAATTGCAATTCTGGAAATTGTAATTGTGTATGTTTATTTGCAAATTTAGTGGAGCAAAAAAAAAAAAAAATTTAAATTTTTTTTTTTTTTAAAACAAAAAAAAAGATAAGAATTTTAGAGAAGAAAAGTGTGGAATGAAGAGTTTTACTGTAAGTTATCAGGCTCTTGTTGCAGGTTTGTATGTTTGTGAGGGTTTGGCGTAGGCACTTTTATGATTAAAATTACACTCTTTGTATTTCAGGATCTATGTGTTTGTTAATAGCAATAGAAATTGCTATGATCATTGAATCTATGTTCTCTACTTGGCATACGCGAAAACGTCAGTTTATTTATCTTGTTGGTCTAGAACACCATTTTTCTTGAGGATTCAGGGGCTTAGCAACTACTCTGACCTTTCTTTACTATTGAGGCTGTCGCTGCGCAGGGAGGGGGTAGGCTCATTGCCTGATCCCTTAGGGGCAGCAAAATTTGATTGATGTTGTGCTTGGAGATTGAGGTAGAGAGGAAGGAGAGAAGAAAGACGGAAATTGGCTGAGAGGTTTGGGAGTGAGAAATTAAAATAAAATAAAATTGAGTGAGGTGAAAATTGTTAATAACTAAATACGTGGAATAAGGTATGGGGTTTTAGGTGTATGTCCTTCTAAACCTAGGTTTGATACTGAAACACATAGTTGATATCTTTGGTTGAACCAAAGTACCAAACCGCCCCTTAAACACCTTTAGACCATTTGGATTATCATCATTCAAATCCACCTTTAGGTCCATTATTTTCTAAGCTACCACCATAATTTTGTCTCATACAGACTTGAAAAGTTACATCAAACCTATCCAACTTGCCGTAGAAAGCTCAAATTGGAAATAATGAGTTCCTTATCATAAATTGGTTACACCACAATGCAAATTGCCAATTTTAGTAATAACTTCATGAGTTTGGAATCATTAGAATATCCCGAGCATCACACACTGGAAGGCTTGGATGCTTGCCACTCAAAAGTCAAAAGTCTATCATCACAGACCTTGTTTGGGTATGAGTTGAAACCATTTATTTGTTTGGTAGAATGGTGGACCATTTCATGACATGACATCATATACATGTACTCAACTGGCTATTGACCTCGAAAGCTTATATAGATGTTTTTGGAGCATACAATGCGTCAATGTGGCCGTCAACTTCTTGTTATGGCTTGGGATTATTATTCATGGCCTTAAATGTAGTTACATGAGGCAATCCACGATTTGGGCCACTAGGAGCAAGGATTTTTTTGAGAGTTAACATGTTTACGTGGTTTAGGAAACAGATTCAAGAGAGAGGATCAGAGGAGTGAGATTAAAAAAAAAAAAATAGATATCTGACGGAGCAAGATAACTAAATGGAGCAAGGATTTTCTAGACTAGTAAACATTTTTTATTGTGTTTGGGACAAGATACAAGGGATAGGACAGAGGAGTGATTAAAAAGGTAGGAAGTTGGGTATAAATTAGGGTTTGGACGAATTATCTCCTTTAATTTCAGAAGCTAGTTGCCCGTTGAACTAATAAATGTTTTGATTAGGCGTGTTGTTATTGTTTCTAATCAATATAGCCGTTCTACTATTCTATCTACTGATATTTTTTCTATAAGGATAAATAGGTTTGTCGTACTAAAAAATAGCATGAGGCTTTAAGTTTGTGGTACAGTGGTAGTATAAAAAGGGAGCTTGAGTTGAGTTGAGTTTGGATGCATTAACTCTTTAGCAGTGATTTTTTAGAACAAGATGAATTTGGACTATTTATTAGGTGTTCTACCACATGTTATCAATTTTCATCCTTTAGCCGACGTTAATGTTAATTAGAAGTAATGACTCAATGTAAATCATAGCCAGAAATATATTTATCACAAAGAATTAAGATTGGGGTTTGAAGTTAACCTTTAATGAAATTGATATTGTTGGACTTTCAAGTTTGACAAATGGAGACTAGACTATCTCAGCTATGTGTTGTTTTAGTTATGTTTTTGGTGTCACACACGTAGACAAAAATGTCCTGTTTTGTTTTGTAACTCTTGTGTTCAGACTGCTACTCAGAACCATATTCCTTGGTGAAAATTATGATTATAAGATATTTTGGGTTGGTCTTGTGTGCAAAAGCTGGTTATATTCTCATTTTGCATGTTTGTTTCAACCTTCTTTCTATAACTTCCATGGTCCCTTTACATCTTATCTACTCCTAGTCTACTGCTAGGCACTAGCTCTAATGATGCCTTTCTGCTATAACTTGTATTCCCATTGTTTGTTGTCCCAAGAATTGATTACTGAAATGTTTCCCTCTCTTTCTTCACTTTTGGTGTTTAAGGGCAAGGTTGACTTTTGATTAGTTGTTTATCAGTGTTGCTAGCATAAATTGATTGGATTTAACACTTTTTTTTTCCCCCAAGATGTTGCATTTGATTGGGTTGTCTTGACTCTTTAACTTTGGATTTTTGTTAATGTTCTAGTTGTGGAATCAGTTTGTTCTGTAAATCCTAATTGTAATTATTTCTATGATTTTTTTACAGTTTTGTTCTGAAGTTCAAGTTAGGAGTTGCATTTGAAGATTATAGATGGCTGAAAAAGCTTGTGTCAAACGTCTTCAAAAGGAGTTTAGAGCGCTCTGTAAAGTACGTTTGATCTTTTTTTCACTCCTTTTGCTCACCAGCTGGTTTCTTACTTTCTTTTGAACTGTATTCTATATTTGATGTGTATGATGTTTTACTGGTGGATTTGTTGTATATAGCCTTATTTTCATCTCATTTGTGGATTTCCTGCAAACTGCTTTCTCTCTTCTCTCCCAAACACTTAACTGTACCATGTTTTCACCCACTTACCCTAAAATCAATAAGCTATTCCCAGTACTTTCTTTTTTTCTTTTCTTTTCTTTTCTTTTTCTTTTTCTTTTTTTTAATTTTTTGTAATTTTAATTTTATTAAATTTACTGTAAACAATAGAACCCCACTACATTCCCTCTCCTAAATTATTGTGCCCAAGTCAAATGGAGCTTTTTTAAGGGTCGGAGGAAGTATCTTTTGATTAAGTTGCTAGGCTTTTTTGAGGGGACAGAGTTTACATGCAGATGAAAGAAGAGTTTCTCATAGAAGAAAGTTAATGTTTAAGCATCCTATTGTTGTGAATTCTTTCCTCTCTATATTTCAATGAAGAATATTAGAGAATTAAATTTTTTTGCATATGACAGAGCAAGCTTACCCCTCAATTCTCTAGGAGTTATATAATCTGAGAACTCAGCTTTCTCAAATTAGGCCTTTTTTATTTTATCTGAAATAAATATTTTGGAAAAGAATGTTTTGGAAAAATATGTCATCACTCTTAAGACCCCCTCTAGGATGGATACTTTCTTTAATACTTTTGGCTTGTGTTCCTACATTATTTCTTCATCTATCAAAATACTAATTGCACTTTTTGAATTTGCAGGAGCCTGTATCTCATGTTGTTGCTCGCCCCTCTCCAAATAACATTCTTGAATGGTGTAAGTTTTATTTTAGCAGTCCTTCCCTTACTGATGACTTGAACTAATGCCCTAATTCATTTGTGAAAATATTGGAACTTTAGTGTATTTCTAGCTGTTGTATGCCATTTGGTGGAATATGGAAACTTTGACAACTTAGGTTATGCCTTAACCTGGTAAGTCCAACCCTTCCAAAGATTGTTTGCAAGATGAATAATCAAGTGACTGAATACATGGCATACCTATTCATCTAGACTTAGCTTTTATTTAACTGGACCGTAGTCTCTGTAGATCATTTTTCTCCAAATTTTTCATTGTGGGTTTGCTGGTTTGGAGTATAATTAAATTAAGAGTCTCCACAATTGCCACTAAAATAGCATGTTCAAGTTTTGGGACATTGCTTAAATGATGGGGATTATTGTTATTAAATTGTTTTAGCTTTTATAAGACATGTTCAAAATTATATGTCGTGTTAGTCTTTTTATTTGGTATGCATCCCTCTTTCTTATTTTTCTTTTGTTTTCCAATTTCAGATTATGTACTTGAGGGAAGTGAAGGAACACCTTTTGCAGGTTTGTCCTTCCTGCTGTTATTCTTTTCCCTGCATCTATTAGGCTCGAGTTTTGAACTCTTGTGGCTCAGTCATTGCTCGTGTCACTTTCAATTATGTGAGTTGATTTTCTGATTTTTACATCTTATCTTATGAAGGTGGATATTATTATGGGAGGATCACGTTTCCATCTGAATATCCATTTAAGCCACCATCAATCAGGTACCCCATTTGTTTTTTTTTGTTTTTTCTTTATTTTTGTTTGGCTAGTAATCTTCTCCCTTGAAATCATAAAAAAAATAAAAATCCTTGTGGCTTTGGCATTTTAATGTCTCCTTTTTCATAGGATGACGACTCCCAATGGGCGGTTTATGACTGATACCAAGATATGCTTGTCTATGAGTGATTGTAAGTTTTGTGCTTCATTGATGCTCTTTATCTTTTTTGTCATTGGTTATGATTTAGTCTCATAATGATTGTCTATTTTATTTATTTGCAGTTCATCCTGAAAGTTGGAATCCAATGTGGTCAGTATCCAGGTAAGATAAAGTGTGCTAACAGGTGTTATTCTCAATGCATGACTTCATAGCATGTCCCTGAATTGAGGGAAAAATGGGGTAGAATGGAATATTCTTATGAGTCATTTTAAACATTTATGGGAAAGCAAGTATCGTCTGTCATTGACTCAATGATATGGAGCAGCTTTTTCAATTTTACTTAAAAACTTATGTAATATTATTGAAGAAGTAGAGTTCTCATTGATCTTGATAACTAAAATACAGTATGTACCATCTTAAGTTGCTGTTGCTGTTGCTGGAAGAAAGCACATTCTTTTTGTGTAGTTACTTTATTGCATGTTATTGACTACTCTTTGTTTTAAAATGCAGTATTCTTACGGGTCTACTCTCATTCATGGTAAGTTCATGCCTGTGATTTTATATATATGCTTCTCCATTAGCAATGTCTGACCTATGTGCCTGAAACTTCTGTGTGTTATATACTAGTATTACTTAGCTGGTAAGATTATGCAATTCGTTTCAATTGATAAATTTGGTTTCTTGTGTCCTGCAGATGGACAAAAGCCCTACTACAGGAAGTGTTTCAACATCTGTTGAGGAAAAACAATGTTTAGCCAAGTCTTCACTTGCTTATAATTGTAAAATGTAAGCGAGTGGCAGTGTATTACTGGTGTAGTGGTCTCTCTTTTGTTTTTTCTCTGTTGTCTGACATTGCCTACTGATGAGTATTGCATGCAAAAACCCATTTTGATATTGCTCTTTAAAGCTTGGGCATATGATTCATAGATGTCTAACATTGGTTTTTCAGTTGACTGAAATTAAGGTTTTTAATTGATATTTTGCTCTTTTCACAGTCACTTAAGTTGATGTTATCTGTTTTTGGGTTTTTCGTCTGGCATTTCTGTATGAGTCATGTTTTTCTAAGATATGTCTCATACTGAAATAAAATTCATCCATAATTTTCTCAGATAACCCATATTCTCATAATGCGAATTGGAACATGAACAAATATTGTTTTCCCATGTTTTTCTCTCAGTTGCATCATATTGTCAGATGATAGTCATGATACCCATGCCAATTTTGAAATTATCCTGAAATTCAAGGAAGGTTATTTTGTGGAATTAGTCAGTTGATTTTTCTTTGAAAATAATCTGTCAGTTATTTTTGTCTATTTTGGGTTTTGAAACTTTGCTTTTAGTTCTACTTTCAGGAAATTGTTTCCCGAATACGTTGAGAAGTACAACCAGCAGCTTGCTGAGCAAGCTCGGAAAGAGGCATTGTCAGTGCCCGCACAAGAAGAATCTTCACTTCTCAATTCTGAGACAGTTAATAATAGCATGCAAGATAATGCAGCAAAAGCAGAAGATGGGAACAGAAGAAATAATCGTAAGCAATCTGTGCCGACCTGGATGCTGTTGTTGCTCTTCTCAATATTTGGTTTAGTTATGTCTTTGCCTCTTCTTGAACACTGATGTCACTCCCTAATTAGGCTCGACCTAAATGGGTAAATCTTCAAACTTAAGATTATATAGATATGCATGTGAGCTGGTCAAATTTTTCACATCCATAATTTACCTTTTGTGGTGTTTCACTGTCTTGTAATGTTACGGAGTACTACACTAACTTGTACAGTCTATGGGATGCTATCTTCTTTCAATTAAATTCTTCTAGTCTGAAAATTTTGTGGAAGTGTTTTGTCATATCATCTCAAATGAGCCTATGAGCTTTAATGGTCGAGGTTCATGTTTACAAACTTGAGAAAAAAAGGGCTTCTTTGAATAAGGTGGTGTAGGGGTGATATCAATGGAAGAATTCTTCAAAAAGATTTGTGCCTATGCGTTATACAAAGTGCGTTGCGTTTAAAATCTATGTAATGACCCGAAAACAAGACCTGTGACAAAAACTCAGTTTAACTTATCAACAGCAAAGGCGTATGGTTCTAGTATGTGTGTTTTGCTTGCAAGAAGCTCAAAGATCTTAAACGTGAGGAACAAACATTGATTCGTTCAATTTTTTCATGACCTTGCTACATTTGTAAACGGTGCTATGGTTTTTGATTCAAAGGAAAGTATACGATGGGAAACAAGAACAAGGTTTAGCTACATCTAATGTTCTAGCAATATAGTTTGTATTGTTTTCTTGTCTTAAGAACCATTAACATGTGCGATCTTTGCAATTTTTATAGGTACATATGATTAGGAACTGGGGAGCATGCAAATTTTACTTAAGTGAATTTGAAGGATCATTTTAGTTAAACACTACTGTCATATTATAGATACGGAGTAGGGTACTCAAATTTTTATCCTTTGTTTCCCGTTGCCCTACATTGATTTGATTTTGTAGAGCGAAAACATCACTTAGGGGCTGTTCTCATACGTTGAAATTCAGTTCAGCTCACTTCAGCTGAGTTCAGTCAATGAGAATAGGCCCTTAGTCGTCCTCTAAGACCGAGAGAAACCCTGTTCTATGCATTCTTGTGCTACTCGTACTTTTTATGTATTACCTCCGTTACATATTATTTGCAACGATTTGACAAAAAATAGAGAGAAAAACTGTCTAATCGTTGCAAATAATATGTAAATGATGTAATAATTGGAATTAAAGGTCATATGGAAAAGAGAGTCAATAATTATTTGAAAATCGATACTCTAGATTACGATTACATGGAAGGTAGTCTTTATGAACTAAGGACATGAAAGTGCCGGGAGAGGGGAAGGAATCCAATCCTTTTTTTTTTTTTTTGAGGGGAGATTAAAATTCATTAATAATAAGTCATACGACACTTACATAAGAAATCGTAATCGAACAATACAAAGACAATTGAACCAATTACAAGTTCGAAATAAAATAAACTACAATTACACGCGCAAATTGACTTCTTGAAATGTCACAATCTAATATATCTAATATATAAAGTGGAGTTTTTTTTATATAAAGTGGAGTTTTTTCTCGAGATTTTAAAGCACCACGTAGGATTTTTATTTTTAAAAAATTGTTAGAGCGCCACATAGGATTAATATTTTTAAAACGCTACAATAGGATTATGCCACCTAATATAAGATTAGTTAACGTGCCACGTAGGATTATAAATTATAATTATATCTAATAAATAATTCAAGTGCCACATAAGCATAATTGACCTATGAGATTTTGATGGTTACATTAATTAAATACGAAATATTATCTTATGAGATAAGGAATTTTATCAAATATTTTAAAACAAATACGGAGAAAATAATATATTACGTACAACTAATAAAATAACAAATGTAATCATATAAATATGAAAAATATTTTTTTTAATAACAGTGCCTTTTTGGTGCAGCAGGCTACATGGTGTGGCCTACTGCCAAGTCAGCAAAAATAATGGGAGTTACTGGTATTGTCAAGGTTACTTGTATTTTTCGGGTGTTACTTGTATTTTTTTTTTCAGGAGTTACTTGTATGATTACTTATTTAGGGGTTACTTATAATTTTTTTTTTCAAGAGTTATTTGTATGGATTACTTATTCAGGGGTTACTTGTTTTATTTTTTTCAGGAGTTACTGATTACTTGTATTTTTTAGGGGTTACTTGTTTTTTTTTAAGGGGTTACTTGTATGGATTACTTATTCAGGGGTTATCTGTATGAGTTAATTCAAGAGTTACTTGTATGATTAATTATTCAAGGGTTACTTATATGAGTTACTAGCTTATTTAAGGGTTACTTGTATGCATGGGTTACTTGTATGAGTTACTTATTCAAGGTTACTTGTACAAGGGTTGCTTGTACGTATGCCCTATACCAAACCAGTAACACCCTACAAGTAACCCCGACCAAAATTAGTAACACCCTACAAGTAACCCCTCACCAAAACCAGTAACATCGTACAAGTAACTCTTGAAAAAAAAAAATTGTATTCTGGGTTACTTGTTTCAATTCTGGAGTTACTTGTATTATGGGGTTACTTGTATGGAACACTTGAATGGGTTGAGTAACCTCATATCAAAATCTCGTACCAAACCAATAACACCCTACAAGTAACCCCTGACCAAAACTAGTAACACGTATACAAGTAACCCCATAATACAAGTAATACCTACAAGTAACCCCTGACCAAAACCAGTAACACCCATACAAGTAACCCCAAAATACAGGTAACACCTACAAGTAACCCCTGACAAAACCAGTAACACCCATACAAGTAACCCCAGAAACAAGTAACACCTATAGTAACACCATACAAGTAACCCCTGCCGCACCATGTGGCCAGCCATATACAAAAATTTGTGTTTTAATAAATATGAAAAATATTTTTTTAAAAAAATATAGATCGAACCGTGGATCGCACGGGCTTCATCTAGTACCATTAAACATTTATACCGGAAAAAGAAAAAAAAAGAAAAGGAAAAGGAAATTACCGCGTGAAATTAACGGAAAGAAATCATAGTACCGGAAAAAGAAAAAAAAAATAAAAAATAATACTGCGTGAAATTAACGGGAAGAAAATACCGCGTGGAAAAAAATAAAAGTAAAAATAAAAATTACAGACTGAATAAGGCCCTGTTCTTTTGAGCTTCTAGGCAAAGCAGAGCAGATTTCAGCAAAGCAGAGCAGAGCAGAGCAGATTTCAGCAAAGCAGAGCAGAGCAGAGCAGATTGAAGCAGAGTCGAGCAGATTTCATTATTATTATTATTATTATTATTTTTATTATCATTATTATTATTATTACTAATATTGTTATTATTACTATTATTATTATTATTATTATTCCAATTATTATTACTACTACTACTAATACTATAATAATAATTGTAATGCTTTATTATTGTTATTAAATATTAAATATTATTATTATTATTATTATTATTATTATTATTATTACTACTACTACTACAACTACTACTACTACTACTATTATTACTATTATTATAATCATTAAATTTTATTATTAAAAATTAATTATTATTAATAATATTAATATTATTAAATATTAATTATATTATTATTAATATATTATTATTAAATATTAATTATATTATTATTAATATTATTATTATTAAATATTAATTATATTATTATTATTATTAATATTATTATTATTAAATATTAATTATATTATTATTATTATTAATATTATTATTATTAAATATTAATTATATTATTATAAAATATTAATTATATTATTATAAAATATTAATTATTATTATTATTATTAAATATTAATTATATTATTATTATTAAATATTAATTATATACTTCCTCCGTTTTCTTTTACTTGCAACACACCTTTTAAGCACGCAGTTTTAGGAGATGATTAGTGAGGGTAAACGAGCCATTTTATCAATATAATTTTTACACGAAAATTAGAATAGAGTTAAGTATCATTTGTAAAAATTATAATGAAAAATTTGTCCATTTACATTACATAAACCAGAGCTCAAAACACGTGCCACAAGACTGTGTTGCAAGTAAAAGAAAACGGAGGAAGTATTATTATTAATAAATATTATTTATTTATTTATTATTATTAAATATTAATTATTATTATCATTAAGTATTAATTATTTATTATTATTTTTATTAAATATACATTATTATTATAATAATTCAATATTAAGTATTAATTTTAAGCAGAGTAGAGTAGAGCAGGGCAGAGCAGAGCAAATTTCAGCAGAACACAGCAGAGCAGAGCAAAACAGAGCAGATTTCAGCAGAGCAAAGCAGAGCAGAGCAGCTCTAAAGAACGGGGCCTAAGTGAATAATCCCACAAAACCTAACACCGAAAACGCGTGTGCCGTGAAATATCACCGCCATATGAAAAATAAAAACGTTCTTACCGGTAATAATTCTATTCACTCTCATTTTTCTCAATTTTGTTTCTCTTCTCATTCTCCCCTTTCTGAAAGAAGCAACATTTTCCGATCAAAAACCCAAACCCTAGATTATGTTTTTCCATTCTTCTAGATTTTTCCTCCAATTACGTGAAATCGTTGATCAAATTTCTTCAATTTGGGGAATAATTTCAGTTTATTAAGCTGTTTTTGGCAATGAATGACTGTTAATTTCGAGGCGTAATGTACCTGATTCGCCTCCTACGAAACCCTCATTTTGGGGAGAAATTCTGAAATTGGCATGTTTGAGGAAGCGGAAATATGTCAATTCGGTTTTTGTTACGAAAATGTTAGGGTTTCATCGGAGGCAAATTTGGTACGGTTATCCGATTTTTGTGGAGCAGATGATGACGAAGAAGTAGAAGTTCGATGAATTCACTAAAGGTAATTGAAGTTGATTTTTTTTTTTTTTGGTACGTTGCTGTTTAATTGATTTAATTGCGAATTCCAGAATTTTAGTTATTAGTTATTATTTGTGTTATTATGTTGTGGAATAGGCAGCTAGCTGCCTAGCTATGAAGTATCTGTATTTTTAGTGTACAATTAAATTTACTCTTTGTTATGGTAGCGATTTTTGGTACTTCTGGGTGTAATTGGGAGAGTTGTTGATTTGAGGGTGTACAATTAAGTTGCTACATTTGCACTTTTTATTGGTTTATAGCCTGCCAAATATTTGTTGTCTTTGGTGAATGAGTAATGTTGATTATTTTTTCTGTTAAGTATATAAGTAAAGGTTTTGAGGGAGTAGTTAAGTTTGAGAGCAAGGTATTTTAAGGCAAATAATATGAGTACAGTCCTTACGAAAATTAAAACTCAATTTTGACGGAAGTTCGGGTTTTAGCAGAAGCCTTTGCTTACATTTTTTTGGGTGTATAGATTTTGTGGTTATTTATGTAATGAGAGTGGATGGGGCTTTTGAGGCTCTAGTGGGCTTTACCTTGTTGATTTTTGGGTTTCTTTGATACTAAGAGGTTTCGGTTTGAGAGGAATGTGATGTTATGTTGCTTTTGAGTTTATTTATGGTGTAATAGTAGATTGGTCCTATGAGGTTCTAGTAGCTATTTTTGAATGGTTTCTTTGATTTAGAGGTTTCGGTTTGAGAGGAATGTGGTGTTATGTTGCTTTTGAGTTTATTTATGGTGTAATAGTAGATTAGTTCTTGGAGGTTCTAGTGGCTATTTTTTTATGTGTGGTTTGTGACAAATGTATTTTAGAAGCATCCTTGGAGTAATTTTGTGAAGAAATTTATAGTGGGAACATTTGAAAGGAACTGGGGTAGCCAAGTGCATAATATTTTAATGGTTATTGTGTTTTTATTTGAGAGTCTGAATGATGGCATGTGTTTACTTAAGGAGGTAATGGTATGTTGAAGTGAATTTTAACTGGGGAGTTACTGATACCTAATCAGGTTAGTTGTGAGGTCCTTTGAACCAAAAGCTCGAAATGAGTGACTATTAATTGTCAATATAGTTGCACATGTTTGAAGTTGTTTAGTTGATTGATGAGTTAATTCTGGAAGGATTTACTGGTATTAAGTGTTTTTTATAGTGTATAACATACTTTCTGTGTTTAGTATACTTATATAAGGGATTAGTGCTAACAATTTGTTGCACATCAGTGAAGTTTTGAAGGGAATTCAGGCTGCTGAGTATGTGTTGTTGAAAGTGGGGGTTGTGTTGGATCTTTTGGTTTATTCGATGAAGGGGTTTCCTTTTGAATGACGCTTGATGATATGATATAGCAAATAGCCAACTAATACTTAGTAACTGTGGAGAGCTGAATGTTTTTGTAACAAAATGTGTGGGGCTACTTGTTTTAAAGTACTTATTAGGCTCTTTCCATCATTTGCTTTACTTTGGATTATAATTCTTGTGGGAATGTGAGATGTTGAAGGCTTGTAAGTTTTAAAGAAGGCTGTATATGCCTGTTTAGTTTAATTGATTTTAGTATTGCTTGGTGGACAATAGAGTAAGAGAAGTTTTCATAATTAGATATAATATAGTTATAGTCATATATGAAGGTTTCAAATTATATATAGTGATATGTATTTCCAATTTTTCCTATAGTCTGTGGCTGTTATGTATAGAATTGTTGTCCTAATGTTCGATTAAAGCATATTGCAATGAGAAAGATTCCAAGGGTTAATGTGGGCAGGAAAGGGTTTTGTACCCTTAAGGATTAAGGATAATGATAGTAATTTTTTCTTCCATACTAGTTTAAATCTTATTATCTATGGTGAGTATTGTGCATATTAGAATGGAATGTTGTTACTTTCAAGGATTTCTTATTGTGGTGGGCAGTGGCTTTATAATCTTTGGGTTTATCTGACCAGCGGTTCTGGTTTAGAGAGCAAAATGAGATGATTTATGCGTTTGAGTTTTCAATATTGGTGTAAACGTGGATTGGACTTATGAGGTTCTTGTTGCTATTTTTATTATGTGGTTTATGAAAATTTTAGGAAAAATCCATATATTGGGGAACCTTTGAGATGAACATGGATCCTAGTCTGTTATGTTTGATGATTGCTATTATGTGCGATTTCTAAGTATGTATGAGTGGATTGAGCTTTTGGGGACCTGTTGATTATTAGCTTTCTTGTTTAATGCAAAGTTATATATAAAAATTGTACTTGTGGAGTAACCATTTGAAGAAACTTTTATTTTGGGACACATTATAGAGGACTCTTGGGAAGCCGAGTCAGTTATGTTTTGATGTTTGTTATTGTGTGTCTAAATGTTGAGCTGTGTTGACTTATGGAGGGACTGATATGTTGATTTTTGCTGACTTATGGATGAGTTGATAGGTTGAGAACAAGATTGTATTATGGAGTTTGTGAATACTTTGAAAATTTTGTGGGGAATTTTATTTCTTGAATAGTTAGGTTTTGAAAGTATACTTGGAGTAATCATGTGAGAAAAATCTTTGTATTGGGAAACCTAAGAAGACTTTTGGGATGCCAAGTTTGTTTTGTTTTTGCTTGTGGTTTTTTGAGTTTAATTGTGTTGTGCTGATTTAAGGAGAGTGACTTTTATGTTTAGTTGTGTTGACATAAGGATGGCTGATATGCCAAGTATAATTATGGAGTCTGTGAATTTGTGATACCTTAACTGCGCTTTTGATAGTTTAGCGATGGTTTATTTTTTGATTAATTGGAAGTCATATATTGGAAGTATACTTGGAGTCATGAAGAAACCTGTATATTGGGCTGTAATGTTTTGATGCTTGTTATTGTGTATTTGTGTACTTATGTGGAGTTTTGTTGATTGAAGAGGAGGGATTGATATGTTTAGCTGTGTTATTTAGGGGTGGATTGAGTTTGTAAATATTGGGATTTCTTGATTGAGTGTTGGACATTGGATTCTGAGCTGTGTAGTTTTGGTGCTCTTAGGCGGTGGATGGTAGTTTTGTGAGGATTTCTGTTTTTCTTTGATGTTTGAGATAAATGTTCTTATTTATATCTTCGTAGGCTTTTTTATTTTTATTTTTTTTATGTTGCACTTATGAGAGTAGATTGTGATTTTGAAGTTTTATTGATCTCTTTATTTATTTTGAAGTTTTAATTTCTGTATATATTTTTTGGTTTGAGGAAAGACTTATATTGTTAGCATACTTGGTAATCTTAAGAAGAACTCTTTCACTTTATTGGGTAACATATAAAGGGGACTCAAGAAGTTAAGTTTGTTATCTTTTGATGATAATTGAAAAGTGTTAAGGAGTGAATGGTATGTTGACTGTTGAGAACTAGAGCCCTTTTAATGGTAAGTGAAAAGTGTTGACTTTAAGGAGTAAATTATATGTTGAGAACTAAAGAGCTTTGATGATAAACGAAAAGTGTTGACTTTAAGGAGTATATGATATATGTTGAGAACTAAAGAGCACTTGGAGTGTTTTGCGATACCTCAATTAGGTAATTTGTGAGATCATTTGATGAAATGAGTAACTCTTATAAATAGATGCTCTAGTTGGAAGTTGTATAGTCAATTGAGTGTTTTATTTTGGAAGATTTCTTATTTGTGTTACTAAATGTGTATATCATGTTATTTACACAAAGTATTTTGCGAATTTTAAGTTATGAGTGCAAATAGATTGTTTTAATTATGAAACATCCAGGTTGTTGAGTTTCGCGAGATCTAAAACCGGAGGTTGTGTTGATGTGATCTGTTAGTGTATTTGTTTTAGGGATTTGTTGCGAAGAGGAATGTAATGCATGATCTTTGTAGAAATGTTGTCATGCTGTCTGATTATTATTTAGGTAAAGCTTATTGCAATGAGAAAAGATTTAAGAGTGTCGCACATTGGAAGTACTTCTAAAATTGTTAATGACTGGTTATTTCTTCTGTGGGCTGGAGAGAATTTTGATCTTCTTAAGGTTTAGGGTGTTGAGAGTATTTTTAATTTTTGTTATATTTTACACCATGTGATTTATGTCAAGTAGTGTGCATATTGCAATGAGGAAGATGCCAAAGGTTAATGTGGGCAAGAAAGGGTTTTGTACCTTTAAGGATTAAGGATAATGAAAGTAATTTTTTCTTCCATAATAGTTTAAATCTTATCATCTATGGCGAGTATTGTGCATATTAGAATGGAATGTTGTTACTTTCAAGGATTTCATTGTGGTGGGCAGTGGCTTTATAATCATTGGGTTTATCTGACTAGCTGTTTTGGTTTTGAGAGCAATATGATGATATATGCGATTGAGTTTATAATAATGGTGTGAGAGTGGATTGGTTTTTGAAAATTTTAGGAAAAATTCATATATGAGATGAACATGGATCCTAGTCTGTTATGTTTGATGACTGCTTTTATATATGATTTTTAAGTATGTATGAGTGGATTGAGCTTTTGAGGATCTATTGGCTATTAGCTTTCTTGTTTAATGGAAAGTTATATATTATAATTGTACTTGTGGAGTAACCATATGAAGAAACCTGTATTTTGGGATACATTAAAAAGATCTCTTGGTAAGCCAAGTCAGTTATGTTTTGATGTTTGTTATTGTATGTGTCTAATGCTGATTGGGGTGGATATCCGGATACCAAGTTGAGTTGTGTTGACTTATGGAGGGACTGATATGTTAATTTTTGCTGACATATGGATGAGGTGATATGTTGAGAACAGAATTGTAGCTATGGAGTTTGGAATACTTTGGCACCTTAGTTTGGTTTTTGAGAATCTAGTGGGGAATTTTATTTCTTGAACAGTTATGTTTTGAAAATATACTTGGAGAAATCACGTGATAAAATCTTTGTACTGGAAAACCTAAGAAGACTTTTGGGATGCCAAGTTTGTGTAATAAACTAATATTACTCGATGTAATAACAGTACAACGAAGGAGAAAAACTCAGAAATTTGATTAGACAAATTAATGGTTTTACAACGATAGTAGTAGGTTTAGCCTACAAAGCTCCAATAGTGACTTTAGGTCACAACTCTCCTAAGAAACTACTCCAAAATTCTGCCTACCTCTTCTTTCTCTCCTTTCCCTATTTATACTAAGGCTAACAACACTAACCTAATAATACTAGACTTCCCATATTGCCCATATTACATTTGATAATTACTAACATACTAAACTACCCATAATACCCTCCCCTAGTTAGTTCATTACAGTTTGTTATGTTTTTTTGCTTGAGTTTTTTTTAGTTCAAGTGTTGTGCTGATTTAAGGAGTGACTTTATGTTTAGTTGTGCTGACATAAGGGTGGACTGATATACCAAGTATAATTATGGAGTTTGTGAATATCGTGAATTTGTAATACCTCAATTGGGCTTTTGATAATCTAGTGGTTGTTTATTTTTTGGTTCATTGGAAGTAATATATATTGAAAGTCTTGAAGTCATATGAATTAACCTGTATATTGGGCTGTAATGTTTTGGTGATTGTTATTATATGTGTACCTTTTTTTTTTTGAAACCTATTATATGTGTACCTAAATGTGGAGTTTAGTTGATTGAAGGAGGGACTAATATTTAGTTGTGTTATTTAAGGGTGGATGTATGAGTTGAGAACTAAAGTGTAAATCTGAGTTTGTTAATATTGGAATTTCTTGATTGAGCGTTCTGTCTATTGGATAGATTGGAATCTGAGCGGTTTAGTTTTGAGGATC